>NC_134949.1:187435266-187748046 GCF_965638725.1 Aptenodytes patagonicus | reverse complement strand
TAAGATGGAGGGGAATTGCCGTATCAAACTAATTGTATCTTCAGTGCCTTGCATTGTGATAGAAGTTATGGCTTACAGAACAAACTGTGGAAGCTTTTCCCATTAGAAGTTAAAATGCCAAAAATATTTTCAAGAATGCCTCTTAAAAGAGGAATATTTTTTTTTTCCAAACTGATGGATATGGAACTGGTGTCCCTTAATTTTCCCAAAACCCTGGGTACCAATTCTGAGTAAGCTGGTGAAAAATTTCAATTAACATCACACCTCTAAAACATAATATGCAGTCTAAGTAGCTGTGTCATTCAATCCAAATGTCTTACATGCATTTTACAAAGACCTAATACTGTAAGAAAAGAAACAATGGAATGTCTCAATATTGCCACAATGCCTTTCTGAATGGAGTGCAGCGTAAAATTTCAGAGCAAGGTCTTGACTTTTGTCTTCAAGTTTCCAGTATCAAACACCTAGGAGCAACTATGCAAATGAGACTATTATAGGGGGTTTTTTTGTATTATATATTGTATCATCGATGTTACACACAACCATAGAAACACAGAATCATCTGAGTTGGAAGGTGCTTCTTAAGACAATTTAGTCCAATCCCCCTGCTCAAGCAGGAACAGCTAAACCAGGTTGCCCAGGACCATGTCAGAAACCTGTTCCAGTGTGTCATGGTTTAACCCCAGCTGGCAACTAAGCACCACACAGCCGCTCACTCACTCCCCCGTGGTGGGATAAGGGAGAGAATCGGAAGGTAAAAGTGAGAAAACTTGTGGGTTGAGATAAAGACAGTTTAATAGGTAAAGCAAAAGCCATGCACGCAAGCAAAGCAAAACAAGGAATTAATTCACTACTTCCCATTGACAGGCAGGTGTTTAGGGCCTTCTCCAGGAAAGCAGGGCTCCATCACATGTAATGGTAACTTGGGAAGATAAATGCCATCACACCGAATGTCTCCCCTTCCTCTTTCTTCTCTCAGCTTTATATGCTGAGCATGACGTCATATGGTATGGAATATCTCTTTGGTCAGTTGGGGTCAGCTGTCCCAGCTGTGTCCCCTCCCAGCTTCTTGTGCACCCACAGCCTACTCGCTGGTGGGGTGATGTGAGAAGCAGAAAAGGCCTTGACTCTGTAAGCACTGCTCAGCAATAACAAAAACATCCCTGTATTCTCAACACTGTTTTCAGCACAAATCCAAACCATAGCCCCATACTAGCTACTATGAAGAAAATTAACTCTATCCCAGCCAAAACCAGCACACAGTGTTTGACCACCCACACATAAAAAAAGAATCTTCTTGTGTTCAGATGGAATATCATGTGTTTTAATTTGTGCCCATTGCCTCTTGTCTTGTCTGTGGGCACTACTAAGAAGAGTCTGGGTCCCTCTTCTTCATTCCATTCCATCAGGTGCTTACACACATCGACAAGATCCCCCTGAGATTTCTCTTCTCCAGGCCAAACAGTCCTTCCTCTCTCAGTGTCTCCTCATATGAAAGAGGCTCCAGCCCCTTAATCATCTTTGTGGCCCTTTGCTGGACTCACTCCAGTAAGTCCATATCTTACCCAGCACTACAGATGTGGTCTCACCAGTGTTGAGTAGAGAGGAAGGATCACCTCCGTTGACCTGCTGCCAATGCTTTTCTTAATGCAGCCCAGAATACTGTTGATGTTTTTTGCCACAAGGGTGGATACAATAAAATGTGTATTTCTGTGTAGATCTGCTTACTGATTCTTAGGCATCATGTGTAATATCTAATGCCAAAATAAATTTTGTGGTCAACTGGAGGGGGATGCAATGGTAGATCATTTGAGACACCTTGCTACAGGCTCAAGAGATTAAGTTAAAATGTTACTTTTTGTCAGAGAAAAATATATTAAGCTGGATCCAACAGCCTGAGAGAGGCTGCCACTCCATGCCCACAGGTCCAACCAGCAGCAAGGCTGAAGATGTATTCTCAGCAGGTGCATGCACATAGAGAACAAATATACACTGTGGTGTATATACAGGACCAGTCAAACAGATCACAGACGGACATTCAGAGCACCCACACAAAACCAGACAGCACCAGCAGCCTCATCCTGCTCCTCTCACTGGCTGGTCAGGATGGCGGTCCAGTAGTGAGAATATATATGCACATGTACAAGGTGTATCCCTCCAGCAGCTGGGCTCAGACAATCAGTCCACCCAGCAGCTGGCCACTGGATCCCAGTCTCCCCAGTTGTTGGTGCCTGGACATACAAGTCCCTGAAGCTGCAGCCCTACTCCAGTTGCTGCTACAGACCGTCACACACACATACACACACACACACGAGTTGGCCAGAACTGCCCTAGTCCAATAGCTGACCCCTTGTACTCTCACCCTTAGAGACACACAGGAACTCTCACTCCCAGAGTTGGCCCTTAGACACTCAGTCATCCCTTGGCTCCCAGGTGACTTCACCTATTCACCATCTCGTCTGGCTTGATCTTCGTTAGCGATCACACACTCCCTTGCACACCAGCACTTGCTCCAGTTGCTGGCACCATGGACACATGGGCCCTCTAGCCCATAGTCTGACTCCAATTGTTGCACTCCCTCCTCCTTATGTGCACAGATGCACACAGAAGAGAGAGTCCCTCACTTAGGAAAGAGTTAAAAGGGAAGTTAGTAGGAAGATAGGACAGACCGTGCTGGTCAGGCACAGGGCGTGGCCTGACAAGCGTACTGAACAGCCAACGGCCTACATGTGATCAGGTCTTTTTTTCCCCCTTACCCCTCCATTTTCCCACACTAGTTCCTCCCCAAATCACATACCTCCGCCCTCTTCCCATTTTTGGTTCCTTCCTTAAACTTCCCGTAATAAATCCTGTGCAATCCTGAACTGTTCTTCCCCTGTATTCCGTAATATATCTCACCCCCATGCAGCAACCCTCTCAGTCTGAAAGGTGGGCCAGAGAGCTGCTTCCGATGACTCATCTTGGTGGGTTTCACATCTGGACAATGGGGCTGATGGCACTACTGAGATAGCCCTGGAAGGGGAATAGACAAGATGTTTGTTCCTTAAGAGTCTTTCATATGGGATCTCACCTGCCATTGTGCATCCCTGTGCTCCTCTGGGCTTGTGGAGCAGGGTCTCTGATGGGTCAATGACTCTCCTGTGATAATGGGCCTGTGAGGGGTCTCGGTGAGGGTATTATTTGGGCTCCCTCTCCTGACATTGTCTCTCTGAACTCCTTTGTGGGTGTGCAGATGAGCTTTTGTCATATAACCTAACACTCCCGACTCATGAAAAAGTCTTTTCTAGATGTCAATAACCATAATTTTGGTTAAGGAATCAAGAATTATACCAGTCACATTGTTCCTTTATTATTTTATTATATTTAGTTAATTTGTTTCATTTTTCCCCTGCTTCAAGGAGGATCTTTGAAATCTGATAATAAGGCTTCTCTTTACCCTTTCTGCTGATATGAGGGCTTATGAATTCCACGGTTTGGATGAAATTGGCAGCATCTTTTCCACAGATTTCAAGATCTCCAGCAGCAAGCTAGCCAAACATATCTGTATTGTCAAGTAATACTTAAGTCATACCTGTCCTCTTTGCTTCCCATAGCCTGGACACAAAATTTGTTCTTTGTTTTTAAAGGGAAGTAACAAAATTTGTCAAAATCCTATAATACTGAGAAGCCATTATTCAAACAAAAAGTTTATTATATTTTATAGGTTTTATGGCCTTAGAAATAAATGTTATATTTAATTCTAAAGCTTTATAAGACATTATTAACTTTACTATATTGACATGACTTTAAGTTAATTTGGACCACTTTGGTTGTAAACATTTTAATGAGGCTAAAACTACATTATACATTTTATGTAATTACTTGGATAGATTAGTTTAAGCCCTATTATATAGATGAACCATGCAATTACACTTCTTGTAACATTTCACGATTTATTAAGAACAGAAGTATAATTGTTTATATGCCTGATTAAATGCTTTATTACACTGAGTGGTTTGCCACATCCACACACAATAAACGCACATAGGTACATAAGCACATGTATACACTTAACACATTTGGTTATTTCCATAAGCATGTCTACATTAATACATGTCAGTAATCTAGAAAAGATATCAGAAATAACAGTTGTCTTTACCTTATAAAAATTTTGCTGTCATTAAGAGGTTTTCTGAAGAAATACTCTGAAAGTAATTTACCCAAGAAGAACCTGTCTTCAACAAGATTAAGTAACGAACTGTAGAGAGAACACAAGCTCAATGGTATACACTAAAATATTTGGAAGGAATATTTGAAAGATCAGATTTGGAAGGAATGCATATAAGTGACGTCTGAGCCATTAGTTGTTAGTTTGTGAAGTATTTTCACTGTTGTTTTTTTCATTTCATTGCCATAGTTCATGAATCAAATCCTTTCACAGAGATGGGTTGTGCACAGATTATAAAACAGATGCATACTATGAAGCCTCTATATACCCAAACATATGAGCTTATCTCTATCTTTACTACTTTTTCTCTTTTTTTCTTTTTTTTTTTTTTTAATAAACTCTTCTTTTTGCCACCTGGGTGTTGCTTTGGGGTAAAGCATAAGGAGTCATCTTTGAAATCTTTAAATCTGTAGCCTAATTTATGAATCCTTCACTAAAAATATGTTGCAACTATTACACTTCCTCCCTTAAAGTGAACAGATTTGTAAATTCACAAAGATAAAAGTTCAAACCAACAAAATTAATCTGTTTAATCTTCCAGTTCCTACAATATTCAACTTTCAGTCAGAATATAATGACTAATTGCAGACTTATTCTAAACATCAACACCATTTTGTACTATTACTACTAACTTCATTAAGCTCTAATCACATGAACAACTGCACTTACGAGCTCTTTTCTATATAGCTACTTTATTATAGCTGTTTTTTCCCCCTAGTTTCTTATCTTTTTGCTCTCAAATATTAATACAAAATCTGTTATACAAAATCTATTTTACAAAATCTGTTAATATTTTACAGATCTGGCTTTTGGGGGAGGGAGGAAACTGCTGAATCTCACTCATGGTGGCACTGATGCAAACATTTATATTGTTACTCATACACTTCTAACACACTATACCTTAATGACTTCCTTTTCGTGAACTGTATAAAATACCAGGACAACGGTTTTTGAAATAAAAATGTTTTCAAGTCAGAAATTCTGCACTGATTTTACCATGTATCAGAAAACTTAACAATACATTACATAGTTTCAAGGGTAAGCATATGCTCAAGAGGTAGAAAGCTGAAGAAATGTCTACCTATTCTTGCACAAGTACACTTGCCTGAATAAAGCTATTATTTAGGCCCTGAAGATGGGATTAATTTGAGTAAAATTTAGCTCCTCAAAATTTGGGTATGTACACTACAGCTGTTTTGTGTATTTTTTTTTTTTTTTTAAATTCCTTCTGTAGTCAACATAAATAGGTCTTTCTTAGTCACTTATTTTAAAATAGGATAAGTATATTAGCTTACACTGAAAATCTATATTCTAGAGATTTCACTCTAATAATAAAGTGGAAAAGCAGATGATATCATCTCATTGCTTTTGAATAGAGTCTTTGTGTTTTTGTAATCATATAAGACTTATTATTAACTTATCTATTAGGATCCTGTGTAAAAAGGTCTTCAATCTACTTTCCCACTTTTATAAAAAAACACTCAGTTTTAAAGAGATATGAGTATTATTTAGAGAACAATTTGACCTTTTACACTACCAGTGGGATCCAACTACAACATATGAATGAAAGCAAGGTTAAAGTATAGCAGTGTATGCTTTGTTTGCGCTAGTAAGTGGTTCTCTGCAGTAGGACAGGATCTGTAAAGTGAAACAGCTGGTGCTGAGGATCTCCTTTCCACATCATAGACATTTTAGTGACTATAATTTGGTCTAGCTCTAGACTGGTCTGACATCATTAAATAAGGTGCTTAACAGAAGTCCTTCCTCCAACCTTTTTGATTTGAAAAAATAAATCAATCATTCAGGATTCTGTTTCCAGGATTTCTGTTATTAGATAGTAAGATAAAACAAGATAATTTCAAAAGTGATTAAAAAAGAAAAAAGAAGGATTAATCAGTACAATTTAACTCATAAAATAGAAACTCATAATTAGCAATTGATTACCAGGTACCAGCTCAGCCATATCCAATGATACCCATTGAGTCATGTGCTTAATGTATTCCTGGAGTCCTGTATGAATAATATGAACAAAGAAAACTTGAAAATATCACTTGAAAATACTTGCAATCATTAATTAGAAGAGTTTTCATGATAAATTTACTGAAAAAAAGACTGACCCACTAGCAGCATTATGTATATCTTTTTTACTGATAAGATTAAGAAATAGTCCATCTTTATGCATTGATTTTTAGACACCACTTATTAAAATCCATCCACTATAAACATTAAAAAAAAGTTTCAGTTATGTTCTGTCATTTTCCTCTTATTTATATAATTATTATATTTGCCTATATCGTGTTTCCTATTTTTTGTTATTCTGCATCAAATAAGATATAATTGGCATAACCGTCGGGGTGTCTTCTTACCTGGAAAATGGAAATGCTAGATTTACTTTCCATTATATAGTTGCCAAAATACACTTTTCTGTCTTTTTTCTTATTTTCATAACGTGATTCAAGATCTAACAAGTCACCCAAGAATTACTGCAACCTTTTCATGTATTACATTATATTAAAAGTCTGTATCAGTACAGAGAAAAACCTTCACACAATCATAAAGTATGGCAAACAAAAAACATATCAGTCAAACTTTATTCTTGTTGCAGCAAACTAGGAACTAATTTGTTAATATGTACAGGCAGGTGTTTCTCCGAGATATTACTTATTCTTGGTTTATGTTGCTGCAACTATAACAAAGGGCCAACATATTAAAAAATATTATTAAAGTTACTGCCTATGAAAATGTGTTATTTGGATATGGAACCACTGATTTTCAGGGACAAATAAATAAAATAAATGCCATTTTTTTTCTAATGCAAAAGAATGGTGGACAAGGAAATAATTACAGTTCTTACAGCTCATGGAAAAATAAACTATTATTCAAAAAAATATTTTGAAATATATGTAATTTTTTTGGTGCAGAGATGTTTGACTGTAAAAAAATGCTGAAATCAGTTGGATGTTATGAACAACTTATAGCATATTTTTCATAAAGTTCTTTCATTACATTCTTCATGTATTCTTGATTTACAGTATGAGATAGTATTAGTTTCCTTTCTTTTTTTCTTTTTTTAGTATTCTGTATTTAGAGTGTGTTTTCCCTAAAATTTATGTTAATGGAGAAAAGTGTAGCAACAGACTTTAGTTTGGGGTTCTATGTATGTATTAGTAATATCCAGAACCACACATAAAGCACTAACTTTGCAAATGTGCTTAAGGTAAATTTTGTCCTACTGTATGCTCTTGGACCTTTTTAGCATCCACTTACCAAAGCGAACTCTGAGGTTATCAAATGTTCTTGCAGTTATGTCACTGAAGTTACATCAGGATCTAATTTGTTTGTTCACAGACCCGTTTTTCTTTTCCACCACTTTGTCTTTGCTACAATGATTCTTCTTCCCTGTTCAAATACAGACAATTTAATCCCTGTTTTACAGTTTTAGATCAGTTAAAAAACCCATTAATTAACAGATTTTGCTAAGGCTGAAAGCCATGGGCAGGATCCAGAATTGTGAATCAGAGAATGGTTCAAATTAAGTTCCCTAGAAAATTAGTGAAGACTTATAACCATTCAAAGCTGGCAGAAGAAATGCAGAATATACCTGTCTCTGTATCAAGAGCTCCTGACTCACTTTAATAGTGGCTGGACAGAGCTGAACTGTACATCTACATGAACAGTACAATAAAAGGAAGAGGTGAAAAGGACACAATGAAAAGACAAAACCCAACAGTCTCAAATTGTAGCAAGGAAGTATCCAATTCGACATAAAGAAAAAATTCTTCACAGTAATGTCAGCAAACATTAGAATGGGCTGGCCAGAAAAGCAGTGGAATCTCCATCTCTCACAATTTTAAGATATGACTAGGCAAAATTCTGAATGACCAGGTCAGCCCCTGACACTAACTCTGTTTTGAGCAGGACATTGAACTAAATGGTGTACAGGGACTTCTTCCAACGTACATTTTTTAGATTCCTGTGAAAATAAATCTGAGAGTCCATGCTAGGGACAAGAATCTAAGGGTATGCCTAATACGGCTAGATCAGAGAGAGCCAGAAGCCAGACAATGGCCACAAAAATTATCAGCATGCTGGAGCACCTCTCCTATGAAGAAAGGCTGAGAGAGTTGGGGTTGTTCAGCCTTGAGAAGAGAAGGCTCCAGGGAGATCTTACTGTGGCATTTCAATACTTAAAGGGGGCTCACAAGAAGGATGGAGAGAGACTTTTTACCAGGGCCTGCAGTGACAGGACAAGGGGCAATTATTTTAAACTGAAAGCGGGTAGATTTAGATTGGACATAAGGAAGAAATTCTTTATGATGAGGATGGTGAGACACTGGAACAGGTTGCCCAGAGAGGTGGTGGATACCCCATCCCTGGAAACATTCAAGGTCAGGTTGGACGGGGCTCTGAGCAACCAGATCTACTGAAAGATGTCCCAGTCCATGGCAGGGGGGTTGGCCTAGATGATCTTTAAAGGTCCCTTCCAATCCAAACCATTCTGTGATTCTATGATTCTATGATTCTATGACTACTTTATAATAGTCCATGCTGCTTAGTACTAACTGTTTTGCACAGCAAATTGCTTTGGAGAGTCTTAACTAGAGCAGTTAAGTGAGTGCTGAAGCCTGAAAAAAAGACAGCGACATAACTTCACTGAGTAGGAGATACTGTTAAAGAAAGGAGGCTGCTCACAAATGACCATGTAGTTGCCACCTACATTTTGCAGAGCAGCCTACTGATTAGAATACTATAACATGCAAAAGGCATGTTATGTGTATGTTATTGCCCTGCTGATGTGGAGGGTAAAACTCAACCTTCCCACCTGCAAAACAGTGTTCAATCCAGCAGGCTGTAGAACAGCTAAAGGTGAGGGTGGGTTGTAATTGGAGGAAAGAATTGTCTCCTCTCCTATGGAAAACAGAAAGTTGGGAAACTAGTGACAGATGTAGGAGGAGAGGATGCAAAAAGGACTTGACTGAGTTCTTGTGAAAAGAACACTGATACTCTAAATGCATTATATAATAGTCTCTCTTTCTAGATACCAAAGGGTATAGTTTGGATTTTGCACATATCTTGTCCATTCATTTTTTACCGTGATTAGAGAAATACTCATTTGTCTTCTGGTGACTTTCAGTGAAAACAAATTGCCTGTCCCATCTTTTTGTAGTTTTTAAAATGTCTCTCATACCTCATTTTAATCTATATATTCATATAAACATATGGAGATACTAATGCATAAACAAAACTCATTGTGTCCTTCCTAGATGTTTTATGGAACTCAAAGCAATTTATACCATTGCCTAAAATAATTAACACCAAAAATACGTTGAAATTTTTCATAGAATCATAGAATCATAGAATCATTAAGGTTGGAAAAGACCTCTAAGATCATCGAGTCCAACCGTCAACCCAACACCACCATGCCCACTAAACCATGTCCCTAAGTGCCTCATCTACACGTCTTTTAAATACCTCCAGGGATGGTGACTCAACCACTTCCCTGGGCAGTGAAAGAATTTGTTGCTGTAAGAATCCTTTTATCCCACTAATGGATCATGCATGGCTTTAACATTGTTGAAATGTTATTTGAATTAATTCTTTCCTTTCTTTCCCTTCCCCTTTGTCATGGTTTATCCCCAGCCAGCAACTAAGCACCACACAGCCACTCCCTCCCTCCCTCCCAGCAGGATGGGAGAGAGAATTGGAAGAGTAAAAATGACAAAACTCGTGGGTTGAGATAAAAACAGTTTAATAATTGAAATAAAATAAAATAAAATAAAATAAATAATAATAATAATAAACATTGTAATGAAAAAGAAAATAACAAAGAGAGAGAAATAAAACCTAAGAGAGACAAGTGATGCAAATGAAAACAATTGGTCTCCACCAACCGACCAATGCCCAGCCGGTCACTGAGCAGCTGCCCCCCTGCCAACCTCCCCCCTAGTTTTATTGCTAAGCATGAAGTCATATGGTATGGAATATCTCTTTGGTCAGTTGGGGTCAGCTGTCCCAGCTGTGTCCCCTCCCAACTTCTTGTGCACCCACAGCCTACTCACTGGTGGGGTGGTGTGAGAAACAGAAAAGGCCTTGACTCTGTGTAAGCACTGCTCAGCAATAGCTAAAACATCCCTTTGTTATCAACACTGTTTCCATCACAAATCCAAAACAGAGCCCCATACTAGCTACTATGAAGAAAATTAACTCTATCCCAGCCAAAACCAGCACACCTTTCCCTTTTCTTTTCTTTTATGACCTCTTAGCCTCTATGGAATTTTTTCACTCACGTAGGATCAGCTAAGAAATGAGATAAACATGTGACTGGCTTCTAAAACATTTCTTCAAAAACATGCAGTTCAAATATATGAAACATTGCTCACTTGCCAAATATGCTAATTTGATGGGCATACATCATGATGTGGAAGTTTGCTTATGTATGCAAGTGGGAGTTATCATTCTGTCCTTGCCAACACTTCCTTGGTGCTTGTTCACTGCAGAGTTCCTTGCTTTTACGTAGGAGCAAATAGAAATAAGAAAGACTCACAATATTTTTGCAAAAAGCCAATCCTGATTTGACTATGCAGAATGTAATCTTTGTTTTGGTTGGAAAATAGTATTTGTACAGACATTTCTAATTCATGCAAATGTCCAAAGGGGAGCTCGCTTTCTGAGAATATAGATATCCTTGTGTGAACAACTGTATTTGTTCTGGAAATGTCCACCCTGTTGTCCTAGTTAAATAGATGTGTGGCATTTAGGAGACAGGCAGAAAACAGGAGACTGTTTTAAATTCATTGACTTTCTTGGTATGAAGAACTACACAATCATTTTAACAGAATTGGAAAAGCAGAAAGGAGAACTAATAGGAATGCTCAAAGAAGACAACAAGTCTTCTGTCAAGATCTAACTTTTGGCATTTAAAGTGTGTTCAATGACATGGGATGTGGAAAGGCAATGTCTGGATAAATATGCTTTACATTTCAAGTGGCACTAAACAATGCAAAGCAGTTTTCCAAAAGACTATGACCAAATTACTGCAAGACATGAATTTAAATTTAAAGGAGCTCACTGTAACATTCACAATTAGGACAATACAAATGAGTTGGATTTTTTTTTTTTCTCCTGGTGTTTTTTCTTTTGTGCTATTCTTTATTTTATTTTGTCTTTTTAACATCACAAGGAAGCAAATGTATCTATCTTTTTTATTTCTTCCTTTGTCAAGCTGCCCATTTATCAGCATGAAATGCTTCACAGACCTCATTCCACAGACAGCAGAACATGGAGTCAGCTGCTCTCTGGGATTTATGCTACAAGTATGTTCACTGTAGCTTCCAGAGAGAGGAACTGAGGGGACAGCTATGGAGCCAGGACCAATGATGAACTAAAACATTCTAGTTCCAAAGAGTTCTAAAACATAGAGCTTCTTTTTACTCTAGACTTTTTTTTAGGGTCATCCACTTTTCCTCTGACAATTTTTGTACCCTATAAGGAGCATAAGTCATATAGCTATGGAAAACTAGTGCAGAACTTAGGCTTGCACAGCTTGAAGGACTGTGTATTGGACTCAATCACATGGCTGATGTCATGGTCTCCCACTGAAAAAAGAATTTTATATATTTATGTTAAGGATGCATAGATTGTCTCCTACTTCACCAACTCTTTCTACACACAACTGTCGTGGTTTAACCTCAGTCGGCAACTGAGCACCACAAAGCCCACTCCTCCTCCCCCTCCCCCCAGTGGGATGGGGGAGAGAATTGGAAAAGTAGAAGTGAGAAAAACTCGTGGGTTGAGATAAAAACAGTTTAATAATGGAAATAAAATAATAATAACAATAATAATGATAATGTATTATTATTATTATTAATAATAATAATACACAAAGCAAGTGATGCACAGTACAATTGCTCACCACCTGCCGACTGATGCTCAGCCAGTCCCCCAGCAGCGGCCCCCCCGGCCAGCTTTCCCCAGTTTATGTACTGAGCATGACGTCCCATGGTATGGAATGTTCCTTTGGCCAGTTTGGCTGTGCCCCCTCCCAGCTTCTTGTGCACCTCCAGCCTTCTCAGTCGGTGGAGCATGGGAAGCTGAAAAGTCCTTGACTAGTGTAAGCACTACCTAGTAACAACTAAAACATCGTTGTGTTATCAACATTCTTCTCCTCCTAAATCCAAAACACAGCACTGTACCAGCTACTAGGAAGGAAATTAACTCTATCCCTGCCGAAACCAGGACAACAACTTTGAAATTCCTGTAGACAGGTTAAGTGTGCCACCTTACTGGGCTCTCTGTTCAAAGAAAAGTTGCTAAAAGCTCTGCACCCCATATATGACCAACTCTTCTGGCCTTTTCTCAATTACTGGATCATATGGTGTCTAATCACAGGACCAACACGAAGACACGTGCCATGTCATATTACCTTATTAAAAAGCTGAACTCTCTTCCCCAAACACAAGGTTCTTCAAATATTGGACCAGAACTGAAACCTGGAATACCTGCTGAATAGTAAACTAGTAATATGAAGAATATGAAATGGTAGTGAAATAAAGATGAAATGATATTGTTATTTCATACAGTGGGGCAATAACTTTGAAACTTGTGAGAATACCCAGGAATACAACATGCCAACTCTGTCTATCACTTAAAGAGTCAGAAGCATAGGCAGATGTAAGGGGTGTGGTGGTTTCCTTACTAAGTCTAGGACACCTGGTCATTACACAGTCTCATGTCTCAAAATGCTGAGCAACACTGGAGCTAGGCAGGAACTGACACAGTTACCTCCTAGGTGTACTCTTAATCCTGAAACCTCTTTTAGAATCAGGTAGACAACCTACATAGTAATCTCAGATAGAAGATATTAGAATAAATTTTTTCTCAATTCCTAGCACTGGGGAGATGAAACCAAATTTCAATTTCCCTTTTACCTGAGAGAATTAAAACGTGCATCTCCTACTCCTGTTAAGCTGTGAATTACAGGTTAAGCTCTCAGTCATTTTTGGGAAAAGCTGTTCCACTTTAATATTAATTAAATATTCACTGGGACAGAAAAAGAAGAGTTTTGATCTGTACAGCCTTGATTTAGAAAGGGGGAGACCCATTTTTCATTTTACATATTAATGAACATTTAAGTATTATAATTTAAATACTCACTAGAACAGCACCTAGGAGGCAGGTTTTCCCCCATGACAGGTAACAGCCCTGACCATTTGGTTAGAATTTCATGATGTTTCTTACTCTGTCTTTCTCTGGAACGATGTATATTTATTTCATGCAAAGCCTAGTAATTTGAAGGAGGGAGCTGAAGATTCCCACTCCTATACCTGACAACCATCTTATTAGTTTACTCATCTGGAAGAGCAGATTGACAGAATTGAAACCCCTCCAGCAAAAAGGAAAATGGGCTTAGGTTTCTGAATTTCTGAGTAAAACTCTGGGACACCATCATCTTTTCTTGCTTTGATTTTTTGACTTAGGAATGCTGAGAACTCCTATCAGTTTAGGTGCCACAAGCAATCCAAAATTGTGTTGCCTGGATTCTGTGTGTGCAGCAGCTTTGTGTTTGTGTATAGAGTTGCCTGTTAAATCCTAGGTATTGCCAGAAGCAGGCATTTAGTCCTTATTGATCTTGGAGTCACAGAAGCAAAGTAATTGACCATCCACTTAGCTTTGTGGTGCCATTACCAGATTATTAACAATACCAAAACTAAACAGTCTAAAGCTCAATTAGCTGTAACGTACAATGCAATCGCTGTTGTAAGGGTTATGGAAATATCCATTAAGGCCTGCATAACTTAACATGAGGAAGGTCAAATGCTGTTGTCCTCAGAATAACCTTACAGTTAGTGAATAGTTGATGATTGAATCCACATTTTGGAATGAATTTGGATATTAGGTCACTGTATCCTTAGGGAACACTCTTAAAAAATATTTTCCTGCACTTTGGTGGATACTGATCTAGTACAAATCCAATCAACTCCATTATTTCCCTGCAGAACCGCACTAACAGTAATACCACCATGGGTTTTACCTTGTATTGCTGAACTACCCATTTCCTTATTTTCCTCCTCATCAGCTCAGCAGACAGGAAAGCAGAGGTCTAGACATATAGGCAAGGACTACTTCTTTTTCCTGACTCCTCAGGTGCAGCAGAACTCTGGACCTACCTTTACACTTGTAAATTTAATGATCTTGGGATCATTTCCAGTGACTAAGGACAACTAATTTATGTTTGTATTATTAAATTCTCCAGTCCTCCCATGCTAATTCTCAAATTGTGCCCGCACACTGTTTGAGAGAATACTAGCTGCCATAGATCCTAAATCTGAAATGGATCTTTCTAGCAATGTAGATGACTTAAGATCCAGGGCCTGGAGAAGTTTTCTGGAACTGACTAATTTACCTGTAGTCATGTAGCCATGTATTCCATAGTCCTGGCAAGGCACTTGTCACATATAATGCCTTCAAAATTTGTGATAATAATGTAGACTCATTTATTAATACTTTTTAACATTGCCAAAAATTCCTTATAATACTTATATATTTAGACATCTGTGAGTATAAGTTTATCCACAAATTATTTTTTTGCTAGAAACATTTATAGTAATGTATTAAAAAACAATAAAAATTAAACTCTTTGATCAGAATTTAGCATTAAATAATATATACATTTGTCTAGTGATCACTTTAGATCCATATCACTATAATTATTACATAACTTCAGTTAAGTCCTACCATATGTTAAAAAGTCACCTTTGCCTGTTTTGTCTTGATTAATTATAAAAAATAACAGTAAAATAGTTCAACAAATCAAAGATCTTGTAGAATATCTTATGAAATGGAAGGAACAAAATAATTAAAAAATATATTAATATGCACATGATGATAACAGACATCCTTACAAGTGTCTGTGAAGGATGCTAAAATCACTATGGTATATATAATATTAGCTTTTATGTACTACACTGTTTTCTGAATTTTCTCTTTAAGAGCTAATATTGAGTTCATTTCACCTTTTTCTTATATCTCCAGGGGAACCTATTCTGTTCTGTTAATTATAAAACTGTCCAGGGTTCTGCTTATTCAGGTGTTTATAGCTTCTATCATGGTATTTCCCAACTTGTAATAATTTATTCTTACAGCACCCTTTGGAGTAGGTATTAGTAACTTTTCATTCTGATGAGGAGCTGAAGACCTTAGATAGCATAAAATTAAATACTGAAAGTCTGAAGAGAAACAAGTTGATGACTTCTGCCTGGGGTAAATACATACAACAACATGTTGCTGTTACTTCTTTTAAAACAAACAAACAAACAAACAAACAATCCACAAACAAAAAAAAAAAAACAACTTTCTTCTTGTTCTGGATTAATTATGTTTTTCTTTCTGAAACTTCCTCCAGGTCTTGTATCATGATTAACTCTTCCAGTCCTCACAAACTTACATTGTATATGATGGAGTGCTATTGGAAAACACTTCATCAAAAATTCTGTGAGAGGTAAGAAAATACTTTGAAAAATTATCATCTAACTCACAGGTGTTGGTTTGTTTGTTTTTTTTTTTTTTTTGTTATTGCTGTAGTTGTTTTTGATAAGTGTAGCCAGAATATGAATCAATTACTGTTATAATTTGTCACCCTTCATAGAAACAGAGATCACGTCAACCAGTATACTTGCTAAAGTCACACTATATTTCAGCTGAAGATGCAAAGGTTTCTGTGCTTGTTCTCACTGATACATTGGATGCATTGAACAGTTAAAAACTACACAAGGAACCTATTATAAAACCAATGAATTTTCCTTTACTATTTCATAATCCCAACTCCTCCCTTGGCTCTGATCTCCCTGTAGTGCCAACACCTACCCAGCCTTAGATCCGCCTCTCTCCACTGCTGCCCTCTCTCTGGAGCCCATCAAGGGTGGCCGGGACCCTTCACACCCCAAAATAGGGGGTTACCATGTCCCCATGCCCCCAAGTTTTCCATGCCATGTCCCCTTCCCAGACAGCTGTACTTGACCTGCCTCTGTGTGGCCTGAGAAAGCCCACTGACAGACCATAGCAATTATATACCTCCACAGCAGATCCCTTATGAGACCAGATCTCTGTAAGTTGTGAGGACACACTGTACTAGAAGGGAATGCCTGGAGGACAGTAACAGACCTTACTGCCCCTGTGATGAGCCCCATCTGTGGCTCCGCCCACCCTGCCCATGGCCAAGGACCCCGTTGCAGCCCCCTGGGGCCATCATCTCCTTCCCAGTGATGCCGCAGCAGGGCCGTTCTCCAGTTCTCCACAGCCCTGCCCAGCCCAGCCATGGGCATGTATCATTCTAGCTCTTTTTCTAAAAATTATGTTGGTATTTTATAGTGCGGAGCAAAAGGAGAATACACACAGATAGTCTTTAGTGAAGGTAAAAGAACCTTTGCTCTAGCTGAAAACATATAGGATTAAAAAAGAGGCAGGAACAGCCATTACCCTAATTGTTTAAGAGAAATAACTTTTTTCATTATATTTCTGTCAAAACACCAGTCTGATAGATGTACTGTGAGAATGACCCATAATTCATGGTGAGAAAAGCAAATGAACATGTGATTTCTGTTCCTCACCTAAGTTGAGTAAGATGTCCAGCTACTCACCTCCATCAAATGAAAGATGATTCTGTCTATGTACAGAAGCAGAGTTTTTAAATATCTGAGTAATTTAAAAGAAAGCAGTTCTTAAGTTGGCTACAGAATGTATGTGTTTCCACTATTAGTAGAGGATACAAGTCTTTAAATCTTGTATTTTGGACTTAAATTCCTAATTTTTGTTTAAATTTCACTTTAGGTGGCTGAGTCCTGTTTTGAACTTTACTCAAGTATTAAACTTAGGGTTTAGTACAAACCTTTCTCCCACCAGCAAGTATATCTTAACATAATGTAGCTGGAATACTGAAGACGACCTACATACTAAAAACAGGAGTAGGTATACAAAATGGACACTAGTCACTTTAAAAAAGTAAGTCTTGATCACTCTTCATACAAGGTTATTTTAATTTGTGGAAAATGCAAGTATTCTAAATGATTTTACAGCAACTTTTACTTATTCAGGTAATCTCAGTAGTTTATCTTATAATGATAGTAAGTTTTGGTGTGTTTCTGATAATACCTTTTTTTTTCTATTGATGAGTTTTCTTCCTTTTCTGAAATGTACTTCGAAGTTGCATGGCTGTCCCTTATTTGCAAGTTACTGGAATCTTTGTATACAGCTTTATTTTTTCTTGTTATTATCATAGGCCTTTGTTCTGATTCACTGCTTCTCTCATGTTAGTATTGCATCAGCAGTTTCTGTGACTGCAAGAACACTGTTTGCTTTACATGTTATCAAATGGTTTTGTGATGCTACTGCAGATGGTCTTTACAAAAGTTTATCAGCTTAATATTTATCCTATTTTCCTGTTCATTGTGGCTTTGTTAATTTATTATGAAGTGCTGAATTTTTAAAGTGTGTTCAAAGGAACATAACCATAATAGTTGCATCTTTCTCTTCTTCATAGTTTCTCAAATATCCTCATTGCTGATTAAATAACTTCTTCGGTTTAGCCAATAGTGACATCATAATATGAATATATCACTGCTGCTCAATGCTGACTTCCCGTTTCCGTTTTCTTTGTGCACATATGTGAAACACACAGTACAAAACAGAAACTGGGTTTGAATCTTCAGCATCAAGGAATTGAGGGCAGTAACAGGTCTCAATGGCCCTGACCCGTGGGACCCATGAGGAGGCCCATCTCATCCCCGCTGGGGCCATCAGCCCCTGCGCCAGTGATGCCACAGCAGAGCTGGTCTCCATCTCCCCACATCTCTGCCCTGCCCGGCCATGAGCCCCGCTGCCTGGCACCCACCCGTGGGCCCACGTCCCGGCCCAGCCTCAGCACGTCCCTGTCCCCATGGAAGTGCCCAATGCCTGGGGCTGGGGCTGCCCCAGTGGTCCCTGGCTGCCCTGCTTCTGGCTGGAGCAGTGGGACGGGCCCTAGCTAGCAGCTCTCTGATCCTTAAAGATCTGATGGCACCCTGACACTAAGTTGCCTCCCGTTCAAATCTTGGAACACCAAATTTGGGATCCCTGTCTCACGCTGGAAACGCACTGACCCTTCACCAGTCAACATGAAGAAGCAGCTATGTGTTGGATCTACAGATAGTGTAAATGCATTTGCATGGACTAGCTTGAGGATTGTCTGTTCCGAATACTGTTAATTTCTTGAATTTTCTTTGAGTTCTTGATGCCACTCCATCTACCCGGGGAGGGGAAAGAATTCTTGATATCTCCAGAAATAAGCTTTCATTTCATAAGTTATCAAGGGTGTGTTTCTTCAGAGAAGAAGAATAAGAAGGAAAAAAAAAAAAAACATAAAATGCTGCTAACACAAAGTTAAAGTCATTTATTGTTAGCGAGTAGCTGAAGCTGAGCCTCCCTGTGATTATGCAAAACACTGTGAGAATTAACACCTTATCGATTAGTTGAAAAAAAGAAAGCTGGAAAACTAAACACAAAGTTGCCTGCAACCATTTAGAAAGTAACACAAAGTAATCCTCAAATTTCCATTCCTTCCCTTTGGGACTTTCACAGAGTTTTGTAGTTACTCATCCCCTGATAGCGACTACACATTCTCTGCCCTACTTAACTTCGTCAGCAGTCTGTCACAGTTCTTAAAGCACCAGGTGTGCAAATGTGTCATCTTTATCTCCCTTAACTTTATACTTCTATATACTGAACTAGTCATCCTAGTCTCCCCTTATGATCAATAGAAAGAAAAAATACTGCTGGGGAGCAATCAGTGTACCCTATTTCAGGATGAAAATGAATCATTCCTTAAATGTATCCATATCTATCCCTTGACAGTAATGGTTAACTGACTATAATGATAGCCTGCAGTGCCTAACTCAGATGTAAGTCTGCATTCTAAGCATCTAGAATTAAGAAGTGGATCCCATCTAAATTCCTAGAGAGTTCACTTAGCCAGAGCCAGATCTACGAAATGAAAAACCCAGCACCTACTGTGGCTGTTCATTCAATTTGCAAGTGAAGTTGCCTCATACTTGGATAGTATCCATGCAGCAGTTTGGCTGCTTTTGAGCCAGTGACTTATCTTGGAGCAATAATGCTAGTTTAAGTAGCCCTTCTGCCTCTGTGGAGTAGCTGTTTGTAGCTACCAGGGCAGCAGAATGAATTACCTGTGAAACAAACAAACAAAAAAAGCATAAATAATGGCCTAAGTAGATGGTCAAAGCAACTCAGAGACCTAATGGTGCTCAGATACAGCTAGAAATGTGAAGCACTAAGATATGGTGGAGGTTTAGTCTTTGTAACTTGACTTTCACATGAGCTTGGATATGAATTTCAGGGATGTAGTCAGGCTTCTCTATTAACTCGGAACTGGAGTTTAAAACTACTCCAGTTCTTCAGTAGTCCCAGGGTTATTTATATAACTTTTCTTAACTATAAAATTATTTATTTAAGCTTATGGTCTACAAGAAATCAAATTAAATTCACCTTAGAAGTGCTGAGTTCTCTCCAATGATTATAAAGGATTAGTTGAGGTATAGACATCTGCATTGTTTCCATCTATAAGTCTGAGCATTTTTATCATACTTACCAAAGCTGGGGATAAGACATTGTAATTTGGCCAGTTACCTCAAAAGAGACCCTGATCATAATAACCTCTACTTCCACAATCTCCTTCATTTTCTGTAAGTAAAGATTGAATGGTATCATCTCCACGTAAAGTACTTTGGTGACCCTGCTCACCTCAGGGGAGAGTTGAAAGCAAGAGGTGCAATTTTAGGTAAATTCATTGAAATATGGTCATCTTCTGCTTAGTCCTTATGAGGCAGACCTTTGAGAACACATTCTATGACAATTGAAGTCAGTGAGTTATCCCATGCTTAACAACCTAGGTCTGATTCCTCTGTCAACCCTCACCTTGCAGTTTCTCAAAAATGACTATTTTTCACTAATGCATGACATTTTGGAACTTTGTCCTTGGAAAGATTAACTGTGCGCCTTTCCAGATGATATGCAGATCAAGATGTAGAAGATTGTTAAACAAACTTTATTTCCAAATCCATACTCTTTATATAACTACATAAGTCTATAAATCCAAAGTCCAAAATCACACTTGACTGCATGGAGGATGTTGGGAGAATGCATGTTTCTTCTTCCCTCTTTTTTTTTTCCTTAAAAAAAAATTACAGAAAACCATATGACATATACAGAAAGTCCATACTAAGGATATCTGCAGTAGTGCTATTACAATATATAATCTATATATTTACATTTTCTCTAGAAACAGTATGTGTTACCAAATTTCCTGCAAGTAACTCCCAGATTATCTGAAAGAAGTTTATGACTGAACAGCAGTGTAGGTTGAATTTATTTATGGCAACAAAGTGTAATTTTCTACCAAGCCCTTCTCCTTAGTATTTTCTTTGTATCTACTTTGCTGTAGTACGCTTCCTTTCTTTCTTAGAAGCTTTGTTAATTCTGGTTCTCCTATTTTCTTTTCTTTTGGAAAAGGTTATTAAGGGTATAGTTCATCTGAAAAGAAATGTGTGGGTCGTTGGAAGTGTAGATAAGCACTAGGCTATATACCTGAAAGTACAGCAATTGCTTTTCCTTTTTTTTTTCTTTTTTTCTTTCTTTCTTTTATTTATTTTTTTTAATTTATCTGAAACTTATAGCACTCTCGCACAAACTAAATGAACAGAAATAAACTTTTACAGAACACATTCAAGTCACATAACATTCATCACAGTTTCATTTCACTGTAAGCAATTATTAAAATTAAGTCACATATCAGAAGCTTATGTGCTCAAGTTCAAGTGCTTTTTCAACTCTATTAAAAGGACAATGTTCTGGATATATTTGAATGGGTCTAGATGTTTTTCCTCATTAAAATACATTTTAAATTAAATTCATTGTTATCTCAAGACATCTAAGGGCGAGTATAAATTGTACAACAATGTTTATTTTTATTTCATAAACTTTAGTCAGTACTGCCATTTAAGTATAAAAAGAGAGAATTAATATTATAGTTTATTTTTCTCCTCTTACTTTCTCTTTATGTATCTTATAATTGTCTTGCAATTGTTTCTCATAAAAACAAAATAAAACTGCACACAAATTGAATTCACTAATATTAGAAATGAATCTCAATTATGTCAGAATCCCTAAGGACTGTGGTTTTATAGCATGTTAAAACATCAAATTAAGCTCTATACTAGCTCAGAGATCTCTTATGAGTGCACAGTCTATTGTCTGACAATTAAAAGAAATGCAGACACGTATTAACTTTAAATACCTCTGTTATAAAAACAGTTAAATGCTTTGAGTTAGGGGCATACTATTAATGTTGCAATATAGTTGCTTTAGTTGAACAGTAAAAGTCACACTTCAAAAAGGCCAAGGATTCTAGCATTTCAGCAAGACAGAAAATTCCAACTGTATTGCAAGTCTGTATAAGATACTAAAAATGGAGGCATGATTTGATCTATCTGATATAATGTACTTTGTTTTGTAATTGCAATAGCTGTCTTATTTGAAGCAAACCATTCTTCATTTCTCCAGTCTTTTTCAGAATCATGTATGTACAATGTAACCCTAGAAATTCTATAGATGGATGAAAATCACAGTAGCCTGCAGGATATAAAGTTCAAAATTGAAATAGATTTTGGTAGCCTTGATTCAGCCTTTGTCAATGATCTCATGTGGCACAAGAAATTAATGAGCAGAAATATTTTGCTAGTATGAGCAGTTTAGCTGTTGATACAAATTAATGGGCTTTTAAAAAGGAGTCACTTCTTGGTCAAGGCGAAATAGTATTCTGTGTAATCTGTCCTTGGTATTAACTTTGGAGGTGGAAAACATGAACAGGAACATAGAAGTAGACATAAAAAGTACAGCTGTCAATACTATCAGAGACTTTTCTATCATCCAGCCTCTGTAAAAAAGAAGTTTTTGCATCCCTGCAGGAGACATGGTTGCTCGTGATTTAAGTTTTCATGTTTATCACAAGTCAAGGGTCTGAAGTACATTTTCTTACACCTTTACTCAATTTATAGAGGAGTCAAGCCAGTGTCATGTTACAATGCAATGAGACAGGTTATGAACCGGATGGGCCTTCAGCCTGTTGGAATTTTGGAAACACCTACTGATTTCTTAATGTAGTTTTTACTTCAATTCCTTCTCTCATTGTCCCTAATCCCAAAATAAGAGAGAGGGATGGAGTGTAGGCTAGAGAATGGGAAAAGTTAGACCTGTAAAATTTGCCTGCTTAATTATATCCCTTTACTGAATCAACGTGTTAGTCAAGAAGAGTCAGGCTGTTGAGCTAATGCTCTAGTTACAGTTTTTCTCTCTCTCCTTGTTTACTTCCTGGCAGCTTGCTGTGGCACTGGGCTTTGGGAATACGTGAAGTAGGAGAAGAATGACTCTTTGAGAGGTGCTTTTACTCTACACTGCAATTAACTCGAAGTCATATAAAATCTTTATTTCTCCTGACATTTCTCTCTTCACAACCTGAGCATAATGATTTCTAAAAATATCAAGATTTATTTTAATTAGATGAAGAAAATGATTCTGCATCACCACCACAAACAAACAAACAAACCAAAAAACTCCCCACCCCCCCTCTGCAATTCTCACTTTAATACTTATTCAATTTATGATTTAAATAGAACAGTAGAACGATATTCAGCTCTATGCTAGTTGTACATGAATGGATTTTATTTTCTATCTTTTGCTGAAAAAAAAACAAAAAAACAAAAAACACAACTGTGAAGGCTGCTTACAGTGAGAAGTAAGCCAGTTAGACTTGTAGCCAGACACCCTGACAGCTATGATTTCTACTCAAGCACTACCCAAGAATTTTTCTGCTTTCTTTCTAACAACACTTCTCCTCCCTTTCCTCTTTCCAGTCTTTTCCACTGCTGTAGGCCTGCAAAATCCCTCTCCAGATAATGTCAGAAGCTGATAAGTTTTAACCAAGATCATCCCCCTTTGGCACCTGTCTTTGCTTTTTCACCCATTGATATAAGAAGGAAGAAGAGTGTAAGGGTATGTGGAAGGACAGTGTCTGCTCCTTTAAGAGTATCTGGTCAAGGACATTTTCAATAAAGGGGCAAGATAATAAGAAAAGGAGGAAGACATAAACAAAGAAGAATGTACAGGGACACAAATCTGACTGACAAATGATAGGGGAGGCAGTGATGAGAATGAAGCCTGGTCAGTCACTGTAATTGATGAGGGCATGTGGGAGTGTGAGAATGTTTATTCCAGTGAGGTTATCTGACTAGGAATCTTGTCAATTGGGAAACTAAGGGAAAAGGGAGAAAGCAGAGACAAAATATATGGACACACAGACCTGCCAAAACACACATGGAGATAATGGCAGGAAACAAACCTTGCCTCTCACATTAATTGATGGGTTATCAAGAAATTACAGGTGTCACTTCCAGGAAGATCAACCTGGTCTTTGCAACAGATAAGACTGTAAATCAAGGGGACCCCGGACTGTGAGGGGTGCAGGAATTGATACAGCTGTACAGACCCATGGGGGATGTGTAGGGGAAGGAAGAGCAGAGAAGAAAGAAAGGAGGTTAGACAGAATATGGTATAAAAGTGGCCAGTGTCATGTAAAATGGGGCCGATCAGTATGCTTGCCTTGCTGAGCAACCGCTGATCCTGATCACCACAACTGAACCTGATCAGCGCAATCTATCCTATCTTATCTTCTTCTTAAATCTTCTCTTAACTGTCTCACTCTCTGTGCCGTGTGTATGTGTGCTGCAAGGATTCAGTGCCAGCTACTGGTGAGACCTCTGTGCGTGTGAGTGTAATTTGGTGCTAGGTCCCGGCCCGTGGTCAGCTACTGGAGCCAGTGGGGTCTCAGCATCAGCTATTGGACCAAGCAGGGGTCTTTAACTTCCAGCCACAGGAGCAGGAATGGTGTGTGTTAAGATTAATTTCCCCCATTAAACATTATTTGCAAGATGTGAAATTCTTAACAGACACCTCACTTCTACTGAGTTGTAACTTTCTAAGCATTCTAGATGTTTTGGGTTTTTTTTACTTTTCAAATAAAACCTTACGTGATATGATTAAAAGGTGGTGATTAGTTGTGAAAACCATGTGTACAGAAAGATATTAACTGCTGGAATTCAGACCTCTTGTAAACTCTTACATGAAGACTGGCCCATCCTGAAGGACTGCAAGATTGGATGCAACCTGGCAAACCCAAAAGAAATGTGAATTGATGGTTACTCAACAGTCAAGAATGGAAGGAAAAGGAATGGGTTTTTACCTCCATTCTTTTGGCTGTAGTTTTCAGGCTTATTTTATTTTACAATATAACTCTTAAAAAATGTATTTTTAGCTTTTGGCGTATACCTATGATGCAACAAAAATACTGCTTGCTCTTTATTTTCTCTTGTAAAAGATTCTATCAGGAAAACTCTCTCTAATTAGAATCATATTGGTCCAAACACAACAATTTTTTTCCTTTATTTAAATACTATGATACCAAATAAATGGGCATGACAATTTTTTTTCAGAATACTTAGACTACACTATGCTAACAAACAAGTATACACTACACTGTACTAGTACTCTAAAAGGATAAAGACATAGACTTAGGCACTTAAGCACTGACACATGATTGTCTATACTGTTAAACTGCTGCATACACTCAGATATGTTTTGGTGTGGCCAACAAATTCTTTCACCGGCAACAACAAGGTGAGACTGTAGTTTGGATGTACTTGTACTTATGCTGAGATGTTACTGTCTTTGGGCTGATACCGTGATAAGCTTCAGCAAACTTAACAAGTCATCTGAGTACAGTTTACTATTTAAGTGCCAGATCATCATTGTATTTTATAGAAATAAATTCAACACTGCAATTTTGTTTTTATAAAAACACATATGAAGGTGCATGAAATAGTCTAGAGGAATTAGCTTAACGTGGTAGTTAAAAAATTTCTACATATATATGATCAGTCTTGAGGTGGAGATAGTATAAATAAAGCAAAAGTGATAAAGTTAGCAGTGTGGCACATACTGCCTTCCAGAAACTAGGCAAATTTCCCTCAAAAGACTTTGACACACCAGAACTATTAGTAATGATTAAGTTTCTTGAATCACAAAGTATTTTTCTTAGTACTGTAAAATAATCAGTTAAAAAGGGAGTACTTAAATTCACAATCTAAATGACAAAAACAACCTTTCTTAAAGGAAGGTGAATTGTGGAGTTGAGATCTGTATAACTCCTAAATATTTAGTTCCATGAATACACCATATTTCTCTGCTTGTTGCCAGTGAATGCAAATCAAACATTTCCATAACTTTTTTTTTTTTTTAGTTTGGACTGAATTGGAGGAAACACATTAACTACCAGATAATGAAAATGTCACCTCAAATCCTTCACATGTGTTCAAGTACATTTCTCTCCAATGCCAGTAAACTGTAGTTAGATGTATTTCATCAAATTCATTACCAGTTTATTTCTAGGATCAAAATTAGGATTATTCAGGTGAGGTGTCTGAAAATGTTTGACTTGAAATTCCAATTGTTGTTTAATCTTAAGAATCCTACTGAACCTATAGCAAGGCTGTAGTAGTAATGTAGCAGTCATTATAATGTATAATTCAATTGGGAAAATGGATTATTCCTCAGGCAATGCAGTGATCCACCAACTTCTGTTAACAGACAAAGTATTCCCCAAAGGAAGCCCCAGAGGTATGAAAAATAATATTTCTGAGTTAGCGCAATCAAGGGGATGCATCTTCTTCACAATCTTTCTTACAGAGATATGTTATTGTACTTATTATGAAAGATAAGAAAATGTTAAGCAAAATAACTGATATCTAACTTATGTCTTAAAATGTTTATTCTTCCACAGCAATAACCTGTTGCAGGTTATGAAAGACCAATATTAGATTTGCAGCTTGTTTTTTTTTAAAAAAGACATACTACATTTATTATACTTTTGAGCATGATTTTAAAAAACTGTTGTTTCTGATTTTCAAATTAATTTCCATTTTCATGTTTACTGTTCACTTACTAACTGACTGCACTACTGCAAAAGAAAATCAAGAACATGATAGCTGAACAAAACATTTAAACAGTAACCCACAAATAAAGGAAAACATAAATTACATATAAATTGTAATATAAATCCAGGTCCGTTAATGCTCTACATCTAGTCCAGCACTAGACACTAGATGTTTCTGATGAAGGGGGATTTAGGTGGGGTGGATGCAAGAACAGAACCACACCAATCAGTGATAGACTCAAATTTATTTAATAAGCAGGATATGTATAGTGGGTGGATAGTGATTCCAACTCCCAGATTTCTATTCTGCAACACATGCACACTTCACACATACCAGTCGGGGTCATGGTCCCTTCAAATCCAGTTTGGGCCAGCAGCACGGAACTGCAGAAGTAGGATGCTCGTTGACTGGACAATGTGTCAGTTCCTGGCTAGTGGACTGATCCATAACCAGAGTGGTTCTGCCTTGGGCTTACCCCTGTGCATGGCATTGGGCAACCATGGATGTGGTCCCCTTTACTCCCAGGGTGCTGTTCTTTTAACTACGTACTTCGATCTGTCAAATTGTCAACAAAAGCCACCAATGGCCTCTCTAATCACATAGCCCCAGGCCAACATCTTCAATTTTTTCCATATGTAATGGCAATTAGTGATTGTCACAGGGTTTCTGTCATCTTCTGGTCTCATGCCCCAATCATGTTATAAAAAGTGTGCATTTAGCAACACCTGCATAATAAAAGTCATTTCTTGCTTCTTTGTTTTTCCATAAATTACAAGACAAACGCAGAAAATCTGAGCGAGGCAGATATAGTCAAGGTCTCACTTACCTAAGCATATCCATTTGGCTAGGCTTCACCCTGTGACAAGGCCCCAGAATTTTTCTCTGAACAATTTTGAAGTGAGTCTTGGTGGGAAAAGTTTCTGCAGAAGTTCTACAATTTTGTGGTTTCTTTACACACTGAGACATTTATTTTTATTACTTATTTATTTATGCAATCTAATAACAGTTACTTTAATATTTAACATATATTTCTCAACTAAAGTTTATATATATTCAATTAAAGTTTTTATATATATATCAATTAAAGAAAAGTGTGGCTAAATAGCATTTAATTAAGATTTTGTTTTGGTCCCCTGGGACCTCTGGGTTTTAAGTCCTTAAAAAGAACGAACTTCAGTTTTATTCTGTAGTTCAGTGAACACTGACTAAAAACAGGTGATAGGCAGATTTGGTTTTGTCCTCTGTTTCAGGAAATATATAACCTTCTGTCATGTCTAGAACAGTGACCCAATCAGTTGCCTTTATACACATCAGAGTGTGTATTTGTGCATGTGTATGTAGAGGGGAAAATAGGAAAAGGAATTTTAAATGCAATGGGTTCTAACACCAGAGTGATTCACAGCATATATTCCATCTTCCAAGGTACATCAGGACTACACTGTGTCCTTAAACGTTCTAGGATTTGATATATCATAGCAACTAACAAAGAAACTATTTTCTCTCCAAATATTAAACCTTGGGAAATTTAAAAAAAAGGCATGACAGTAAGAGCACAAGATTATTTTCTTAGGCCCAGACAGTTAAAATATACAGTACTTAAGCTACATGCATCAATGTTCCATAAAATAAATTTTCTAGATCTGGAATAACTAGGTTTTCAAATCATTAACACACACCATCCAGTTTGACTTTCCCCATTTTTTATTGATACTTCTGGGAGAAGAGTACAGACAAGAAACATCAAAAAACCCAGCATGATTTAGTTTTACTCTGATCAACGCAGAAGCAAAATAAGGTCAACATCATTTTGAAAGCAAGTGTCATAAGCTTACCCACTCAGAAACAACCCATGTCAATAATAAAACAACAAAACAAAGAAAACAAATTAATAAATAAATAAAGCCCAACAAAACTTGTGTAGAATATCCTGATAACAAATAGCTAAACTCCATACTGCAAGGTGAAGCTACTGATCATACTTAAACTTGCTTGTTCAGAAACTTCTAGTAGTCTGTGATAAGGTACTTTAAATGTCACACTTATAGCACAGAAAATATAGGGGGGAAAAAAATTCTTTAATCCCACCTGGTACAATACCTTGGAGGTTTGGCCAGGTGTGAACTACTGTTTCTAATTTTCAGTTATGTGGTTATAATTTTTAATGTACAGTAGCATCCATAAAGATACCATCATGCATGTATAATAAGTATACATGTGTACACACATTCACTTTTCTGAAGAAAGCTTGCCAATATTATGAATTGTGGTTTGACATTTGATACAGTTAAGAATATTGCTCTGTGTGATATTTTATCCTTGGGACTGACCTTGCTTGTAAGAAGGGTTATATTACCTTTTTGAATTCTGGGTATCTATCCTATTGACTTGCTGGAAATAGAAATGACAGTAACAGAATCCAAGGACAAAATATGTAAGGAAGGGACAAATAATGGCTAAAATGCAGGTGTTGCGACATCTCATTTGGATGTCCAACCTTTTTTTTTTTTCTATTATTATATAGCTATTTCTAAGAATTCTTCCTGATAGGTGCCTCAGAATGGGACCCAACGTAAAGATCCAACATAACTACCATCAGAGCTGGGTATCTAAATCTTATTTAGATCACTGTTATGCATACACACAGGAATCACTAATACTTGTCATTTTGTATGTGGCCTCCAATATAATGAAATTACAAAGGGGCTTTCTTCAAAATGAATTTTAGTAGTAAGATTGAACTAAAATAAATTTTGTTATATCATTTTCTTTTTACAGTCACAGTATCTAAGTTTTATGTACAGCAATATTTGTTTCCTGGTTTGAAAGTCAACCCCTAGCTGAAGCCTTCTCATATATTTTAAGGACTATTTTTAATTACAATCTGAAATTAAATATTGGGGGGGGGGGGGCGGTGTCACGCTTACTTTGCATTAAAACTAACTAACAAGTTATGGCTAGACATTGACTACACTAGCTCTAAGTTTCTTGGACTTTTTTTTTTTTTTTTAATCAATAAATATACAATGATATGTTCTGCTGTGCCTTTTTATTTCAATACAGGGTATGAGAGTTCACCAAAAAAAAAAAGGGAAATATGAAAGATAAGGGAAATCACTGTTATTTCAAGAAAAGATACTGAAGGGCATAGCTGTTCCTTAGAACTCTAATGATTTGGTCACTGAATAAAATAAGAGGATTATAAATTTTAAATGTTAATCTCTTTAAAGGTCTTTGTGAAATAGCCAACCTGATTAAAAAGGATCACTCAAATGAAACTCACACACAGTAAAACTGAAGCATCACCTTCCATTACAATGTAACTAATAGGTAGCCACTGAATAAAATAAAAGTGTCTTGTATTTCAACAAATTTCTGTTTTTTTTTTTTTTCCTTTTGATATGTTTTCCTCCCTTTCTTTTCTATCCTTCCTTGTAATCACTAGACTACCAGGTAGTTTGATTTTAAGTGGGAAAATAAGTGACAAACTCTTTGGTAAGTAATGATATTGAGAAAAAGTAGTTCAGGATCCCACTTCCTTTATTTGAGTATGCTATATGGTTTGATAAGACTATTGGATGCATCTTCAAATTCTTAGCACAGTTTAGGCTCACTAGTTTCTGGTTATGACTTGCAATTATGTTTTAATTATGAAGAAATTAATGAATGAAGGTAGAAAGGGAGGAGTCCACCCAGAAGAAAAAAAGAAGTATGATTATATATTGCATAAAAGAAAAAGAGTGAAAACATTAATGAGTGATTAAGCGATTTGACTTTGACATATACAAATGTCCTCAGAGATCTTCTGTGCCTACTTGATTCATGTACTGTATTGATATCTTGGTCGCTTGATAGCTATTGTATTACTGATGCACTGATAGCTTTTAGAACATTAATCATATTTTCGCTACTCACTACACACAAAGGTAACCCAAATAACCATTCCTGAAAAGTAATAAACCTAAAATATGACATTCTAAAAACAAATGCAAAAATTATAACTATTTATAAACACCTGATATGTAATGAGACAGATTCTCTCTGGGAAACTTCCAATAAGCTCAATAAAGTAAGTTGAATTACCTATGTCCATAGTATCATAATATCAAAGTACCTGACTTTTTAATATATACTTAATGTGTTCCTAATAAGCAAGCTGAAGCATGACTTCTATTAGCAAACTATTTTACTGCTTTATGTTGTATACATATACATACTATACTATACTATACTATACTATACATAATGAGGTTCTGAAGAATTCAGGAAACACCTAAGATTTTTTTTTTCCTGGAAAATAGTGGAAGGATGTAGTGAAATCATCCTGAATTCTCCAGATAGCAGAAACATCAAAGCAATGAAAACAAGATTTCCGATAGCCATGCCTCTGATTTTAGTGGTGTGTATATTTCAGTCAGAACTTAAAGCACTGGGGGTCAGGTAGCCAATACCCTATAGGTTTTCTTCTGTAGCTGAAATTGTAAACATCATTATCTTTTCAGAGAAGTTCAAATATGACAATCATTAACTTTGTGCATCCAGCACTGCATGTTAATTTGACAGGATCAATATATGTTGCAGCAAATCTGCAGTGAGTTTACTGCTTATGTTAAGGAAAAAATCTCACAAATATATTGTCTTCTAGAGTGTACAACGGATAAATATAATTAAAATTAACAGCAAATATTTCCAACATCTCAGCAATTTAATACAGAAACATAATGAACTTTATAGTCATAATGCAATAATCAGAGCTGGAGTGGGTGGTAAATAAAAGAGAAAATGAAAATAAAGGGATCAGTTAAAGAGGTTTGTTAGAGACAGGGTAATTTAGATATTGCATATAATGACATGATAAAAGCCTCCAACATTTAAATCCTCAAGTCCTTGCATGGTGTAGAGTTGTCTTTCAACAGAATCCCCACACAGGTTCCATGCTAGTACAGGTGAGTTTACAAGTTATGCAGAGACTTCAAAAAATCCTCAAGGACTTCGGTATGCTCTATAATATTTTATTGATGCATACAAAGGAAGGAGGCAAAATGTGTCTGAGGTGTACAGGTAAGCAGTTTGAATATTTTTTTATTGTTGAAAATTAATCCATTCCTAAAAAATTTGGTAGATTATTATTAAATTTCCATACATTTTACTAAAACTCTACATGTGTATCACATTTATTCTGACCGCTATAAAAATTTCAGTAATAAAAACCTCAATTTTTTAAACTGAAAACAGGGACTTTGTAAGCAAATTAAAAACAATGTTGCAGAAAACATTGTGAGAAATAAATACAATCCAAACTAAGTGGAAAAGGAAACAATGCTGAATATTACAAGATTGTTTCTCTATTTCTGACAGCTTTGCTGATCATTTATCTTTGTATTTCCATTCTTGAATAGCTTGATGTTCAGACAGTCTCATTAGAGCTGAATTAGTCCTCTTCTGCTTTGTTTTTCACTCGTCACTATTTATCCCAAGATCAATAAATTCCATTTACTGAGAATCCGAGTATCAGAATACCAAGGTTATAAAAAGACATATTTTGAAATTGCAACTCTCATTTCTTTTCATCCAACCTTATTCAGATACATAGAGCTAATAACTGATCCACTATTGACCTTGAGATAAAAAGATACGATTTATGTTTGTAAAAATAGTTCTCTTACACAAACAGTGCAAATTAGACAGATGTATACTTTTGATCACATTTTTTTCCAGTTAAAAACATGGGCAAAATTCCATATGAAGAAAACTAATTCTTACTACGTTGTAGACACCTTACTGCCAGAGTAACATCAACAGATGTTAGCATAAACATTAACTGAGGCACAAATAGAGGCCATGGTTATGAGATTGCAACAATGATTAATTATATGAAGCAATATACACCCTTTCAAAAAGATTCAGAACTACTTTGACATACCATTTTGAGCTCTTAGACTCAGTTGAAGGCCAGAATTCTAGCTAAAGTGGCAGGTTGATGATATTTGTCTTCCTCACATCCAATTACCTTAGAGAAGACAAAACAAACGTCACACAAACACTAGAGAACTGAAAAATTCCTTTGCTTTCTTTGACACTGTAGAATTGTGTATCATACAGTCAAAGAATCATAGAATTGTTTGAGGTTCAAGGGGACATCTGGAGGTCTGTATCGTCCAGTGTCTTAGCACCAAAATAGGGATCTCTCTAGTACTTCTGGTGAGGCATGATCTTTTGTAGCTACGTCTTGTAAATCTGTAGTGTTTTTTGGCTTTTGTTACACTGTCTACTGGGAAGAGTTTGGCTTTATTGTCTTCATAATTGCCCTTCAAATACTGAAGCCAGCTATTATACCTCCCCTTAGCCTCCTCTTTTTCAGACTAAGCAAGCTCAGCTCCTCCAATGACTTCTTGTAAGTTATCTAGGCCCTATATCAGTGTAATACAAATTTTTCTCTCTCACGAACTGGGTATTATCAAGAATACACTTATACCATACTGAGGTAACCTTTAAATTTGTGACCCGATTTTGTGTGTGTGTGTAAGCTCACAATCTTCCAAATACTGGAAGCCCTACTTTTGTTAGGATTGCATGTACCAGGTAGTGGATATCATACAATAATCGTCAAGCCAGGATTCATCACACTTAACTTATACACCTAGATAGAGCCTAGTCATCTCTATATATAGTTAACAGGTCTCCAGTGAGCATTTTAGACATTTGGGTGATGTGAATCCAAACTGTCTGTTTCTCTTACTGACTATTTAAAGAGCCTAGAACAAATAAGCTTCCCATGTAGATTGCACCTTAAGTGCCTAAAATTAAATAGAAGGCAGACTTAAGTCCTGATTGGAATGTCTTAATACAGAGAAACACACGGTATTTTAATGCACAGTAATACAGAAAAAGGCATTGATGAGGAAAGCAAAGGATAATTTCAGATATTTATTTCTAATTACAATAAAAAATGGGCAATATATCTCACTGCTTGGGGTATTAACCACTTTTTTATTTCTTCTTAAATTAAAGATGGCATAGTAGAAAAGAAGAGAAAAAGAGTATTCATGCTGCTGTGGGTTCAGATAATTATGTGCAGAACTAGGTTTCAGGTATTTTATATCAAAAAGTCATTAGATTTAATAAAAAAAAGAAGTAATGACATGGAGATCAGAAGCCACACCTTCTAAAAAAATGCCTATAAATAGTTTTCCTTTTTATTCTATTTTTATATACCTACTCTTGTACTTGCCCTTTACCAGAGGGATTTGATTTTTTTTTTTTTTTTTTCATCAATCATTTGCCTTCTCCATACTAAGTAGCCTGTAGGATGATGTTAAGCTAACCTCCCTAAAGGTAGAAGGGTTTTTTTGGTTGGTTGGTTGGTTGGGTGGTGGTTTTGGTTTTGTTTTAATCACTTGCGATAAAAAGGTAATGATCTTTTGTCTTCCACAACCTGGAATCATGGGGAATTTTTATTAAAGATGGATAGCATCACCTATGTCTTAAAAAAAAAAAAGAAAAAAAAAAGTGGTATCTTTGTAGGGAACACATTGCTTTAACAGGGTGTAGCATAATTAGGTACAAACTGAAAACATGTGATGGAGTGCCTCAAAGTATGTAAGAAGATTTTCAGCTGCAGTGAGGTTCATTTTGATCCAAGTTTTATCATTTATCTTTAGTATCTCATCTAAGTTCATTTTCTTTCTACAGTTTGTGAAGAAAAGTCAGAACCTGCAAAGAAGATTCATCCTGATTATGTCTGACATCTTACTTAGGAAGGGACAAATCACTATTGGCAAGCTTAAATTAGATACTATCTGTTGGATGACCAATGTTAAATGAGATTCATCTCTTCCTCAGTCTGTGATGGTTCAGCGAGGAATAGGCATGAGAAAAGCACTGATTTATTTCTTCTAATTAAACAACACATTTCTATATATGAACCAGAATAGATCTTCCACTTGCCTAAGAACAATAAGATTTAAAAACAAACAAACAAACAAAAACAAACCAACAAAAAAGCCCAACCCTATGACACCTATTGAAACAGCAGCTGAATAGGGTTTTCAGGATCAAAATTTAAGTGTCTAAATTCCTGTTTCTTTCTGGTTCTGATCATGAGTTTGTTAATCCCTTAGTAAATTCCACCTGCTCCCTTAAAACATTTTATCAGATGAAGCTATTGCTCATTAGTTTTAAACTAACTTAAATCCCATCATTATCCTTTGAACATCAATTTCTACTTAGAGTTCAGAAGACAGTTTTATAACATAGCAATGGCTAAGTGCTTCCAATTTACTTTTATTTCTTCATGTATTTCAAAAATTTTCCGTGTTAACATAACAAAGAGAACATTGAACACAGAAGGACAGAAAAGGAAAAAAAAGAAATTTGTCAAACAACAGGTAGAATCTTTTATGCTGAAAAGTTGAAGTATATTTACAAAAATGATTTTGCCTCTGTGTCCATTTCTTCCCTACTGTCAGGCTCGCAATTTGGCTTCAGATGTGCCATTGTCATTTTTCAGCACAGAAAGTCTAACAGAGGCAGGACAATAAAAAGGGGAAAGAAAAAGAAAGGTCAAGAAAATTCAAGGAAACTAGTTTCTTTTATATTTTGGACAAGTTTGAAACATACTTTTTACACTAGGTGATAGGCAGAGGCCAATTTTCTGCAAATGGCCATGTCCTTTTAATAGCAGAAGCTCAACGAACAAAATGCACATCTCACTTTTATTCTACTGTGAAATTTTCAGCTAAGTAACAAATAATTTCTGTTCTTTCATAAAGGGAACATGTCATGGCAATGAAAATCTTCAAAGATTCTTTCACAGATACTTCACATACATTTTACAAGTCTTGCTTTATTGAGTTTCATATAAAATTGGCAACTTTTCATTGGTATAATGGAGGTTCTTAAGCATGGAATAACAAATACTAGGCTACTTTCATGTAACTCTTACTTTCATGTAAATATGGGGAAACACAGTGAAGATGTGTTGGGTTTTTTTAGACTTTGCACTAGCATAACAGGAATTTTGCATTTGTTTGTTGTTACTTACTCAGGATACTTCCTGTCTTAATTCAATTGTCTATCCAAAGGCATCTATTAGCAGCTGAGGTACTTATGATATCCAAGACATCCACAACTGACAGATATGACGTGTGGCCTAAATGAGATCTGTATTTTTCTGGAGCACTGGTTGTAAAGCATGTGAGATACCCTAAGGTACCTTACCTAGCATTAGGCAACTGAGTTTAGGCAAACAAATCAAATCCTTATTTTCAGCTTCACATATTTATATGCTGGGAGGTGGGAGTCTCAGTGGCTTTAATTAAAGCAATTATTTTAGGAGTGAATAAAAGACTGTAAATCTTTCAAGTATTGTTAAACTCACTTGTTTGGCTTCTGGTATAGGCAAGAAGCAAATATAAAAAAAAAACTTAATTCTTAAATTCATGTAGAACACTGAGAACCAAGGTGAAGAACATGACAGTGGGAACTGCCAATTGTTAACAAAGACTCGTAAGTTTTGGGAACATGATTAAGTTTCTAACTAAACTTATCTATCACAAAATACAATAAAAAAGCCAAGCAAAACAAAAAAGTAAACCTTTATGTCACTGTATTTATATTTCTCAACCCCAGTATACTGCTTGTAAAACATCTAGGACAACAGATCCACCTCAGCTTGGCTGGTCATCAAGAAGTCTCTTTAAAAGATGTTAATGTTGTAGCTCCTCAGAGGTACATTTTTGAACATACCTCATGTTAGATCCTGTTAAAAAAAGTAATTAAATTCTGCCTTGTTCTCAAAATACTAATCATTAGATAAAAGAGCATTAAGGATTGAGGATAGACAATCTCATACACAGGAAAACGTGTTTCTGATCTTTACCAGTTTTATATCATTATAAGGCCTTTTAGTCTCTTCCAGCTATGTAAGGTGTATCAAATTGCAGCTTTTTCTTTTCTGCCAAATAAGAAATCTGTTAATACCTAAAACTTGATTGAAAAAAACCAAACAAAAATGCAAACAAACGAACACTGAAGGAAAATATATGCTGAAAAAACAACACAGCTTGATTTTTAATGAAGACAATCCAATAATCATATCTCAGTGATGTGAACTTAGTTTTTGAGGTGTTTTGCATCAGTTTTAGTAAGGACATTTTTCAGAAAAGTTATTTTATTTTTTTAATGCTATCGAAGCATAGGTCATATTCATTAAGAATACAAAGAATAACAGAAAAAATTGATAAAATTAATATATGATATCATGGACATCGGTATGAGAGGTCACAAGTTGTATATCGGTTTTGGAGCAGATACTTCTTCCTGTAGTAATTAAGGTCTCTGCTGGAAATATGTACCAAAATGTATTTTTTCATCACTGTAATCTCAAAGTAAACACATGCTAGCCACCTTAGTTGTTATAAATATTCAGAATATGTAAGCCATTTTCATTTAAAATTCTGGATGTTACATTTAAACCTTCCTTCTTCTGAGAGATAATATAGCAAACCATATTTATAGCCCTGATTCCAGAAATGTTTTTAAACTGCGCATTTCTCAATATATCTCTGAACTGATGATGCAGTTTATTTCTTATCATGCTTTCCATTATAGACATCCTATTTTAAAAGATTTTAAACATCAGGACAAAAATCTTTATTGAGTTCAAATGTAACATACACTTTTATTTTGGGAATAAATGTTTTATTAACAAAAGCAGCTCAGGTTTTAAGGACAAACCTTCACAGAATGCATGCAACTTAATATTTTAGAATAGAAAATTTGGAAAAATAAACTTTATTAATTTCATTTGTACGTGGTACAATAGTGTCTCAAACATATTTTACACTGTAGGTAGAAGAACTGCTTAGAAAGTAAAATCCATATAATTACACATAACAACAGTAATAGTATGAGGGACTCAAATATCTAGGAAACTCAGTTAAGCAAAACAACCAAAAGTCTTCTAGACACAAAAATAAATTAATAAGATTGAGAAGAGAAAAGTAAGAAAGAACACTGAAAGAGAAAACAGGACAGTGATATTGGAGCTCATTGATTACAGTTTTGGGTGGGATTCTTCTTATTTAACTGTTAACGTGTTCTACACAGCCATATACATCTAGGCTCCCTTCCTCATGAATGCAGAAAAATAGGCAATCTTACAACGTGATTCACCCTGCCTGTTTTAAACGCCCACTTAAAAGTAGGATGAATCGCATTGTAAATGTGCCTGTTTCCCTCCAGTGACTATATAGGTAACCTAGACCGACTAGGTCTAATACTGGTGTTATACTGTAAACATCTGAATTTGGGCACATGCATCCAAATTCATCTGAATTCGCATGCATTGAAGGTATACAAGTGAGTTCAATTCTGGTTCAAGCCATATGTCTTGTTACACTTATAGACACTAGAACCTTGATCTCTTGATCTCTTTACAACATATTTTTGAACACTGAAGTGCCATCAGTCTGAAAGTGCTCTGTAATTCATTTATAACTGAAACTAATACTGAGATTATATAAACTAAGCATTCTTTCACCATTCTCTCTCTGAAAACTTGAGTAGGAATCATTCTTGTATCTGACAAATGGGCTCCACATACAACAATACCAGTCAAAGAACAACTCCAGATTTCTTTTTATTCAGCAGCTTCATAGATGGGACACTCTCAGAGCAGATCACTGTGTTCAGAGCAGATCCCTGTGTTCTGAATACTGAGTGTAGAGAAGACTGATGTGTACTACTGAATATTGCTCAAGACCCTAATCAGAAATATCCATGTTCTTAAGTATTTTCTCTTGACTAACATAAGGTGACTCCCCTGTAAGAGCACTACAGTGATTTCTAGCTTCTTTTCAAAAATTAATGGAGAAAAAACTAGCTAAAAACTCTCAATCATTCTACCATAATAAAACAGGTACTTGGTAATACTAGACAAAGGTACATGCTTAAGGTAAGCAACGACGTATACCTTGCCTGTTACCTTCTGTGAGGAAATAGTCCATTGTAACTGAGAACAATAATTGTCTGCTACTACTCACCTGTGAAAATTTAAACAGGTGATTCCTTTTTCTAAGAAATTACAATGTAATTATAAATTAAGAGGCACAAGATGGATATAAGTGACTATGAAAAAACCAGTGAAATAACACCTATCAACATGGTAAATTTAATACATACTAACAGTTTAATATTGAATGTTTTTTTATTCAGTTAAAAATGAAAGTTTTTTATTGATTTGTTAGTGAGAGTCAGATGCTTTGTTTTAATGTGTAGCAATTGCTGGCCTTTGCATTAAAATGAGATGCACTTGAGAGACAATGAATTTATGATGGCTGATGGATTATGTGAGCAAAACTTCTCTTATAGTCAAGTACATTTTAACTGAAACAAGAATGGCATGAATATAACAAAAAGAATACAAGAAGTAAAGGAAAGATGAAATACTTTAAATCATTAGAGAAACACTTTATCTACCAATGATTCTGTAAAACCAACCTGTATGTTCAGCCACCTGTCTTGTACTGAAAATCACTGAATGAAGCACAAGAATCACTCAATCCCTGTGCAGCTCCAATCACAGCTAATCAAAAGACTCACTTTGACCTTGACAGATTTGCCACAGATTATCTAAAACGTTAAAATAAGGAAAAATATTAAAATACAATTTTATACTTATGCATTAGAATATTTATTTATCTTAAAGCAAGTATTTCCATCCTTAAAATTAAAGGGTTTGAGGTTAATAAGTCTTCCCGGACCTCTGGACAATAACAGAACTTTAAATTAATCAAAGGGACCTAAATCCCTTGTGCAGCTTTGCAAACCTCTACCATTTAATTTGAAATGAATTTTCAAGCAAAGTATGACCTTGACATCACTTCCAGGAATGATCTGAAAGGGAAAGTGTACCTCAATGTACTAATAAGTGACAAGGGATTCAGAAATAAAAAAAAGAAGAAAAAAAAGAAAGAATGAAAATGAATACAAGGAGATACTCTGAAAATGGATGAATGTTACCTCTTTAACTCATGTCAGTAAGAATATAGTGAGACATGAATTTAATGAATATTGTATTAGATTTGGCTCGAGTCAAGAAGGTAAAGAAGCAAAAAAACCTTTGGCCATCAGGAAATGAAACTGACAATTAAGAAAAACAACATAACTATGAAAAGAAATGAAAGGCAACTCTGAGGAAAACAGTACAATAACTAGTAATTCATTTAAATATAATTTGAGAAATGCAAGATACAATTATATAGAATAAATATATAAAATTGTGTTGAAAGGTATATGGCAAAAGCATAGACTGAGAAAAATGACAAGAATTATAAATTCTTAAGTGTCAGGATAGCTTATTTTGATATTTTAATGTTGTTAATAGAACTTCAGTTGTGTGAAAAGAATAGAAAGCTATGAATGGTGATTAGCAATAAAGCTAAAACGTTGCTGTAAGTCTACCTTCACAGGAAAAATAAAGTCTTTTAGACAGATGAGTACTAATCTAATTGAATCACAATACCATCTATTTATTGCTTCCAAAGATCAAGGTTTGTTTTAGAAATCTACACAGTATTTGAATTGGAGGGCTATAGGTGACCAATGACACTTTAATTAGTTCAGGCTCTGGATCAATCAATTCTTTGCTGGTGCCTGACAGCTCAGATGCATTTGACATTATTGATCTTTGTCCATTCATTCATCTTCTCTCAGTCTAAGTTGTTTGGATTCCTTAATTATTTGCATTTTCACTGTCATCTTTCTAATCAAATGCATGCAAGTCACTGCAATAGATCTTCATCTGCTTCATTTGTTCTTTTCCATGACGTTCAGTAGAAGTCTCTTATTAAAGTGTTATTTTAAAGATTATACACGTGACATTGAGTTATCTTTGTTGATCAGAGGTAAAATCTTTTTTCTAACATTCTCTGTGACTGCTACATTTCTGAAAGGATGCAAAGAATATTTTTCTGACAATTGGTCATGGAGAACAGTACTGAATGATACCCTAAATTTAGGAAAGGATCACTTTCTAAGTGATTACTAGATCCTTAGTTTGAAATACAGCTCAAAATTAAAATATCTTCAGCAAATCCTGATTCTTCTTTGTTAATTTCTGAATTTTAATGGGATGATCAGAAACTAGTTACCTGTGCTGCATCAGTGTTTGACCATCTCATTAAAAAACTTTCAGTGCACATGAGCACTGTTCAGAGGAAAGTTTTATACGGAAATAAAAAAAGTGGGAACAATTAGTTGAATATTATTTGGAAGAAGACCAGCCAATACTTATCACCAAAGTCAGAATATCTATTATCTATGCTCTAAAAGAAGTACAAAATCGAAAACCTATTTTAAAAATTAGTCTTCATAAAATGTTATTAAAAAGAACTACATTATGATCCTAGAAAAACACAGGCCTACACTATATATAATGCTCTGACATGATAATGGCACTTTCTATTTCTTTTTAAGAAGCAGGAAAATGATCAGTATTGATGACAGACAAGGAATATGAACTGTAATGGCAGTTCCTATCTTCTGATATAGCACAGTATTGCCTTAACATTGCCTTAGTGTTGCTCTGATATTATGCTATTTTTTTTCCCGCTGCTTATACTTTTCCTGTCTTTTCTGTTCTAAATGATTACACGCTCAACATACAAGAATAACAATCCAAAGATGGGAGAAAACTTTCATTTGTATCAGAACCAGACAGTTCTATTAATAATGAGCTTCACCAAGCTACACTCAAGCTTTCCCCATCTACAAAGCATTACAATATGTGTCACTGAAAAAGCAAAGAAAATAATTATGACCTTATCAGTTCCTTCCAGCATGACTCTCTCTCCATCTCTCAAGTTATTTTTAGAAGACATGGGAAAGAAGTCATGACATTTAAAATAAATATCGAAGTAAATTTAAAAGAAAGAAATAAACCATAGCATGGATGGGAGGGTGGGGGAAAGACTGACAAAACTGCAGTACAGATATCCACTTGCAGTTTTAATGTCAAGGAATTTTCAGGCAAAATCACCAGTGATTACACTTTATCATCCTCACCTTGTCTGTGTGTGTATACATACACACACATATTTTTATAATGCTATTGTAGTCACTTATGCCTTACCTTGATGACCTTTAAAGCTGTGGGAAAACCAAATCAGACTTTTTTTGACTCTTTTTACAACTGCTGTGTCAATCCCAGTAATAGCATTAGCTTTCTAATATTCCAGTAAAAAAATTGAATAATTATTATTAGTTCTTTGTGTAAGCCACGTTTGCTGCTTACCTTTATTAAAAACATAGAGAAAAAAAGAGAAAAATAAAAGACACATCTGTTACATGGGAAATATTTTATAATCCTTTCTTTATTAGACAAATTTAGTGGACTAGATGTACAGATCAGTTTCCCTGCTTGGCTCTGCCTGCAGCCTATGTCTTTACAGAACAAAAGGCAACATGTTGTAATAACGTTTGGATTTTGTTTGCGTATGTACCAAATTCTTTTTCTGTTAAAGTTGACAAAATTTGTTTGCTTAGTTATCCATTAGACTGAAGAGAATCAAATTTCACATATGTTGGATGACAGCATAAATCTCAAAGTAAACTAGATATAACTACTGAAAGTGTACACTGTCCTGGTGGGCCAGGGCTGTATATACTATCTTTTCTTTGAAGCAAAAAAGTTTGAACTTATTCTAACCATCTTCCATTTTAAAGAAAAAAAGTACCTCTAAAGCTGGACAGAATCTCTTAGCCAAGGGGAATATTTTCTCTACACAGGACAAACCTGGATAATTTTTACTTTTAATAATATTGGCATGCAGTCAAAATGTCTTTTAGGAAATACATATTAATGGAGCAGGAAGAAGAATTTAGTTCTCCAATTTTATAAAAGCATGATGTCATGGTTTAACCCCAGCCAGCAACTAAGCACCACACAGCTGCTCGTTCACTCCCCCCGGTGGGATGGGGGAGACAATCGGAAGAGTAAAAGTGAGAAAACTTGTGGACTGAGATAAGGACAGTTTAATAGGTAAAGCAAAAGCCACACACACAAGCAAAGCAAAACAAGGAATTCATTCACTACTTCCCATCGGCAGGCAGGTGTTCAGCCATCTCCAGGAGAGCAGGGCTCCATCACATATAACGGTAACTTGGCAAGACAAATTCCTTCTTCTTCCCCCAGCTTTATATGCTGAGCATGATGTCATATGGTATGGAATATCCCTTTGGTCAGTTGGGGTCAGCTGTCCTGGCTGTGTCCCTTCCCAACTTCTTGTGCACCCACAGCCTACTCGCTGGTGGGGCAGCCTGAGGAGCAGAAAAGACCTTGACTGTGTAAGCACTGCTCAGCAGTAAGAAAAACATCCCTGTATTATCAACACTGTTTTCAGCACAAATCCAAAACATAGCCCCATACTAGTTTCTATGAAAAAATTAACTCTACCCCAGCCAAAACCAGCACATTCTTCACCCCTTATTCCATACCATTTACGTCATGCTCAGGTACCACACTATCCAATACACCATCATTAACCACCCCCCCCCTTCCCATCCTTTGATATAATACAGAGATATCATTCCCTTAGTCTATGGACCACCCCTGTGAAACATCCATAAAATGTCCACAAATGTCCACAAAATGTCCACTGAGTTCATTTAGTCCATGACTTTGGGCTCCATCTTTTATGGTGGTCACTCAGGACAGGAGAGGTGGTGTGTTGCATGGAGTTACTGGGCACCAAAGCCAGCTCAGGTCAGGTCACTGCTGCACTTGCACTGCTTCTTGTCCTCCATTGGTTCAGGTGGTTCCTGCTATAGTAATTCCTATAACATGCAACTCAAATCGTGCATCACAACAATTGGAAGGTATTTCCATTGCAACCTCCACCCCTGGTCCCTTTGGGCCAAGCTATAGGGTTTAACATTGCAATGAACTCCTCCCCTTGCCCTTGCTCTGGCTTGGACTTATCCACAGACTGCTGTCTCTTAGGGGAGTACCTGCTCTATGTGGAGCCTTATCTATGAGCCACAGTCTCTCCAGGGGTATACCTGCAGTGGCATAGAATTCTCTGCAGCCACAGTTGCTTTGAGGTGCACCTGTTCCAGCATGGCCTTCTCCATGGTCCACAATGCCTTCAGAAATATACCTGCTCTAGTGTGGCCTAACCCACAGCCACAGTCGCTTCAGAAGTAAAGCTGCGCCAACGTGGCCTTACCCATGGCTGCAGTCCCTCCAGGGGCATACCTGCTCTGCTGTGGCCTTATCCACGGCCACACACTTTGAGGTGCTCCAGCATGACCTCATGCACAGCCACTGAGGCTTCAGGGTGTACCTGCTGCAGCATGACCTCATCCACAGCCACAGGTGCTTTGAGGTGTACCTTCTCCAGTGTGGACTTATCCTTGGGCCACAATCCCTTCAGAGGTATACCTGCTGCATCACAGACATAACCATGGCCATAGATGCCCTGAGATACACTTTGTCTGGTGTGGACTTATTCACGGCCACAGATGCTTCAGGATGTCCTACTCCCACGTGGACTCATCCACAGGTCACAGTCCCTTCGACTCGAGTTCACACTGGAGTTCCAGCCTGTCCAGTACAGCAGCACAGAAACAGCAGTGATGCCCTGGCCGTCTGCCAGCCCAGGCGCATGGCCATTGCTGTTATCAAAACGTTCCCAGGCACAGCAGAGTAAGATGATAAGCAGTACAGCAGTACAGCAAGCAGTGACAGCAAAAAGCAGCCACTAACAAGCACTAGACTCCAATATACAGTAAGGCAAGCAAGCCCCATGGCAAGCACAGAAGACTGCCAATTAATAGCTAAACAGCTATAACAGGTATAAATTTGATCTAGCACATTCCAATCGAATGTGTTGTTATTTCGAACCCTTTGTGCCCCACGTTGGGCATCAAAAAGGACTTGTCGTGGTTTAACCCCAGCCAGCAACTAAGCACCACACAGCTGCTCACTCACCCCCCCTGGTGGGATGGGGGAGAGAATCGGAAGAGTAAAAGTGAGAAAACTCGTGGGTTGAGATAAAGACAGTTTAATAGGTAAAGCAAAAGCCACACACACAAGCAAAGCAAAACAAGGAATTCATTCACTCCTTCCCATCGGCAGGCAGGTGTTCAGCCATCTCCAGGAAAGCAGGGCTCCATCACGTGTAATGGTTACTTGGGAAGACAAACACCATCACTCCGAATGTCCCCCCCTTCCTTCTTCTTCCCCCAGCTTCATATGCTGGGCATGATGTCATATGGTATGGAATATCCCTTTGGTCAGTTGGGGTCAGCTGTCCCGGCTGTGTCCCCTCCCAGATTCTTGTGCACCCCCAGCCTACTCGCTGGTGGGGTGAGAAGCAGAAAAGGCCTTGACTCTGTGTAAGCACTGCTCAGCAGTAACTAAAACATCCCTGTGTTATCAACACTGTTTCCAGCACAAATCCAAAACATAGCTCCATACTAGCTACTGTGAAGAAAATTAACTCTATCCCAGCCAAAACCAGCACACAGGACTAATTATAATAGCACCTGACCACTGTGAATAAATACACAGTCAGACATTAAATCAATAAGATTGGCAGATCTGCTTCCTACTCACCATTTTGAAATTTACCTTGTAGTGTCCTAGAAGACCATGCAGGATTGCAATCTATTAAAGCAGTGAATAACATACTACAAATATTCTGACAGAAAAAAGGGTTCTGGTACTGTAAGGTAATATAAATAATCAAATTGATTTCAGTGTTTTTGCTGCAAACACACGAACTGACATATGCATATTTAATTTTCTTCTTTTATTAATGTTCACCTTCTTGTAAGAAATTTGGATCTACAATGATGACTGCTCGTAAGTATTAACCAGTGGAGCACTGACTTACTGTAAACCTACTTGCAGCATTACAGCTAAAGCAATCGTAAGATGTGGAATATAATTAATCAAATTAAATTTCCTTTTACAGAGGTGCCATATTACCCATTTCTATCATGCAGAAGAGAACCTCACTCTGATAGACTGGTACAGAAATAATTTATATTTGTCTATGAGGTGGAGTTGGTCTGTACACCAAAGAACACAAGAAATGCTCATAGCAGAACTACAGCTATCTGCTGAGTTCGTATTCTCATCTTGGTAATTATGAGTGTTGGTTTTCATTTCCATCCTCTAGTAATCAATTCTCAAACTATTATATGAAAGAATAAAAGTAAAATAAAATTAAAAAAAAAAGGCAAACAGATTTTTTTCTGCATCATTGTGCCAACAACATCCTGTTAAAATTCAGCATTATGAGATACAGGATGGTCAATGAATAAAGGAAAATTGATCTATGTTTAATCTAACACTAACAATCTGTACAGGAGGCCTAGAAGAACAAAGGACATATAGTACTATAACTGGCCAGAGCTAACAACAGTAATAACAATTAGCGATGGATTTAGACAAGAGCTAAGGTTAAAGAAATTAATCTGTTTGGGGTCGGGGGGGGGTTGTTTGTTTGTTTGTTTTTCTCCAAATCAGAAGATTATATAAAATAGATTTAATCCATCTCAAACCAAAATATTTTTTTAAAAAATGAATGTAGGTATGGTTAGTCATTAAAAAAATTCAGCACTAAGAGATCATGGATTTTGAGAGTCATGGATTTTGCAGTTTTCATGTTTTTACACACTTATCATTCCTAGAAGGTTCATTAACCAAATAGCTCCTTAAATGACCAGTTTTATATATTCTGAGGAACAGATGAAAAAAATTGCTCAGTTTATCTCAAAAAGAAAGTCACAATCTTTTCGCCCAGCATTGTCTTTTCTTCTGTATTTCTAGTTCTCCTGTGTCCATTCTGTCTAGTTCCATTTGCTTTCTCACTCAGCCTGTCCATCCCTCATTCACTGCACCTTTATTTCTACAACCATTGCCCTGTTGCTTAGAGAAAGGAAGTGCCTTGGTAACATGAATTTGGCAACATGAATTTACAGCTGCCAATACTACCATCATTCCTATTCAGTGTTCCTTTTCTGAGTGATAGGTCTCCATCTATTAAAAAAATTTTGCAGATTTTTAAGATTGTCTTATTACTTTTTATGTCATGGTTTGATAGCTAACTTAAAGATGTTTGTAAGAGAATCAAAGAACAAATGGAGATTGTGCAACCATGTCACCACTGCACATAGGTGCTGGTCTGAAGTTAACTGGTTTGACTGTACGCTGGTGGGTTGCATACAATGATGACAAAAAGTGTTATTGGTCTTAAAATGCTTCATGAATTTTGCTTCATACTCCTGAGTAGCAGCTCTTGACAACTCAAATATTGATTAACAATGCACATATATTTCTATACTGAAAAGAAACCATTTATTCTCTTCCAAGTACTATGTTTTATTAGTTTTATAATGTACAACAGGCAGTATTTTTATACTGTCCTGATACATGGATTAACTCATTTGATAACTTTCCAAATAAGGGCTATGAAATTAATTTCCCACTGACAAGAAAAACTGATAAAGTAGGAAATACATTATTGTATAGCAGTTTCAATGCATAGCACACTGCCTCACATTCATGGGCAGCTCATAGAAGGCGGCAGTTAACAAGAACATTTTGTTGTGGCTTCTGCATTTATTCCATAAGAACCTTATGCTGCTGTTTACATTTCTTGTTCTTCAAGGAGAGAAGGGCTTGTAGTACTTAGAAAATGAGCAAAACAACTCTATTGCAGTGTAAGCATTGCAGGCAAGCTTTTTCATGATAATCAGAAGAAAAATCCCCTGGATCTTGCTCTTAATAGCAGTAGGAAAGAGAATATAGTTTCTTGTACCCCAGGATCTGGGAAATAGAAGAATATCAGAACTAACAATCATCTATATACATCTATAAATATGTATATTCAGACACTATTAAATAAGTATTATCTCTGAATGAATTATAACAAATGTTTGTTTTATTTTAAAATATGCTGTAAACATCTGTAATTTTAAATTAATTTTTAAAGGTATGGAATGAACCTCTGTATCAGAAAGACTAAGGACCTTTCCTCCATTTCCATGTTTTTCTTTACTTTGCAGAGCAGTCACAAACTCTCTGGTTTAGAATGCCCGGCATGGGCTGGACTCTGAAAATTTGTGAAGTGAGACCTGAAGCACCTCCAGTTCAGAATGACTTGCAAATCCCATTGAACGACAGAAAGATAAGTTATGGTGAACTCCATCTGGTCTCAGATGTGTTATTTTTTTCACCTATTCACCAGTCATTTGCTGCATCGTTTAATTTGGACTTGATGGCAAAGTAATAGTATAGGAATAATAATGACAAAAATAATAATAATAAAAAATAAAAAGCTTATGTACAAATAGCCACACTTAATGTGAGGTTTCTTCACTTCAGAATAATTTCCCCATAGTAATGTCCCATTAGCTGCAAGGGAGTTTCTTTTATTTGACCTCAGTATACTTATTTTTAAGGAAATTAGCAAATGGAGAAAACAGCCTTTGGTTTCAGTTTTGTATTTTCTCTCACAAGTAGATGTTTTATAATTCATTTAAATGGAATAAAAGAACACATCTGTTAGTTGCTGACAGTGACACTGATCGTGCATATTATAACAAATCTTAATAATGTTTTTTGTTTATTCCATTTATGAACCATGAAGTACAGAAAAAACTTAACTTGTTTAGATATGTGCTTAAGCCCAGGCACATGTTCTACATTCTCAGAGACTAATTATAAATCAAGATGGATTTTGGTAGAAGTACAAAGTCAAAGATTAGTGTCAAGCCACATAATCTTTGTTAGGACTTAACAAACTAGAATCATGTATTCAATGATTCTCATCAGCTTCTGACAGGTTTATAAATGAAGCTGTCAGTGAAAGAAGCATTGTATGAGACACAAATAACAGGAAAAATCAGCCTGTTTGAAGTTTGTGTACTCCACATTAAAAAAAACCACAAAACCAAACCCAGAACCATAGTGAAGATACTTCAAATTATAATGGAGGAAAGCAGTGGTTAACCTAAAAGGTGAGAGGTTGGACCTATGACTAGGAGTACCACTTCAGCGTGTTTATTAGAAACAGTATTCTCACTGGAATTCAGCAAGATGAGTGTATAAAAGAGATCTCGCATAATAAAGACAGAGCAGGAGGAGGAAGAGATGTTACTCTGCAATGCAGCATTTCCTCCATTGAAAAGAGTGCACTTCCATGCGGCTACACAGTATCACTGAAATATACACTGTTTCTCAGTCTCAAACACATAGTTGAAATTGTAAGAACAAAAATTATCACAAATCTCTTAAAAGTTATTTGGATAATTGGTTTTCATTTTATTCTTCATTTTGAAATAAAAAAAAAAAAATCAATAGCTCAAATGAACTTTTGATATGAAAACAATGCAGCCATGATTTGTTAAGTGTTTCAACATCACTAATTTCCACCATAGGAAGATAGTTAATAACTCATTAATATTTTCAAGATTTGCTGTAAGTCTGCAGGTAGAAAAAAAATATTCTTTTTTTTTTTAAATAGTGCTAATTTAATTTCTGATTTTCCACTCAAGAAAATGATTCATTTTCCTGAATCGTGTCAGATGTAATATTTTTTCTTCCATGCTCATATTTCAGAGAGTAGATAGATGATTCAACCTAGATTTATGTAAGAACTATTTTCTCTTTTTTTCTTCTTTTACTTTTTTAAATTATAATGTCTAAGAAATAATTTATTTGGAACTAGACTACTTTATTATTCTTGACCTTCACAATTTTAGTACTGTTTTATATTAACAGAAATTCAAATATTTTTCCATAAATCCATTGACTGTGATCATGACATTTCATATATTAGAACTTTGTAAGTTTTAAGTTTACAAGAAACATTTTATTTTCCTTTTTTTTCCTCCTATCACCTCATAAAACAATATTTTTTTCTAAAGTTTCTTGGAAATTGTAACAAATTTTTCAGATCATCTACTTGTGTTACCAAAATATTCTACTGTTACCTATAGACAACTAATATATTTCTTGATACTGATTTTTATTAGAAATTTTTTAATGTATTCCTGTTGCATTATTCTGATAAAGTGAATAATCCAATTAATTTCAAAAATGTTAGTCTACTGCAATTTTTGACCAGCTGCAATTTCTTACTTCACATTTCAGAAATATATCTTTGTTGTTCTTTTGCTATTTTTCAAGAGTAGCTTGTAATCTTGTATAGCCATGTTTTCCTCTGAAGTTTCTTTAAAACAGATTCTGGCAAGATAAGAAAGTGAAGAAAGGTAACTAATAAAACTGCCAATATTTGTCATGTCTGATCACACAAAGGGTGATCTCCTGTTGTGAGATTCTTAAGGCTATCAGATTCATAGAATCTTAGAATATTTTTGCTTGGAAGGGACCTCTAGAAGTCATCCAGTTCACACCTGCTTAAAACATAGCCAAAATCAAAGTTGGATCCAGCTTCAAAGTTTGATGAAATTCTCAGGGTCATAGCCATGAGTTTTGAATATCTTGAAGGATGACAATTCCATCACCTTTCAAATCAACCTGTTCCAATAATTGACCTCTTTCACTATGAAAAAAGAAGTTTCTATCTTATTCAGATCCAGGGCAGGAAACAGACCATGCTTATAAAAGCTAAATTAACATTGAGTCAGTAGAATATGTGTCATACATCACAGAAGAATAAAACCAATCCTTGACTTGTTCAACACATTTGTCCTTTGCCTTAATCCTTCTCAAAGACTCCAAGACTTAAATATACAAGTACTGAAGTACAGCTACAAACATTATTCTGCCACATATATTTTCATGGTCACTAACAATTAAAAGTTTAAGAATTTAAGAGACTTATTTAAACAAATAATTCACGGTACACATGGAATTTTTAGGGGGTTTTAGATTTTTTTTTTCTTTTAGATATTAGAAATATCCACAATGATTAGAGAAAAAGAAAACATATTAGCTAGTGGCTTAGAAGAACGTGGGAGCTAAGCTGTGCACATTAAATGGGACTTAAAATTTTATGTTTTCTGAAAACATGAAACTACTATTGGAAAAGTAGTGTCAAGAGAAAAGTTAGTAAAGGTGTAAGCATCAAAACTTTAGAAAAAAGAAGCAAAACATACTTGTTGCCTTAAGAAACTAGTAACATGACTTTCACAATAATTTGTTCCGACAGCTGTGTCAAGGCAATCATTGGGACTACTCAAGTATTTAAAGTTTGAGTGCTTAATGCTTTCCTACTAGTAAGAGTGGGCTTTAACAGTCCATTTGCTAGTAGGATCAGACCACTGAGGTCAGTTTTTTGTAAATGTGAAAATGTTTCAGTATTTTTAAGTGTTTAAGGCCAATATACTAGGAGATTCTTCATCAGAATGTCACCATGTCTAATCCACTTGTGGATCTTAGTTCCAATGTCGTAGAGTGAATCATTGGGCAAAGCAGAAATAAAACCCAGGAGACTTGACCTCGTATCTCTGTTTTATGAGCTGACAAGTCAGTGCAGTTTGACAGAGTACAAGAGGAGCTACTAAAGTTTACTAAACAGAACTTCAGCATTCTCATAATGCTCTGATCAAGATCCACAAAGCAATTAACTTTCTTCCAAGCTCATTCACGGCTCCTATTAAAGCAAAATAAAAGTGCAATATTTTGAAATACTTGTTTTCTTCTCTTCACTGAAGCATTTCTGCCTAAATGTCAAGTTTCCAGAATAAGTTTTGTATTCCAGTGTGCATATATTCACAATAGACACCCCTTATTTACATTTCCACTTCTTTTTACCTTGTCTCCAGACTTTTTTTTTTTGTCCATTTAGAACATACGTATTCACTATCACGTATTTATTTAATATGTATGTGTGTCTGTGTGTGTCTGTGTGTGTACACACACTCTCAAACTAAATAATATAGAGTTTGCTTGACTGGTTAATCCGACAGATAAAAGCAAACTCTTTGCACACATATGCCAGTAATGCCAATAAACTGCAAAAGAAATCTACTACAGTATTCCACCTGCCTGCATCTTGGTACTGGCTGCATCATTCCCATGCAACTGACAAGTGTGTGACAAGCGGAATAAAACCCTAATGACTAAGCACACTCTAGGTGATGAACATTACTTTGAGGCTCCTGATCAAATTTAGTCCATCTGCCCAGCTATTGATCCGATATCAGATGTAAAACTAGTGAAAAACATTGAACATTTTTACTTTGTTTACTGAAATATTTCAATAGTAAATGGCTATCTGAAAAATTGCAGATGAAGCTTACTTACATACCACCATTTCTTATTTACATATGAACATTTCCAAAGTTGTCATAATTGTTACATTTGACCTGATATTTTTGGATTATTTTTACTATTACATGCACTTAAAGCAGACATCATCCAAAGGTAACGATAATGTTCATATTCATATACATATATACATATATACTGATTTACTGTGTTGACCACAACATAGCATCTGAGATGCTGAAAATGAATGGAAAAGAGGTTGTATGATATCTTTTACAGTTACGTAGTTTTAGGCTGATTTGATTATACGAGCAATAAAACTTTAGGTAGCTGCTGGTTACAGCCTTACAAATCTGAATAAAGAAAAGTTGAATGTCTAAGGGATTAACTATAGAAGATAACGTGGTGTAGTCACTGTAGTTCATGAGTGTTAAAGGTGTTTGGTATCTGAAAGGTCAATTTCTAATGAATTTCATGAATTTGATGATACTCCCTGATGAGGTTTCTGTAGCCATAAGGTAGTGACTGCTGAAATATATTTAAAAAAACAACCAACCAAACAAAAAACATTCTGTCCAAAACATGAAGAGTAAAAAAAAAAATCCTAATTTTAAAAATGCACATGGTTTGGCCCTTAAACAGTTGTAATTAGACTTCATGTAAATTGGTGTTCAAAGGACATAGCTGAAAAAATGTGGTCTCATGTTAAGTATGCCTTAAAAATTATTTGTGTAAGTGAAAGTATGTTCTTTAAATGTACTAATTTTGATGTTTTAATAGGTGTTTTCTTGTTGTAAGAGATTCTGCATATTTAAGCACTTAACAAAGAAAACCATAGCATTTGAGTAGTAGGTTGCCTAACGGGATGTTTTAAATAACTGAAAGCAGGTAATTTTTCATGGTCAGTGCAAAAGTAATATAATTACACTGAAGATTTGTTCTTTGAACTCATGATAACAGAAAAATATATTAAAAACAAAAAGACCAAATTGGAAGTCTGTCTAACTTCAAAGTTTAATACTTAATTGATACCTCAGGGTTTTGTCCAGTAGAGTTTCAAATATCTCCCAGGATGGGAATTGCAATATTTGGCCCCTCACAGTGGGAAAAAAAAATGCTTAATCTCTAATTGGAATTTCTCTAATTGCAGCTGGGTTCCTCTCATCCTTTCACTTTGCACCTCTGAGAACAGTCTGGCTCTATTTGGTATATAACCATCCATTCAGTGGATGAAGACTGTAATTTGGCTTGTTGTTAGCCTTTTCTTGAAGCTGAGGAAATCCTGCTCCCATAGTTTCTTCTTGAATGCCATGTTCTCTGGCCCCCTAATCATCCTGGTGACTCTTTATTGAGTTTAATCCAGTATCTTGATGTCTGTCTTATGCTGGGGAGCCTAAATTGGATACAGTATTCCAGATGCAGCCTCACCGTTGACAGAGGGTGAGAATCAGTTCCTCAACTTGATGGCTATGCTGTCACTAATGCAGCCTTCTATGTGGTTGGCCTTCATTGCCCTAAGAGCCTACTTTTGAATCGTGTCCAATTTTTTGTCTGCCAGGATCATCAGACTTTGTTTTATGCAAAGTTCCTTCCAAACCTGTTGGTCCTCAGCTTATACTGTCATATGAGGTTATTCTGCTACAGACACAAAACTTTGAACTTTAGTTTTTTTGAGTTTCAGCTTTGTGAAAACTCAATATTCATTCAAGAAAGGAGTAGCACACCTTTGCAGCCTGTCAAGGTTCCTCTAAATGGCAGCCCAGTCTTCTAGAACACTGACCAGTTCCCTGATTTCATAGAATCATAGAATCACTTGGCCTTCTTGAACTTCATGAGGTTCACATGGGGCCACTCTTTAAGCCTGTCAAGGTCCCTCTGGATGGCATCCCTTCCCTCTATCGAATCAACTGCACCACTCAGCTTGCTGTCATCTGCAAATTTGCTGAGGGTGCACTCAATCCCACCATCTATGTTGTTGACGAAGATATGAAATAGTATTGGTCCCTGTACAGACCCTTGAGGGACACCATTCGTTACTGGTTTCCACTTGGATATTAAGCCATTGACTGCAACTCATTGGACATGGCCATTTAGCCAATTCCTTACCCATCTAACCGTCCATCCATCAAATCCATATCTCTCTAATTAAGTGGCAAGAATGTTGTGTAGGATCGTGTCAATGACCTTACAGAAGTCCTGGTATATGACATCCATAGTTCTTCCTCTGTCCACTGATGCAGTCACTCCATATAATTTGGTGTCATCCATGAAACTTCAAAGGATGGATTCTGTCCTTTCATCTAAGTCATTAGTCAAGTTGTTAAACAGTATCACCTCTATATCAGCCCCTGGAGAACACCACTTGTACCTGGTCACTGTATTAATTTCCACTGCTGATCCAAATCTTTTGAGCTAAGAAATACAACCAATACAGCCTGCTGGAGCTGTATTTCACCAATATGACAATAAGGACACTGTTGGAGAGAATGGCAAAGGCTTTGCTAAAGTCAAGATAAACAATATCCACTCCTCTTCCATCATCCATGGAGGTAGTTTTCTCATCATAGAAAAGAGCTTGGTCCAGCATGATTTCTGCTTGAGAAATCTGTGCTGGCTTTCCCGATCACCTCTCATCCTTCACATGCTTCAAAATGGCTTCCAGGACCTTCCTGGGGAATGAGGTGGGTCTCACCAAACTGATGTTCCCCACATCCTCCTTTCCTTTTCAAAGTTGTGTGTGATATTTGTCATTTTCCAGTCATGATGAACCTTCTCCAATTGCCATGATCTTTCAAAGACCATCACCAGCCACTTCCTCTTGGTGCTGACATGTGGGTCAGAGATGGCTGACTCTGGTGACATCCTTGAGGGAACTTGTTTGTCTTCACCTGTTAACATGGTACTATACCTATTTAGTAAGTGGATATCATATTATGGACAAAGAGATTTATTTCTGTTGCTAGAAGTCTCATTCTGTAGGTATTTTACATTGCCAGTAGAAATCCACAGGCTTCATATTGACCACCTGACAGTGGAGACTCTCAGGACCTGTCTAGGCTTATGTTGTCCTGAGCTGGTTTTAAGTTCCCTAGTGGTAAAATGACCACTGCCTGACCTCTTGTAGATGAAGCCCTGTAAATACTGTATTAGCTGAAGGTGTGACACCCCAAAGTGATCCCAGCATAACAGACAGTATTTCTTTCTGTTCACTGAGACTAGCGAAGGCTGTTCTGGGATTTCTAAACACTGTTTGGAAACTATTGGGACTGAAGCAAACTGTAATAAGAAACCCCAAGCAGATCCAGACCCAGTTTGTAATATGACAACCTCAGCTGATGCCCCAAGCAGAGGGGATGGAAGAAGAATCCCACACTCTGAACAGCTTACTTCTAGTGAATATCTCAGGATGCTGCTGACTTGTTGTAATATTCCCTTACCCCCTTTCTTGAGGAGGTTTGAAACTGTCAATCTTAGGACCCAGAGGGGTGAGTAAAGCACAACACTGGAGAAACAAGGTAGATACTAGGAAGGTTGTTTTTTCTTTGGGGTCTTGGTTTGGGTTTTTTTCCCCCTGCATAACAATTTTAACTTTATCATTAATACAGTTTTCTGTATTACTCTGGATTAATAGTGTTGATATTACTGCAACTAGACTGATAACAACTGTTCTATTTTGATTGCAATGATAAAACAGTAATTAGACTCAAAATAAATTTTAGCTCTGTATAGTTAATGTTTTTCATTTTGTCCAAAAGACAAAAAGTTCCAGCCACCCCACCTTCATATTCTCAACTTGTGCAAGCACAGCCTTTCATGGTTTCTCCCTACTCGCTATCCTGGGTTTGGAAATTTGTTTGTGCAGGGTCTCTGCAAGGAACTGGGCTATGTCCTGTTTATCTTCCCTGATCCTCTGTTGTCTGCCCCTCCTCCCACTGATCCTTCATTTGGTGGCTCAGTGCCTCTGCTACAGGGTACCCCCCATAGGTGAGGCCACCAGTGTCTGCAGCCTCAGGGAGAGGCACCAAGCATTTCTTGCACAGCAAACAACCCTTGTGACAACTGCCAGTCCCTGTGCAGTGTGTACCTTGGGTTACCGAGGGATGGGGGAGGATAACATTCCCCTCCTCAGCTGAGAGGCTAAGAATAAGGACTTGTCAGGAAAAATCAGAAAGTTTACATTTTAAAAAATACTTAAGAGAAAGCAGCATAATCTAATAGATTTGAAACATTATTGTGTTGCTTATGGCACATAAAATGCCTGTACAAATTCACCTTGTCCTTGCCTGTGCTTTCCTTCATGTAAACTTGAAAATTTATTTTCTTTTATGAAGATTTTTTGTGGGTTTTTTTAGCTAACAGAGCTGCAGCAAGGGAACGAATGACCTTCAAAGCTTTCTCTCCGCATCCATGATACAGTTTTCATTGCCACTAAAAGCAATAGAGACCTGTGGAACAGAGAGCCCAAATGAATAAGTGTGAAACTGTTAAAGACTGGCAGAGCTGGCAGAGGAGGTGGAAGATGTAAGTTCTGTCATTTCTAGACAAAACCCAGAAACTTTTTCCTTAAGTCTAACTACAACATACACCATTGTCAACAGAAAGTAGAAACAGTTGGCAGCAGCATACAAAAACATTTCCCAAAGCTACTACTCGTAATTTCAGTGCATTAACCATAGACAATAATGGACAGCATCTTCAAATTGAATAGACATTTTCTGGGCATTCAAAGAACTCTGAACAAAGATGTGAATACCACTGAAGAGCGGTGAGATACAGTAATAAAAAAGAAATACTGATGGAGGTTATTTCTGTCCTTAATTGTCCATGGATTGTATGAAGTCCATTTCTTTCTGTTAGAAAAAGTAAATACTATATTTGCTCTTACAATTACAGGAGTCTTAATAAAAAGGATTATTTTTTATAAAAGCCACATTATTTCTTATGTTGTTCACAATGTAAATTTCATTTGTAAAAAATAACTTTATACAACTAAGTTCACAGTAAATTTAAGTCAGAGTCAAAGGAGCATTTAGTTAAACATGCTTTTGAAGAATTTTTCATGAAAGACTTCATTCTCCTTCATGCCATACAGGAGGCAGTAGGAAATTTCCAACTAACTGACAGGTGTTAGAACAAGTTGGTAACTGAATTGTGCCTATTCAAGTTGCTTGTGCTTAGCAATAGAAAGAGATTTGTAATTCAATTAGTATGTTATCATTAAGCTACAAGAAGAATAGTTGTTTAGTCTGACTGATACAAAATGCTGTGACAAAACCATTGTTTTTTTTTTTTCTTTTTCACTTGTGTATATTCTCAAAAGCCTCTTTATCTTAAAGTGTTTCTTTCAAAGTGTCGTGGTTTAAACCCAGACAGCAACTAAGCATCACACAGCCGCTCCCTCACTCCCCTCAGTGGGATGGGGGAGAGAATCGGAAGAGTAAAAGTGAGAAAACTCATGGGTTGAGACAAAGACAGTTTAATAGGTAAAGCAAAAGCCATGCATGCAAGCAAAGCAAAACAAGGAATTCATTCACTCCTTCCCATGGGCAGGCAGGTGTTCAGCCATCTCCAGGAAAGCAGGGCTCCACCACGTGTAACAGTTACTTGGGAAGACAAACACCATCACTCCGAATGTCGTGTCGTCCCCCCCCTTTCCTTCTTCTTCCCCCAGCTTCATATGCTGGGCATGACGTCATATGGTATGGAATATCCCTTTGGTCAGTTGGGGTCAGCTGTCCCAGCTGTGTCTCCTCCCAGATTCTTGTGCACCCCCAGCCTACTTACTGGTGGGGTGATGTGAGAAGCAGAAAAGGCCTTGACTCTGTGTAAGCACTGCTCAGCAGTAACTAAAACATCCCTGTGTTATCAACACTGTTTTCAACACAAATCCCAAACATAGCCCCATACTAACTACTATGAAGAAAATTAACTCTACCCCAGCCAAAACCAGCACAAAAAGACATAGAATTGTGTGTTGTATCTTCTATTGTTCCTTTATTTCTATTTCTTTATATAACTGTAATTTGCTTTTTTTTTTTTTTTTTTTTTGAGATTCTGGATTTCCTTTTGTAGTAGTTTATATAAAATATACTTTTCCTATATAATAATCTAACAATAAGTTATTGTATAAAGACAAATATACATTAAAATGGAAATACTAAACACTGTAAACCTAAGTAAAATTGACATATAATTAAAATCAAACACATACTTCAGTGTCTTTAAGTCTAAGTAGATGGTAATAGAATTAGGTCCAAAAGATTTAAGAAATAAGGTTTTCCGACATTATCTGGATTAAGTATACTTTATTTTCCAGGAGCAAAAAATGAATAGATGCAGTTGTCATGAACATGGATATATATTTTTCTCTGCTATATGATTTTATTTTCAATGGTGGGAAAAGAAAAAACGTGAGTGGAGGACTGAGACGAAGTAGGCTTCTGCAGAAAATTTGAGCCAAATGTCAGCTATCTGACATTTAAGAACAGATAGCACAGAGTAGAAAACATAATGTGTTTGTCTGGTCAAGCTGATGAAGCAGCCTTGGCGGCCGAGCAATACATATATTTACAATACTGTAGCCCCCTATGTCAGAAACAAACAGAAGGAATTGGAAGTCAGTGTGCAGTTGCAGAGCTATAACATCATTGGGATTACAGAGATGTTGGGATAGCTTGCATGGCTGGAATGCAGTGATGGATGGATAGAGGCTTTTCAGAAAAGACAAGCTAGGAAGGTAAGAAGAGGGTCAGTGTGTGATGGAAAGGGGTGGCTGGAATGCAAGGAGCTTTCCCTTGAGACAGTTCACGAGACAGCCAAGAGTTTACAGGTAAGGGTCAGAGGACAGACAAACAGAAGTGATGCCAAGATGGGTACCTGCTATGCTTAATCAAGAAGAAGAAGGAGATGAAGCCTTCTTTAGACAACAGGAAGAAACCTCACAATTGCAGCACTTGGTACTCATGAGGGACTTCAGCCACCTGGACAGCTGCAGAATGAGTGATATGACTGGGTACAAACAATCCAGGACATTTCTGGGGTGTGTTAATGACAATTTCTTGATACAGGTGCTTCATGAGCCAACCAGAGGGGGGTTTCTGCTGGACTTGTTGATGCTCAAAAAAGAAAAGAACTAGCTAAATATGTAAAGGTTTACAGAAGCCTTGGTCAACAAAAATTGTGGACAGAAGTGAGCAAGACATGTTAGAGTCACAACCATGGAATTTGGAAGAGCAGATTCCAGTTTGTTGAAGGACCTGCTTGAGAGAGTATCATGGGAGACTGCCCCGGAGGGCCAAGGGCCCAGGAGGTCTGGCTAATCTTCATGGATGACCTCCCCAGAGGACAGCAAAAATGCACAGAAAGTGAGGCAGGCCAGCTTGGATGAACAGGAAATTCTTAATTGAGCTCAAATTTTTAAAGGAATTATAAATAAGGAAGAAACAAGGATGGGCTGCTGAACAGAGTCAAGAATGCCAAAGCTCAGCTGGGTTGAGTGTTGAAAAGGATGTGAAGATCAACAGGATAGGTTTCTGTGAGTACCTCAGCTGCAAAAGGAAAGTTAAGAAAATGTGAGCTTGCTCCCCAGGAGGACTTGGGACACAGTGACAAAAGGCATGGAAAAGGCCAAGGTGGTCAAACACTGGAACAGGTTGACCAGAGAGCTTGTGGGGTTTCCACCCTTGGAGTTATTCAGAACTCAGCTAGACACAGCTCTAAGAAATCTGCTCTAAGGGGACATAGTATGAGCAAGATGTTGGACTAGATGGCCTCTACAGGTTTCTTCCAACATACATGATTCTATGAAAATATTTTTTAATATTCTAGGGATTTGATTTAAGAAGAAAATAAAATTAATTCAGTTTGGATATTTTTTTCCTAACAAAATTATCTTCTAAACAGGTATTCTCTAGTTCATAAACATATAAACCTATAACAATTAGTGGTTACTTCTATTCGTAGATATTCTGAATGAACTACATGTACCGTTACCAAAATTGCTTGAGAGTAATGAAGAGGAGGTGATAAACCCTTTAATGAAGTTACACATAAAAGAAATGGTACTTTTGTTTTCTTTTCCTTGACCAAGTGCTACTAAGAATGTATAATATTTGAGGGACATTCTAAGGGAATTTTAAGCACATCTATTTATAAACACTGGTTTGTGTTCTTAATCATCATATTTCCTTCCTTCCAAATCTTAATTACAATATTCATTTACTTTCTTATTAAGATGTTTGGAATGCTACCTTAAAGATTCTGTATTGGTATGGAAATTTGCTAATAAAATACAGACTTTCTGTTGATATATGTATGCAGAAACCTGTATATGGAATGTTAATATATCGGAAAATTAACAGTTTCTCCTTTAATAACCCAAGTTAAGCAAAACTGTTTTTAATGTAAAAAAACATGAGTGAAGTTTTGAAACATTTCCTATGGAAAAAGGACCACAACTTTCTGTAACCATGATTGTTTTTTCAGACTAGGAAATGGACAGTAGTCAAAGACATATACAGTTAAAGCAATTACGCTGTAAGTGACAGAATAATTATAGATTTCAGTTTCCTGCTTATCCTGTCACCTCTCCCTTCCACAAAGGAAAACCATGTTTCTATTTCTTTTCAATTTCTTGTGTGAAAACAAGGAAAAAGGGCAGCTGAATTTCAGTGGAAGTTATTTTCTATTTTTATTCCTTTTTAGATTACATTTCTGGTTTATGTATAGAATTACTTGAATTACATTTCTTAAATTAATAAAAACATTGTACAATAAAAGAAACATATTGAACTTCCTGATACAGAAATTTCCAGGATTTTTAACTCTTTAATATTTTGTTTTAAATAATATTCATAACACTGGTTTTGGTTCTGATATTCATTTATAATAATAATAAAAAGTGTAATGATTTGGTAACATGATAATGTCATAACACTGTTGAACTACTGAAAATATTTTGAAATTATAGAGCAAATACAACAGAATCATAGAATCATAGAATCATTGAGGTTGGAAAAGACCTCTAAGATCATCGAGTCCAACCGTCAACCCAACACCACCATGCCCACTAAACCATGTCCCTAAGCGCCTCATCTACACGTCTTTTAAATACCTCCAGGGATGGGGACTCCACCACTTCCCTGGGCAGCCTGTTCCAATGTTTCACCACTCTTTCAGTAAAGAAATTTTTCCTTACATCCAATCTAAACCTCCCCTGGCGCAACTTGAGGCCATTTCCTCTCGTCCTATCACTTGTTACTTCGGAGAAAAGACCAACACCCACCTCGCTACAACCTCCTTTCAGGGAGTTGTAGAGAGCGATGAGGTCTCCCCTCAGCCTCCTTTTTTCCAGGCCAAACAGTCCCAGTTCCCTCAGCCCCTCCTCATAAGACTTGTTCTCTAGACCCCTCACCAGCCTCGTTGCCCTTCTCTGGACACGCTCCAGCACCTCAACGTCCTTCTTGTAGTGAGGGGCCCAAAACTGAACACAGTAGTCGAGGTGCAGCCTCACCAGGGCCGAGTACAGGGGCACGATCACTTCCCTACTCCTGCTGGCCACACTAGTTCTGATACAGGCCAGGATGCCATTGGCCTTCTTGGCCGCCTGGGCACACTGCCGGCTCATGTTCAGCCGGCTGTCGACCAACACCCCCAGGTCCTTTTCCTCTGGGCAGCTTTCCAGCCACTCTTCCCCAAGCCTGTAGCGCTGCATGGGGTTGTTGTGGCCCAAGTGCAGGACCCGGCACTTGTCCTTGTTGAACCTCATACAGTTGGTCTGGGCCCATCGATCCAGCCTGTCCAGGTCCCTCTGCAGAGCCTTCCTACCCTCGAGCAGATCAACACTCCCGCCCAGCTTGGTGTCGTCTGCAAACTTACTGAGGGTGCACTCGATCCCCTCATCCAGATCATCAATAAAGATATTAAACAAGACCGGCCCCAGTACTGAGCCCTGGGGAACACCACTCGTGACTGGCCGCCAACTGGATGCAACTCCATTCACCACAACTCTCTGGGCCCAGCCGTCCAGCCAGTTTTTGACCCAGCGCAGAGTACACCTGTCTAAGCCGTGAGCCACCAGCTTCTCGAGGAGAATGCTGTGGGAGACAGTGTCAAAGGCCTTGCTGAAGTCCAGGTAGACCACATCCACAGCCTTTCCCTCATCCACTAGGCGGGTCACCTGGTCATAGAAGGAGATCAGGTTGGTCAAGCAGGACCTGCCTCTCATGAATCCGTGCTGGCTAGGCCGGATCCCCTGGTTGTCCCACTCATGCCTTGTGAGCGCCCTCAAGATGAGCCGCTCCATAATCTTCCCCGGCACCGAGGTCAGGTTCAAAAGCTGATGATCATTTAGGAATTTGCCCATTGAAACCTACTTATAGGTATTGAATTATATAAAGACATTAAAGGCACTTTGCAACATTAGCACACAGAGAAAAACAACCTCTTAACCTGAAAGAATCTGGAGCTATGACACAATGATGAGAAAAGCAAAAATAATTATGGTCTAGTGCAAAGGACAGCAACTATATCGGTAACAGAAATGTTAGTTCATAAGAAAATGTTCAAACTGCAACACAAGCACTTAGGGAGGGTTTGACATTTTCTTTTTAAACATCACTGTAGGTATGAACTTCCTCTTTATCCTTCTCTATAAGCAAATCTATCAGGATTTGAACTTTCTTGTAAAGGTGATGAAGTCACAAGACTGTATTTAAAATTGAGCATATTCAGTTATGATCCTAATTCTCTATTTTGTGTGATACTTTTTCAAGCATATAATATGAAGAAATCCCAGACTGCATAGTTCCATCTAGCAGAGATGCTCATGGGTGCCCTTTTAGATGCTTTCCTGAGTCACAGATTTCTGCTATATATTTTCTGGAGATCAAAAGGGATTTTCGTCTGAATTCTCCCTCACATCCTCCTTCCTCTACAAATATCCCTCATATCATCCCACTAAAAAGAAAAAAACATATTGACCTTTTGTGATAAGGAACCTAGAACTACTGTATCAGAGTTAGGACATAAGAATTCAGAAGCATAACACTTTTCTGAATTAGGGCTGCAGTGCAAAGTTGGTATGCTGGGATCTCATAAAAACTAAGATTTCCTTAAATTCCAGTAAATAAAATTGTAAAGAAAACAGCATGTATGATCATATAGTTAAAGCTCTGGTCTAACACTAAAAACATGCATTTTGATTCTTTGTCATAGATAAAACATGTCCTTGAGCAAGTCAGATTCTCAGAGTATTTAGACATAAAATTGCCAGATCCAGAGCCCGTAAAATTGCTGAGAATCTTTTTATGTGCTTTGGATAAAACTTTTAGTCATATCATGCCTTTTTCTTCTTTTACTTCATAGTGTGTCCTTGTTTTCTTTGTTCTTTTCCACTCATATATTGTGAAGGGGCTCCAATCTGAGTGACACTACAGTACAAAAATAAATCATAAGACTACTGTGAAGGTTTATGCAATGTATTCACTTACCTATTCATCCAATTTCCTATATGTGGAAAAAGAAACAGTAGGACAAAAGGCAAAAGCCTCTTAGCTGACAGTGAACATTTATATGTCTAACACATCACTTGGTCAGATTTTAGAAAACAACACTGCAGATTTGCTAGTCAGAAATCAAAATAAATCTTCCAACTGGATCTGCTTATGTTAAGCTGACTACACAGTGGTGGTAAATAGAACTTAGCAAGGAAGGCTTTACATCCATCTCATCTCACCTGCCAGGAAAATGCCTCGTATACCAGGACACTTTGTTGTAACCACAGGAACACTCAGATGGCAGAAAGAGCTTTGGCTTGTGTCTCTCTCCTTATCCATTTGTGTAGCCTAAGAAACATAAAATCCTAGGAGAAGCTGTCTTGGAAACACAGGAAACAGTTCCAGGCTCTGAACCACTGTTCCAAAGAGATATCTTATCTTATACTAGAAACAGCAATACTATTATCTGACCCATAGGTTAACATTCTAGCTGTTGTGTATCCCAATCTGAGAATTTAACTGTCTCCAGACAACTTACATGCCTACGTTGCTTTTGGTGAATCGCATGCCTGCAGCCAGGTGCCTTTTAAGTTTTGCAAACGTGTGAGCATTGCAATGTCTAAGTATTCTTTTTGGATCTCTGCATTTGTCATCACTTCTCTTTTTTTTTTTTCCTTGTTGGAGAGAAGTAAATATTTTAGCCCATGTTCAGCTCTGAGAGCAAAAGATATCACATGGTTCCATCTTCAAATTTCACTGAAGCTGGGGGAAATGTCCTATGTAGAAATAATCTGCATTTCTAAGGGAAAAAAGATGAGGGTTTTTTACAAGAAAAGGAGTAGAGGAGAAATATATTTCAAGCTTTAAAATTGCCTTATAAATAAGCACAAAAATAATACTCCAGAGAAAAATAATTCACTGTTTTTAACTTTTGCTGTCTTTGTCCATCTTCCCATTGTATTTCAAATGGTAAGTACATTTTCATGAAAGCAAAACCTTTTTTTTTCTATTTAACAGTTCTTAATGATGGTACATCAACTGAAGTAATAACTGGTGCCATGACATCAAAGCCATTTAGTCCTCAGACAGTTGTAATGTTACAAACAGATGATTATGACTAGCTGGGGATATAATAGTGCAAGTGAGAAAGCTCTTTAGAAATGAACCCTATGTTTATTCAAATATCTTTAGTACAAAAAGATGATGATGGAAAGAAATAGTCAAAACTGATTCTGAATATAATTCTTATCAAATTCTTTTGTCAAGCTGTAGCTGGTCTCTAGCAAGATTGTATACCATGCTTTCTGTATAGCCCTCCCTTTGGATCCTTTTTGAACTTACCGTTTGAAAAAAATAAACATGCTGTTTATATTGGCACTCAACAGGAAGATATTGTTTTATTTTCAACAGGAAAAACAAACAAAAAAATTTCTCCCCTTGAAAAAAAAAGAGGCCAAGCAACCCCCTTCTAAAAAATATAAAATGAATCTGAACACCAGTAATTCATATATTTCAAAATTACTATATTGTGTCTAAACACATCCCAGTTTCCAGAACCATTTTATGACAATTAGAATAAAATAGTAAGCTTTATTTCTATTCAGAGTAATTTTTGACAGTGTTAGATGCAAACAAATTGCTTATTGGCATGTCTCTGTGTTTGCGGTAGTTTCCTTCATTTCCTTTTCAATCAGTTTATTTTATCTATCATGCCAAGAATTCATAACATTTAAGTGAACATGGTATTTTAGTTCCTTATAGAAATGGTATTCAGATTACAAATGGATGATGGTGATGATGATGGGTGATTTAACTGAATGGTATGCTGGAAATCCTGAATCACAGTGGTATAGAGAGGACTGTGTTATTTATCAGTATTTCCACAATGTATATCTCTGTACACAGAAACATGACAAGGAATGAAAATGGGGATATTGTTCAGGTAGGAAAATCCATCCTAAACTGTTTCCCAGAAAAGTGTGTAGGTCTTTGTGAAAAAACAAAACAAAACAAAACAAACAAAAACAAATAATACCCCCCCAAAAAAAAAAAAAACCCAAACCCACAACCAACAAAAATCGTTATATAACATTTGTTTCTGTATTTATTTTGAACTATGGAAAAAACTTTCAAATATACACAGAATTGTATTTTCTGTACTTTCTAGTTAGGTATTTGTACGTTTATCCTGCCAGACTGCATATAGACCACTAGCCATGGGCTAAGCAATTGCATTACACATTTAGGTAGCTATACATTCACCAATCCTATATATTGGGGGGAAAAAAACAAACAAAACCCCCCCACCTCAATTACATGTTCATTAATTTCATTTTTCTACCTACCTTTAAAAATGTACATTTTCAAAAAAACTTTCTAGAGGTATACTATTACATGACAGTAACTATCCAGGCAACAGATAGGACAAATAATTTTTGATTGAGTACTGAATTGCTAAATTTGCAAGCAGTCAAAACCAATTTTTGTTAATTACCTTAATCATACACTTGCCTTCAGTTCTTACTTTCATTTCTATTTTTATAATAGTGAAAATTCATAGGATTGTTACTTTTTAAATGGGAGCTGTAAGCAACAGGTTTGAGTTTTGATTTTCCTCACTATTGAAACAGATATATGAAAATGACTACTGAAAATAAATTAATTCAAATTTTTAGTCAGAATAACTGAATTTATCAAGGCTTATACTCAATGTAAAGTTGAAGTAGTTTGGTATAAATCTGCACTTGAAAAACTAGATAATTTTGACAAACTCTAAATATTGGTTTTATAAGATTAAATTCCTCTTAATTCACAATAAAAGAACCCGTACAACTGTCAATTACATTTGTGAAATGTAGAAAAACTAATGGTTTCAAGGACACTTAAACACACACAGTATTGTTTAAAAAGAACTGCCTCATTGCCCTATCCAAAAAGTAGGGGAAAACAACCCCACCAATTTTAAATTAAGAAGAAAGATTATAAATTTTCCCAATCCAGTTGGAAGTACTGATGTGTGTGAAGATCTTCAGTGATCACAAAGAATTACCTGCCTGACCAGCAAGGTACAGTCTTATCTCAAGACCTAATATTTTGATCTTGGTATAAAGACAGAAATATACTATATAATGTAATGTATAATAAGAAACAAACAAAACTACCTTATGCTAGGTTCAATCTTGTCATCCACAGCTGGAGAGTGACTGGGTATTTTGTGATATTTGGTTCTAAAGAGTAACTGTGCTTGGCAAGTATTTTGAGACACTTCTCATGTATGTTGTTTGGTATCTCTATTTTGGGTCTGAATCTCCTCTGTATCCCCAGTGTCACATCAGCTGTCTCATTTTAAGAAGCAGTGAAAACAAAACTCAGAAAGTAACTTGAATTTGGGTAATGCATCAAGTATTTACTGAACAAGTCTATAATTTGTTGTGTTCTAATAAAAAGCATCACTATGACCATTTCGTTTTTATCTGCTCTTAACAAGTAATATTCACTCAGACAATATTACAAGCAATGCATAAAGAACATTGCTATTAGCACCTGTACATGCAGTTCCTGGAAGAAACATTCTGATGTTAAGTATAAAGATTCTTGGAAAAAGACACATATAAGTCAACAGGATTTCTATATTTAAAGCAGTGAGTTTGAAAAATAGCACTTTAAAAAAAAAAAAAAAAAAATTACTCACTTTTTTCATGGTTTTCATATTTGTTCATGTTTTATTAGATATCTGAAATGAAAATTCAGGTCTAAGGTTGAATGAGAATCCAAGTTTTCCAAATTTCAGTGCTCATATAAAGACTCAAAGATACTACTGAATCATTTATTGAGACAGCAGCCAGAAGTAAAACAGTGTCTCTCTGCATTTTCATTTTCCCAAAGTCAGAAGAGAGGAATTTCCTGAAACAGTGTCTGGTTAAAAATAATTCCCTACTCTAATTAATGTGGTCATTGTTGACACTGAGTAGTGAGTTCCTAAACAAAAAAAAATAGATCAGCTTCCTTCTGTGCCATTTAAACTTGCCATACACCATAATAAGATAAGAAGGAAGCTTTTTTTCTTTTTCCTTTTTTTTTTTGCTTTCTCTAAACAAACAGTGTTTTCAGGACACTGTCTTTTAGACGTTGAGAAATACAGTAACAGAGAATCCACAGAGTAACTGAGAGTCTGAATATTAATAAATGTGCTTTATATAAGGTGAAAATTCCCTAGAAAAAGATTATGCAATATGGCCAAAAAGACAGCGCACTTCTCATGTGGTAAAATCAGAACAAATTAAACAAAAGATGGACTCTCTAATGCTGACACTGAAATTCCAGCCCTACAAATAAAAGATACTGTCCAACACTCTTCCTATTCCCATTTGCCTTAGATCAGGTTCAAATATTAGCCCAAAGAAGTCCAGGTTTTTCTTTGTAATGATTCTGATGGGAAGTCAGCACTTCGAACTGACAATATCTAACACAAGTGTTATGTTTATGTTTTATTTTTATTATTAAAGAGAAATGACATCACCAAGAAAAAGATCGTGGTGAATGTGATGAATGGAGTTAAATCCAGTTGGTGGCCGGTCACGAACGGTGTTCCCCAGGGCTCAGTATTGGGGACAGTTCTGTTTAATATTTTTATCGATGTGGACGAGGGGATCGAGTGTATTCTCAGTAAGTTTGCAGATGACACCAGGTTGGGCGGGAGTGTTGATCTGCTCGAGGGTAGGAAGGCTCTGCAGAGGGACCTGGACAGGCTGGATCGATGGGCCCAGGCCAACTGGATGATATGCCACAAGGCCAAGTGCCGGGTCCTGCACTTCGGCCACAACAACCCCATGCAGCGCTATAGGCTTGGGGAAGAGTGGCTGGAAAGTTGCCTGTCAGAAAAGGACCTGGGGGTGCTGGTTGACAGCCGGCTGAACATGAACCGGCAGTGTGCCCAGGTGGCCAAGAAGGCCAATAGCCTTCTGGCTTGTATCAGAACTAGTGTGGCCAGCAGGAGTACGGAAGTGATTGTCCACTTGTACTCGGCACTGGTGAGGTCGCACCTCAAATACTGTGTTCAGTTTTGGGTCCCTCACTACAAGAAAGACATTGAGGTCCTGGAGTGCATCCAAAGAAGGGCAATGAAGCTGGTGAAGGGTCTAGAGCACAAGTCCTGTGAGGAGCGGCTGAGGGAACTGGGGTTGTTTAGTCTGGAGAAGAGGAGGCTCAGAGTAGACCTTATTGCGCTCTACAACTACCGGAAAGGAGGTTGTAATGAGGTGGGTGTCGGTCTCTTCTCCCAAGTAACAAGTAATAGGACAAGAAGAAATGGCCTCAAGTTGCTCCAGGGGAGGTTTAGATTGGATATTAGGAAAAATTTCTTCACCGAAAGGGTTGTCAAGCATTGGAACAGGCTGCCCAGGGAAGTGATTGAGTCACCATCCCTGGAGGTATTTAAAAGATGTGTAGATGTGGTGCTTAGGGACATGGTTTAGTGGTGGACTTGGCAGTGCTAGGTTAATGGTTGGATGCAGGATCTTAAAGGTCTTTTCCAACCTAAACGATTCTATGATTCTATGATTCTTAGATACAAGTACAAACATCTCAAATTGAACAAACCGTTGTTACATTCCCTGTTTTTATGGAATTTATGTTCACCTTCAGGAACAATAGAACAATCTAATGGTGTCATATTTTTTCTTAAGGGACACATCAACTGCAGCAGCTTTGGTTTGGTGTCAACACTTGGAGATATAATGAAGACTAATGTTGACTAAATGTCAAGCAAAAAACATTTAGAAAAATGGAAAGTGATCAAAAAAAGGTCTTCCATTGCTCTGTGAGAGACTTCTGAGTTTTACAGGCTCTCTTGTGGATCTTTAGTGTTATCAGCATGATGAGCAGATTGCTCATATTGTATATGCTAAGTCCTGCTCTGAGACGCACACGTGGATGTCTCAAATATCCTAGAATATCTAAAATAGTAACAGACAGCTATGGATAGGCAGCTGAACTGAATAGCTATCAGATATACTTTCAGAGCTCAAGCACTTAATTTACTTGAGGATACCTGCATTTGGACACCCACATTTTGCTGTTTGCACTTTGGGTTTAAATCTGCCCTATAAGGCTATCTCGGATATATTTCTGTTCTTATTCTTATTCTCTTTTTAATTAATTATTTCTAGTTACTCTGTAAAAAATTACTTTGTCATTTTTCACTGACCAGTCTAAGAATTTTACTAGTGCGGGAATAGTTTATTTCTCAGAACAAACTCTCAATCTTTTTCCTTTTCTACCTTATCTTAAGGTCTCTGAGCCAAGTTTTCAAATGCAATACAAAATAAATCCAGCATTAAAAAAAAAAAAAAAAAAAAAAGAATCTTACAGAGAGAAGGGGTGGTTATAGAATCTTAGAATCATAGAATGGTTTGGGCTGGAAGGGACCTTTAAAGGTCATCTAGTCCAAGCACCCTTCCGTGGGCAGGGGCATCTTCCACTAGGACAGGTTGATCAAAGTCACATCCAACCTGACTTTGAAATCTTGCATTGATGAGGTGTCCACAACTTGTCTGAGAAACCTGTTCCAGTGTTTCACCATCCTCATCGTAAAAAATTTTTTCCTCATATCTAGTGTAAACCTACCTTCTTTCAGTTTAAAACTGTTCCCCCTTTTCCTGTCACTACAGGCTTTGGTAAAAAGTTTCTCTCCGTCTTTCTTTTGAGCCCCCTTTAAGTATTGAAAAGCTGCAATCACATCTCCCTGAAGCCTTCTCTTTTCCAGGCTGAACAATCCCAACTCTCTCAGCCTTTCTTCACAGCAGAGGTGTTCCATCCCTCTCTTCATTTTTGTGACCCTCTTCTGGACCTGCTCCAACAGGTCCGTGTCTTTCCTGTACTGAGGACTCCAGAGCTGGACACAGTACTCCAGGTGGGGTCTCACCAGAGCAGAGGAGAGGGGCAGAATCACCTCCCTCGACCTGTTGTTCACACTTCTTTTGATGCAGCCCAGGATACGATTGGCCTTCTGGGCTGCAAGAACACAATGCCAGCTCATGTCCAGCTTTTCCATCCACCAGTACCCCCAAGTCCTTCTCGGCAGGGCTGCTCTCAGGGAGGGAGATGAAGGGATCTTCATCCCCCAGCCTGTATTGATACTGGGGTTTGCTCCGACCCAGGTGCAGGACCTTGCACTTGGCCTTGTTGAACTTCATAAGGTTCACATCAGTCCATTGACTATGGCCTGAAACTAGAGAATCTGTGTCTCTTCTGTCACAGATCTGCCAAGTCATCACGTATATTTAAATGACATTAACCATGCCTACATGACATGATATATCATGAAATAGTTCTGAATGGAATTAGAAACTTTGTACCCTTTTAAAATGAAGTTCTGATTAATTCTCAGAAGTTGAATACTAAACTGTTTCCAGTATTGAGTTAATATATTTGGAAAACCTTAAAGTATGTACAACAGCCTGCATTTTGAGATATGGTCACACCTTTCTTACCAGGTTTAAATCATTGGCAATTTTGAAATGTGGTTTTGATATCTGATTAATTTTTGTCTACTGATACTCTTTCAGTTCTATTTCATACTTCACATAAGAGTTCCTTGTACAAATTCTGATTTTCATGTTCTTCTATAAAATAGAAGTGGCTACTTAACCATATACTTCTGTAAATAAGTTTTACTCTCCCAGATATTATGATATACACAGAGTAGAAGTATGTTAGCAAAATAATGCAACTGTTTATAAAGAAGTTTAATGAAGGCATTGCTTTGCTTTTATTGCAAGCAGACTCTTGCAACCTTATAGCAGTATCTGAATATAGCAGAATTTAACTCTCTATTTTACACCAGCTATATCCATTGTATTTGGCTATGATACTGTCGTGATTTAATCTCAGCCAGAACTGAGCACCACACAGCCGCTCGCTCACTCTCCCCCAGCCCCTGGTGGGATGGGGGAGAGAATCAGAAGACTAAAAGTGAGAAAACATGTGGGTTGAGATAAGAACAGTTTAATAATTGAAGTAAAATAAAATAGTAATAATAAAAACAATATTTATAAAAGAATATGCAAAGCAAGTGATGCATGATATAATTGCTTTACCACCTGCCGACCAATGCCCAGCCAGTCCCTGAGCAGTGCCCCCCCAGCCAGCTTTCCCCCAGTTTATGTACTGAGCATGATGTCACATGGTATGGAATGTCCCTTTGTCCAGTTTGGGTCAGGTGTCCTGGCTGTGCCCCCTCCCAGCTTCTTGTGCACCTCCAGCCTTCTCAGTCGGTAGAATATGGGAAGCTGAAATGTCCTTGACTAGTGTAAGCACTACTTAGCAACAACTAAAACATCGTTGTGTTATCAACATTGTTCTCATCCTAAATCCAAAACACAGCACTGTACCACCTACTAGGAAGAAAATTAACTCTATCCCTGCCAAAACCAGGACAGATACTTATCTCTATGCATCATTTTGTACCTTTAAAAACACAAAAATCTCCAATTTCCACATTAGTTTAACTCTATATTGAATTGCTGGATTTCTAAGAATAATTAATGTACACTAAAAGCCTATTAATTCTATCATTGTTTTCTTGCTAAAGTAGTTCACTATAGACAATTAGATAGATACTTGTTATATTTGAAACTCTTTGGCATTATAAAGATTTGAGGGTTATTTTCCCATTGATATTATGGGGAATTCAGTTCATGGGTCAACAGTAAAATAGCTGAAAATATGATATGAAAGAAATATGCAGTAGTGCTCAGAGATGTAAATTTCCATCTTATTAAAATGAACCTTGCAGAATTGATTATAGTGCAGTTATTTCTTTAATTGAGGTCTTATAATTTTTATTTCAGAAAAGTCAACATAAGCAGTAAATTCTTTTTTTTTCTGTAATGTAAACATGTATGGTAAAAAGATACACTCTGAATAAAATATATTTTAGAATATTATTTTTATTTTGTGTGTTTAATCTACGCCTGAAAAATTTATGGTTGTAAAATTTGAAAAAGAAAAATGAGGAGGTGAAAGAGACAGCAAGGGAAGACACTCACAGGCATAGCTAACATGAAATATAGGAGCAGCTAAATTGTTACTGCAACACTGTTTCTTTATGTGGTATCAAAAAATATTTGTCAGATGTAACGTTAAGAAGAAAAACTCTGTTGATTATTACAGTGCAATTATATTAATTTCCATTACTTTTAACTCTTAACAAGTATTTATTTTTAAACTGTGAATAGAAAAACTTGTGTGTGAAAAACTCTGTACATAGTTCATAGGATCTTCTAACCAGTGTCATCAGTAGTCATCTCTTTTCATACAGAAGCAAGGTGAAAGATAATGAATGTGAAAACAAAACACTGCAAAGCTGCATCCGGAGCAGGGCTTTTGCACTTAAATTGGCACCTAGGTGAAAAATGTGTTCTTACATATTCCTCCAGTTGTCCCGGCCTTTAGCCCCCAAAGAAATGCAGTTGTGAGTGGTTTTAACTTTAGATTTTACTGGTTGCCTAGAGTTACATTTCTATATTTATTTCAAAGAGCTTCACTACTGATATGGTTAAGTAGTCTTTTTTTCTACCTGGACACTAATGGGGTATACAAACCACAGGTTGCTCTCATGAAACCCTTTCAGATTTTCTGCCTGCCGATATATTTAGATACCTTTTCAATAAGGACATTTCTGGTCTTTGGGCTAATGAGAATAAATAAAAGCACAGCTGTGGGCAAGACAGGTGTTCAAGAAGAGTTGCTGTTGCTCAGTGACCATTACCTCAAAGTGACATTGCCTCAAGGTATAAGAGCATGCTCTCACCATCGTCATCTCTCCCAGTCAGTGAATTCTGAGCTATCTTTCAGACTAGGTAATCTTCTGAAGTAAGACACCAATGATTTTAAGATGGGTGACTTTCAAACACTACTATTTTAAACATTTTCTGTCAGCTTTTAGAAGTTGCATAAAGAACATATTGACTTTAGGTGCCTTTTTGATCCTTATGCCTGCAGAATTTGCTGTTATTATATGTCCTTTCCTCTCTTCACCCTATGAGGAATGCCTTGATTACGATCAGGTACTCTTAGGTGTCCATTTTCTTTACTAAATCTAGCAATTTATTCAACTTAACCGTTATAACTTGAGCTCTAAATTGCTTACTTTTGTGGTATGTTTGGTCTATACTTCATTCTATGTTTCTATAGTTCCCTAGTGGTGTGATTTTATTTAAAACGTAATCTTCTGCCAGTACATACAATACTACTATTGTCCCCCGAGATAGTCTGTCCTTTTCTCATTCTTATAGTCTTCCTGGATCTCAGGACAAATCCTCTCCAATGGCCTGACTTCAGAAAGAATAGGATTTCTTCTTTTTTTTTTTTTTTTTTCTATTCAGAGGAAATTATTTTTAGATCTACAAGGTCAATTCTACTGCTTTGAACTTTCAGTTAATGTAATACATGAGAAATATCAGAGGAAAGATTGGTTTCATGGATCAAGATGTAGAATATTTCAATCAGTTAAGACAGCTGAAGAAACATGTCATTAACACCCACCATCTGATGTGCCAGTGATGATAGATATATGTCATATTTGTGTTGATTTTCTTAAATCATTATGCGATATATAAAGAAAGGAATTGAAAGACTTTTGATCAACTCCAACTGTATAAATCCGATTTTAAAAAAAACAGAAAATCATTGCCTCAAAAATCAAAACAGACAGAAAAAAACTAAAAAGCAAAACTACAGAGGTTTGAAAATTATCATTAATGTAATGGAGATATATATGCCATATCTATTCAGCTCAAAGGAAAAAAGCGGGGCACTTCCATGATTTGACATTTCAGTACTCTAAACAGTCAGCAAACATGCATGATTTCCAGCATGAAACAAACAAACAAAAAAAACAGTCACAGCAACAGGCAAACATTCAAAGCTTTAACAGCTGTCCTAATCATAAGAGGCTACTTTTCTTTCAGTATGTCTAACATCTACCTGAGGCATTGCAGTAACAGTTCCTGGTTCCCTGTCATCCATTTCAGCTTTTGTGTTACTTCTGTGCTGTAGGCAAGTTTAATAAAACAAGAATTTAGGGATTTGAATTAATTATATTTTAAATAGTTAAATATTTGGTTACAGATTAGGTCCATTCAGTATTCCCTACTGTTCTATTAATAGTGTTCTATTCTCTTTCTTTAAAAAAAAAAAAAAAAAAAAAAAAGAACCAAAACTTAACTTTCTTTCTGACTTATTACAAAGTCTTAGAGCAATCCCACATGGATCAGAGGACTGTCTTAGCTAAGAAAAAAATTGCATAGGCTTTTTGGCAATGTCACCTCAATTATATAGTCATCAGTGTTTTCACAGTAGGACACAAAAGCTGGTGATAGGTTTGCTTTCCCCAGGGTTCATTTTTCAACTATAAGGTTGACACGGATACATCTAAAGTGATTGGACTAAGATGCCAGTTTCCTATTGGGAAGTGAATAAAAAATTTGCTTCTACCAAGTATGACCTCAGCCATCCCCTCCCAGTAGTAAAAATGATTAATCTTATGAAGTGTAGAGAAGCATATTTTTTTTTAAGTTTATACTTTCATTATCATGTGCATTTAAAAATGTTCCAAACTCAAAGTTCCACTCCACCATGAAAACTGCAGTGTAAATTGTTGGCACCATATATTTCCAAACAATCCTGAAATTAACAGTAGTCTCCACATGAAAAAAAAAAAAAATGCTATCAGACATATTTCATCTCTTCCTAGTCTCAACAGAAACCTGAATTTCTCATTGTCCCCTGCATTGAATGCAGACACTGTGCAGGATATACCAGTTCTTCTGGGAAAGAAGGGGCAAGAATAATACCCTACCATAGCCAACAGTTCAATCTGTGTAAAGCACTGAAGTGCTTTATTGTATTTCTAAGATTATCTGTAACATTGCTATTGAAAACATCATATAAAAGAGCTCAGATCCTTCAGGTCACAAACACTGTAACTTTTGGGAAGATTTCAGCAAGGGTACTTAGTATGCAGACAGGACTAAATTCTGTTACCTAAACAGAGACAACTTTATATGTAATCCTGTCTATGATACTATAAGATATACAAAATATTTATTCTGTCCTGGCAAATATAATACTGAACCCATAGCTGATCCGTATGCTTTAGACCAGACACTGGAGGCCAATCAGAATTAATAAATACTGAGACATTTCATAGAACCATAGAATGGTTTGGGTTGGAAGGGACCTCTAAAGGTCATCTAGTCCAACCCCCCTGCTATGGGCAGGGACATCTTCCACTAGATCAGGTTGCTCAAAGCCCCATCCAGCCTGACATTGAACACTTCCAATGATGAGGCATCCACAACTTCTCTGGGAAACCTGTTCCAGTGTCTCATCACCCTCATTGTAAAAATTTTCTTCCTTATGTCCAATCCAAACCAATCTAAGAGTAGAGAAGAAGGGGAGAATCACCCTTCTTTTTATGAAGCCCAGGATACAATTGGCTTTCTGGGCTGCAAGCATACATTGCTGACTCATATCCAATTTTTCATTCACCAGTATTCCCAAGTCCTTCTCCACAGGACTGCTCTCAATCCATTCATCTTCCAGTCTGTACTGATGCTGGGGATTACCCTGACCCAGGTGCAGGACCTTGCACTTGGCCTTGTTGAACTTCATGAGGTTCACTTGGGCCCACTCCTCAAGCCTGTCAAGGTTCCTCTTGATGGCATCCCTTCCCTCTAGTCTATCAACTGCACCACTCAGCTTGGTGTCATGCCCAAAATTGCTGAAGGTGCACTAAGTCCTACCTTTCATTTTCATTGATGAAGATATTAAATAGTAATGGTCCCTGTAAAGACCCTTGAGGTGACACCACTTGTTACTGTTTTCCACTTGGACATTGAGCCATTGACTATAATTCTTTGGACACAGCCATCCAGCCAATTCCTTATCCATCTAACACTCCATCCTTCAAACCTGTATCTCTCCAGTTTAGTTGCAAGAATGTTGTGTGGGACCATGTGAAAGGCCTTACAGAAGTCCAGACAGATGACATCTGTAGCTCTTCACTTGTCCACTAATGCAATCACTCCACCATAGAAGGCCACTGGATTAGTCAGGTATGATTTGCCTTTGGTGAAGCCATGTTGGCTGTCTCTAATCACCTTTGTCATCCATATGCCTTGGCATGTCTTCCAGGAGGATCAGTTCCATGACCTTACTGAGCATGGAGGTGAGGCTGACTGGTCACTAGTTCCCATTTCAAATGGCATGAGAGATTTCTAGGTTTTAGGTAACTAAATCCAACTCTTAGCCACTATGGTTATTTAATGAGTCTCAATTAGTTTCCAAGTGAAAAACGATTTCACTGTTTTTACCAAATATTTGGCTTGCCACAGAAGTAACAAGAAATAAGGTAGTGGACTGAATTGATTTTTCATCTTAAATGCTATGAAATCAGTAAGCTGAAAACAGAATGGTAGACTTGGTAAAGTAAGCAAGCAGCCAAAGAACTTAAATGTATTTGTTTTTATGTACTCTTACACTGTAAGGATATGCTAAAGCCTCAGATTTTATCTCAGATTTTATTTTTTTCCCTCCTTTCTGCTTTCCTCATCTCCTTTTGGAGTCTTTCTAGTATGCAGCTTGCTTTATTCTTTGTCATTTAATAACTACTAAGAAAGGTAGCAATAAGACTTTTTTTCCCAAGAATTGGAACAACAAGTATTGAAAAATGAAAAGGAATGAAATCTCTGGAAACTCCTCCAACAAGCTCCAGCTTCCTTTTTAGTAAAAGAAGTGTTGTTTTTTTTTTTTTTTTTATTCTATTTATTTATTTGTTCAACTGTCTCAATGGAGACAGGGTTACATTCAGTCTTTCATGATATATTTCATCAGAGATTTTATGCCACAATTTTCAAAGAACTTCGTTACTATTTTTTTAAAAAACAAAAAAGGACTAGAAACTAGTAGTGTAGGATAAATGACTGTATATTAGCTTTCTATCACTGTTCATCTTCACATTGCTCTAACCTTGAGCTTTACCAGCCAAAGAGATGAACTAAATATGACTTGGGGCAGTGTGTGTGTGGGGGGGGAATAAAAGGACAAATTGTCAGAAAATAGATAACTTGCTAAGCTATCCATTTCATTTCATTGTCCAAATGTGTTCAATGTCACATTGCTTGACCTGTTAAAATTCAGAAAGATAATAACCACACATACTTTACAGAGAGGAAAAGAACCAAGAATGCTCTACTAATTTTGGAAGAATCCATAAATAAACAAAAATGAAATTTGGAAAATAATTATAACTTTAAAAATCCAACCTCATACAAGATAAAGAGATAAGAAGTGATCTCTATTTAGGCAGGCAGACAACGTATAGGACATTTAAAAATATGTGCTAAATATCTAACCTATTCAAATATAAGCAAGTGATAAAGAGGGCAAACAGTCCAAAAACAGAAGTGCACATATTTCAGTTAAAAGTGAAGACAGCTACTAAAGCTACTAAAGCTACTAAAACTAATGATCTGTACCTTTTAAAAATTTATGAAGGAATTATATATTCACAAACTAAGTAAGACAGGTTGCCTACTCCTTCAATCTAATCTAAGCAAACTACACTGGCTTTCCAGCTTTAACTGTGATTAAACATATCTATCTTCTCTCCAACAAAGATTAAAGGAAAATTATACTACAATGCTATTCATCTTCCCTCAAAGATCCACCCAGTGAAGGGGAAAAATTAAAGAAATAATTTCCCAAAGATACGAAACAACTACAGATGATTATGCAGAGGGTAACAGTGTTTTATGACTCTGGCTTTTAGAAATATACCACCTTAGGTTAATATGGGATAGCTGTGTAGCCGCTCTTCCTTTAGTCTTCATGGTCTGGACTTTGTATGTTCTTCCGGCAAAGGTTTCTTCATACCTGTAAAGGAGATCAGGTGCAATCTTTGGTGCTTAAAATGCTTTGGAACGGTTTATCCTAATCATTTATGCAGGCTTAGAAGGTTGCAGAACTGGCTGGGGGACCCCGGTGTGTTTGTATACTATAGTGTACTAAATGCTATTCAGCATAAAAACTCCCCCTGCTCCTCTAACTCCATCATTTCAGAAGGGGAAAAAAACCCAAACAAAGCAAAACAAACAAATAAATAAATATGTGAATTATGGAATCAACTTGTTAAAAAACATGGTCATGAATATTTTTTCTAAATCTTCTCTTACTCCTCATCCATCTTCTCTACATGGTTTTTATGATAATGACCTTGTCTTACTTTTTTTTTCCCCTTTTTTTTCATTTTTTGTTGGTTTTCAATCATATCTGTATGATTAACGGCATCCCTACGTATAGGGGTAAATAAAAATAAAAAAAGATCCCTTAAAGATTTGGCAAAATAAACCAGAAATTAGTAAACAGTACAGTCACACTTGAGGCAGTAACTAAATGCTGAACACCTAAAGTTAAGGGCCGAATTCCTGGAAAATACATGAAGATGATGATTCTTTTTCTAAAAAATGGTAGCACCTGATAACTCAAAAAAGTTGCTTGTGCTCCCCTAATACTCACAATTTTAACTACAATTACAGTAAGAAGATGTGTATGCAAGTATATATACGTATAGAAGGGTGATATAAAGGCCAGGGGCTGCCCCGTGCTGGGCACAGCTGGTTCCAGCTGGCTCCAAAGGACTCACTGCGGGGCACAGGTGAGCCCCTCAGCCAAGATGGCTGCACCTTGGGAAAAGCATATTTAAAAATGGGAAAAACACTGCACAAACAGTGAGAAGTGAGGAAAAAAGTGTGAGAAAAGAAACAGCCCTGCATACACCAAGGTCAGAGAAGAACGATGGGGAGGAGGTGCTCCAGGTGCTGGAGCAGAGATTGCCCTGCAGCCTGTGCAGAAGGCCATGGTGAAGCAGGTTGTCCCTCTGCAGCCCGTGGAGGACCATGGTGGAGCAGATATATGCATTGCAGCCTGTGGAGGATTCCACACCGATGAGGATGTGCCCTGAAGGAAGCTGTGACTCTGTGGAAAGCTCACACTGGAACAGGCTTCTGAGAGGAACTGTGGCCCATGGAGAGGAGCCGAAGCAGGAGCAGATTTTCTGGAAGTAACTATGACCTGTGGAGGTGAGCCCGTGCAGGAGCTGGCTTTCTGGCAAGAACTGTAGCCCAGTCCTTATTATTAAGGTTGAAGGAAATGAGTATGTAACAATCAAGCTGATAAAAACATTTTGTATACCTTAAAAGGAAAAATAAATGAAAAATAAAGGAGAAATAAAGTTGAATCATACAGGAATAATTTATCCTGATTTGGTCTTAATACTAGTTCCACTGAAATCTGGATTAAAATACAAAACAAAAATCCTGTGAGTTAGATACAGTCAGAATAATAGTTTCCTGTACGAGCTGAGATAATGGCATTCTCAGCTTGCCCTATGGAATCTGAATGTCATGAATTCCTGATTTGAAACATAATTTAATAAAGGTCACTTACCAAGGTAGAAAACAGGGGAGATAAGGAAAAACCCTGCATAGCACATCTGCTTAGGATGAACTGATCTGACACAGTTATTAATTATCATGGATGCCTTAGGGTTGGAATAAAGCTGTCAACTCAAGAGCAAAATGCTTTCCCAAAGTTAAAGTCTCAAAAAAATTGCAATAAACCCAGAAATGTTCAATCAATTCTGTCAAATATCTTTTCAGAATCTGTGACATTATTAAGGTAAATGTGTTAGCAGTCTTAATCAAATGGCAAAAAGATTTTTATCTGAGATAAACTGTGTTTGATTCAGATGAAATAACTTTGTATTAGATTTATAAAGGCAATGACCTAAAATATTGGTTAATATTTTAGCACCCATTAAAGAAATTGATTAATAGAGAACTTGGGACTTCAGTAGCTTTAGCACACACAATGATTCAGCTAAGCTACGTCTATAGTATTTGCTCAAATAGATCACTCCTGTTTCCAAACAGCTGGGCTGTTGTGGATAAAAGCAAGGTGTGGAACAATGTAGGGATGTGGAACTTATAAATCATATCTGCACAAATACTCATACAGTCCTGTGTAATTAATGTAGTTTGGTCCTGACATTTTGGCCTGAAAATTTTCATCAAACTGGTTTGGATGATATCTGTAACATTATATTATGTTATAACATCATATTTCCCAAAACATCTATGATATCATATAGGAAATGAATGTGACTGTGCTAATGGCACTTACCCTTTGAGAAATACTCGACCTAGGCACAAATTTGGACAGGAAAATACCTGGGAAGGTAGGTAGGTAGGTAGGTAGGTAGGTAGGTAGGTAGGTAGGTGTCATGACATCAAGGTAAAATGTTCGATAGGAATAGGCCATACTGCTCAGTGAGTTGTAAAGTTTAGTTTACTGTTAATATCAGTATTGACCACATAGACCAGGAAAATAAGGAAGGGAAGAAATGTGTTTGTATATTTAGTGGTTTTATTACTTAGTAATAAAACACATTTAACATTTGGGTATCTTGGTGATTCATAATGAGAAAGATATATTTTAGTAACAATATTTCCCTTACATATTCTTTGGTTCAGTTCTGTTTCATTTTTTAAAAATCTGGATGTCTGGGAATTTTTCCCAGAAGTGCATTTAGACTGGCCTCATTGGCTATGTTTATACTCAGCTGGGGACATTCTTGGACCCTGAGACCAAACTTTACAGCCTAGCTCATACTTAGACACATGAACTTTCTTCACCCCTAAAATGGGCAGGTCACACCAAACTCTTGGGAATGGTCCTCAACATATATTATCCTCCACATGCATTTTCTGAGATAGATAGTGGCAGTCAGTCTGGGCCAAAACCGTATGTGGGATCAGGCTAACAGTTAAGTGGTATGACAGTTTATGGGCCAGTGCTTGAGCTCACGATCTGGCACTGTGGGGGTTTTTATGGGGTGTTTTTTGTTTGTTTTTAAATGGGATAAGTGTGTGATATCTAAGACTTACTGTATACCATCTGAAACATTCTGCTCAGTTCAGGCAGATTTTAAATATTATGATGCCACAGTTAAGTACTCCTAAGGTAACCTTTTTAGATGTTACCTATTTAGATTTCTTTACGAAAGCTTGGGCTGTGTAGATTCATAACAGCTGAGAGATGGAAAACTAAGGATGCACTCTTTCACACAACATCCTGTCAAGAAGATGCTCTTGATAACAAAGCTGTTGGAAGTTCAAAAAGGAACTAAGCAAGTTCATGGAAGAAAAAAGAAATCACAAAAAGCTATACCATCTATTGTGCAAAAAGTGGCTAAACTACAAACTGATGGGAACTATCACTATGTACTTGCCTGTTCTCATACCCTACGCTACTGATCAATGCTGGAGAAAAGTCACCAGGCCAAACAAGTATTTTGTTGACCTCCTATTGCCATTCTAGTATTAATATTAATCTCTTGATTTTTAAAACTATGCATATCAAATTTCCACAAATGGTTTAAATTAACTTCAGATCCTACAATATTCTGCTGGTTGAAAACACTATTACTGCCTTGTATTGTGTGATTATCCTTGCATTTGTGTTAAGAGCTTAGAACAAAGCAACGTTTTTGATTAACATATTTATAAATGATGAAATCAAATGTGACAAACTTTGCAAAGCTAAAATGCAAAAAATATTACTGTGCAAAATAATTGCTGAGATATTTCAAAACACCAATTAAATTAACAAATTTAATAAACAAACAAATGCTTAGGAGGACATGCAATAATATAGGAACTGCTGGGTTGGTTATTGTTTTGTTTTTTTTTTTTTTTCCTCCTGTAGTGGGAATTTAATAGGTTTGCTTACTGAGGGTCTCAAGCTACTCTGAAATGGAGAGTGTGGTCACCATATATGATAGGATGTATTTGTAAAACTAACAATCATCTGATCAACATTTTTTGGGGCAGCTCTTTCTTCGTCAAGATCAGCTCACTAGCTCAAACACATCATTATTTTATCGATGTGACTTTAGTAGTGGTGTTACAAGTAAACCAATTAAAAACTCAGTGCATTTATCACCTAGGCAGGCTGCTGTGTGATAGTCTTCTTGTTGTCTCTTGTGAACAAATTAGAAGTGATAATTCAAAACATTTTTAGTAACACTGAGAGGGTGGGGATTTTTTGCCTGCTTCTAGCCATATTAGAACCACCAACAAAAAAACCACACTACATGCATAAATGTGCATGTTTATGTCATATGGGAATATTTAAAATTCCTGCTGTTTCATTTTGGTTTGGTTTCTCTGTTAAATTTAACAGGAATGAAACTGTATGAAAGGACATAGTAAAGACAGAAGATGAGGAATGCCTATTTTGAAGTTCATTTATGACATTAAAAAAAAAAAAAAAAAGTAATCTTGCAGAACTGGCTTATTACCAGGAGAAAATATTTATCACTCTTCACTTTTTCTTTCTTTCTTTCTTTTTTTTTTTTTTTTTAATTATTATTTGGCTCCAGTTTCTATCTCTATTTTCATTATTATAACATTTATAAAGTAGCGGTCCCTAGAGGCCAGGTAAATCAAAGTTCTCTTAGGTGAGATTTATTTGCAAGTATATAATGATTTGTGATACATGGATTGACTTTATACCTGTTAAAGTCTCCAGGAAAATCTGAGGCAGAATGTCTCTGAAAGACTGGATGCGATTTACTCTCAGTAGAAGTGGAAGATGCATTCCATGCTGACATTGCATTATAGGCAGAAGAGGAAAACAGTTTAGGTTCGCTCTTCTTCAGTGCATTCAGAAAACTCAGCCTAGAGTTTATGTGTTGACAACACATTTTCCTCAAGTGTCTTTTGTTGATCACAGTTAGAGTGAAAATTCTGGGCTAAGAGCACCTTTGATTTGACCCAGAGCAGTCATGTACAAGACAGAAGCATGTGGTCATAACCTGAGCATTTGAACAAAATAGGAGCAGTTTTAAACTCCCTTCTTCTTGTACTCTTAAGCAATATTACCCACAATCCAGCTGCTAAACTGCAAACTTAACTCTTTCCATACTATGGTCCCATCCATTGAAAAAGTAGAAGCCTGTGGAGGGGCAACAGTGAGATTTAAGTTCTTTTGATTCAACAAACTTCAGGCATAACGTGAAACACTGAAGTGGCTCCAGCTGCGATGGTGATGCTTTCAAAGCTTTTTCCGTTCACTCCTGGCGCACATTGCCAATTCTTTTTTCCTTTTCGTAGGCTGTCGGAAAGTCATGCAAGTGTACAGTGTTTTATATTTACTACAAGGTAACAAGCAGCTGAAACCCTTTGAACAACAAGTTCCACAGTATTTATCACAATTAATTGAAGGGAAAGAACGGAGGGGAAATGTGTAAACTTCATCAGGTTCAAAGGGAGTAGGTTGATATTTTAAAGATTTTCTTACTGTTCTGAAAACCAGATCATAGATAGTTCAGAGAGAATTAAGGTTCTTTTCTTAAGAACAAATAAGAGATTTTGAAGCTGTATTTCAGCTACCCATCAAACCCCAGTTGCCCTCCCTAACTTTTTCCTCATAGTGCTTAGCACTTATATAGCACTTTTAATCTTCAAAGTGCTTCACAACACATTAACTAATTAATCCTTTGAGTACCCCTAAGAGACTAGTAGAAAACGATGTGATCTCTGGCAACCATGTGAGAGCCTTGAGCAAGGCAATGAATCCTGCATCCAATAGGGATTATAGTCAAGGTCTCCTGAAGTCGTCAGCACCCTGGACTTACATTTTGTTGAAAACTTAAAGAAAATTTAAAACTATTTAAAAAGTAAACAGCCAGATTCAAACAGGATAGGTGGAATTGAAGGACAAAGTTCAAATTTACAATCTGGAAAAAACTTACTATTGCTCCCTAAGCAGTACCTTTTATTCATCCTATAAAATCCATATACTCATATAATAGGATCTTTAAATACCTGTATCTATCCTACTTGAGAAATAAGAGCCCTAGCTTCTGTCTAAGCCCTGCTGTTTACATTTACAATAGTAAACTAAACAGGACAAGGGTACAGGATTCAGCACTGGCATGTGCTTCTCCATAATGGTAAAATCTTTGTTCAATGCTTCCTGGCGCTTTTTTGCTAAGGCCAACTTACACTCTCACAAAAAAATGCAGCTTTGTTAACAGAAACACCGTTTGAATGCAACCATTGTATTCTGAGAGGTAAGAGAGTTAATTTTGTAGGAATAAACATTTCCAAGCCCCAAAACTAGAGAATGAGTCCTGATCCAATTCAGTTATTAAGATAGATGTAGTCATTGAGTGCAAACGCATAACAATGCCATAACAATGGCAAAGATCCTGAATGCCTGAATCTGATGCTGAGAATATTCTCAGTGTACTTCAAGGGGGTTGCTTCATAAGAGGCTGTCATATCTGGAGGAGTGGCAATCCACCTTATAATAGCCTGACCACTTGGTTTTGTAATCATGCTTATCCCTGCAAGACCTTTTCTTATTTTACAGAAATATCAAGAGAAGGAAAGAGGATAAGTGATTTCCCAGAATACTCAATAAACTGGTGGTCACAGAGCACGCGTAAAATACCTGAGGTTTTAATAAATCTAGGTTTACAATTCCCAGTTCTGGCATGAGTGTTCTACATTAAAAATATCATCCTTTTCTTTCTTGGAATAATTTTGGAAATAGTGAGTCTTGAACAGGTCTTGCAGAGCAAATTTGTAGAATTCTGTTCTGCAAGGTTTTGTTCTCAACAGTGAATTTTGAACAAAAGGAAATTTTTCTTGAAGCTTCATTTTTGGGTTGTAGTCCCCAAAGAATGGCAGGAACTTGGATTTCCCTCTGCTCAGTATTTCCCGTTGGTTATCTCTAGAAAGTTCTCATACAATTAGCTTGCCCCTCTGAAATGCCTACCTCCTCCCATATACTGTCCAAGGAGATTTAGCTACCTGCTTTCAGGTTTTGAGTTCAGTGCTGAGGGACAAGCACCTAAAATGTAAATATGTGCTGCCTGATGGCTGCTGGTCAGTCATCACACAACCTCCTGTGCGTGCAGCTCCAACTAATGCTAATGTTCATTGTGCTTCAGTTTGTTTGAGGGACTAGAAACTGCTAAGCAGGATGTTGATTCAGACTGCTAAGGCTCTGAATACCTTTTGAAGTAACACAAATTCAGAAAGCATTATACTCAACTCTGTGAGTTTACATTTAGACATGTACTTTTCTGACATTCTTTTCTCTTTCTTTCAAGGTATCACATTTATTTATTAGATATAAAATATAATTCACTCAATGGTTTTACATTAACCTAAAGCTTGCCCTAATTCCTACTAAAATGCATACCATCATATCACACCACACCATATCATAAAAAACTTCTTATGGTTAGAGTGGTCAACCACTGGAACAGGTTGTCCAGATAGGTTGTGGAGTCTCCATCCTTGCGGATATTCAAAACCCAACTGAACAACATTCTGAGCAACCTGTTCTAGCTGACCTACCTTCAGCAGGACTACACTATTTCCAGAGATGCCTTCCAACCTCAGCTATTCTGCGATTACAGTTTAGAATTTAAACTGGGCATTTTCTGAAGAAAAGGAGAACAAAAGATTGCAGCGTATTCTATCACAGAGCTTAGTTCTAAGGTTTGGGGTTGGACTTTTTACATACTTGGTTCTGATCAAGCATGTCTGCTTTCAGATAAGATAAGATAAACTCTATTGACTGCACACGTAGTTCTTCACTGAGTGTAATGAAAATTTAAACAAGCAACACACACATAGAAAACTAAATTGTAGACAGAAAATATGAATAGCTAAATCTGGAGTTGAATGTCATATCAAGTGTTGAATTAACCTTCTTTTCTGGAACTAGAATGACTACTGTCACTGCATAAAACTATAAGAATCACTTTTAAGGCCAACAGGTTTTTATTTTAATTATTTTGACTGTGCATCCAGATTAATGAAGCATACTCTGTACCCTACAAATCTGTAGAAGAAACCAAACTTACTTCACAGCAAAAAGCGCAGAACACTGACATACTTGAAGAATAAAACTGGTTCAAATAAATGTAAGCTATATTTTAAAATTTAGTTGCTATAAGTTTTCAATGTGAGTCTACTCTTTTTACAGAAAGAAAAGACAAAAGCTTAAAGGTTCAACAGGTCAACAAAGTTTGTTACTGAAGATTTCTTAAAATGCAAAACCCAGTAATTTCACATAGCTCTATGGTAGACTGCTTAACTTAAATCAGATTACAAGAGAAAACTTTAGATGCCGAGAAACTGAGATGTAACATACATAAATAAATTTTCAGATAAGATTACCTGATAAATTCTTTTTTTTCCCCTCCTGCCTAGCCACGTTTATTAAAACTTCTTGCTTCCTCAAGCCTGTAGCATTGCATGGGTTTGTTGTGACCCAAGTGCAGGACCCAACACTTAGCTTCACTGAATCTCATCCAGTTGGCCTTGGCCCATTGATCCAGCCTGTCCAGATCCCTCTGTGGAGCCTTCCTACTCTCAAGCAGATCAACACTCTCGCCCAACTTGGTGTCGTCTGCAAACTTACTAAGGGTGCACTCAATCCCCTCGTCCAGATCATTGATAAAGATATTGAACAAGACCGGCCCCAATACTGAGCCCTGGGGAACACCGCTCGTGACCAGCCACCAACTGGATTTAACTCCATGCACCTCAACACTTTGGGCCCGGCCATCCAGCCAGTCTTCTACCCAGTGAAGAGTACACCCATCCAAGCCATGAGCATCCATTTTTTCCAGGAGAATGCTGTGGGAAATGGTATCAAAGGCTTTACTAAAGTCTAGGTAGACAACAGCCACAGCCTTTCCCTCATCCACTAGGCAGGTCACATTGTCCTAGATGGAGATCAGGTTAGTCAAGCAGGACCTGCCTTTTATAAACCCATGCTGACTGGGCCTGATCACCTGGTTGTCCTGTACAAGCCGCATGATGGCACTCAGGATGATCTGCTCCATCACTTTCCCCAGCACCGAGGTCAGACTGACAGATCCTCCTTCCAGCCCTTCTTGTAGATGGGTGTCACATTTGCTCACTTCCAGTCAAATGGGACCTCCTCGGTTAGCCAGGACTGCTGATAAAGGATTGAAAGTGGCTTGGTGAGCACTTCCACCAGCTCCCTCAGTACCCTTGGGTGGATCCCATCTGGCCCCATAGACTTGTGTGTGTCTAAGTGGTGTAGCACGTCGCTAACCATTTCCCCTTGGATTATGGGGGCTTCATACTGCTCCCGTTCCTTGCCTTCCAGCTCAGGGGGCTGGGTACCCCAAGAGCAACTGGTCTTACCATTAAAGATTGAGGCAAAGAAGGCATTAAGTACCTCAGCCTTTTCCTCACCCTTTGCCACTATGTTTCGCCCCGCATCCGATAAAGGATGGAGATTCTCCTTAGCCCTCCTTTTGTTGCTAGTGTGTTTATAGAAACATTTTTTATTGTCTTTTACGCAGTAGCCAGATTAAGTTCTAGTTGGGCTTTGGCCCTTCTGATTTTCTCCCTGCATAACCTCATGACATCCTTGTAGTCCTCCTGAGTTGCCTGCCCCTTCTTCCAAATATCACAAACTCTCTTTTTTTCCTGAATTCCAGCCAAAGCTCTCTGTTCAGCCAGGCCGGTCTTCTTCCCTGCCGGCTCGTCTTTTGGCACATGGGGATGGCCTGCTCCTGCACCTTTAAGATTTCCTTCTTGAAGCATGTCCAGCCTTCCTGGACTCCTTTGCCTTTCAGGACTGCCTCCCAAGGGTCTCTGTCAACTAGTGTCCTAAAGAGACAAAAGTCTGCCCTCCGGAAGTCCAAGGTAGCGGTTCTGCTGACCCCCCTCCTTGCTTCTCCAAGAATCAAAAACTCTATCATTTTCTTATCACTATGCCCAGGAAGGCCTCCAATTGTCACATCACCCACAAGTCCTTCTCTGTTTGAAAACAATAGGTCCAGTGGGGCGCCTTTCCTAGTTGCCTCACTCACCAGCTGTGTCAGGAAGTTCTCTTCCACACACTCCAGGAACCTCCTAGAGTGTTTCCTCTCTGCTGTATTGTATTTCCAGCAGACATCTGATAAGTTGAAGTCCCCCATGAGAACAAGGTCTAGTGATTGTGAGACTTCTCCCAGCTGCTTATAGAATATTTCATCTGCCTCTTCATCCTGGTTGGGTGGACTATAACAGACTCCCACCATGATATCTGCCTTGTTGGCCTTCCCCCTGATTCTTGCCCATAAACACTCAACTCTACTGTCACCATCATCAAGCTCTAGACAATCAAAACACTCCCTAACATACAGGGCTACCCCACCGCCTCTCCATCCTTGCCTATCTCTTCTGAAGAGTTTATGGCCATCCATTGCAGCACTCCAGTTGTGCAAGTCATCCCACCGTGTTTCTCTGATTGCAACTATATCACAGTTTTCCTGCTGCACAATGGCTTCTAGCTCCTCCTGTTTGTTGCCCATGCTGCATGCACTGGTGTAGATGCACTTCAGTTGGGCTATTGATCCTGCCACCTTTTTTGGGGGAGAAGCCCTAATTCCTACATGAACATTCTCAGGCACTTCCATGGTTTCTAACACATCCATAACCCTTGTGTCTTTGCTGCTGCATGGATCTCCATCCCCTACCTCCCCTGAGACGGCAGACCGAAGGACCTCGCTAGCACACCATCCCTCATACACGGATGTGCCGCCCCCAGGCTTATCTCTAGCGAGCCTGGTTTTATACCTTTCCCCCTTCAAATTTAGTTTAAAGCTCTTTCAGTGAGCCCTGCTAACTCCTGTGCAAAGATCCTTTTCCCCATTTGAGACAGGTGTACCCTGTCTGTCGCCAGCAGGCCTGGTGTCATGTAAACCGACCCAACATCAAAAACCCCAAAAATCTGCCCGTGACACCAGGCTCGGAGCCAGGTATTGATCTGCTGGCTCTTCCTGTTTCTTCCTTCATCATTCCCTGCAACTGGAAGGATAGAGGAGAACACTACTTGTGACCCCTTAACCAGTCGTCCCAAGGCCCTGAAGTCTCTCTGGATTGCCCTCGGACTTCTTGTTGCAACTTCATCGCTGCCTACCTGAAAAATTAATAATGGATAATAATCTGAGGGCCGTATGAGGGTAGGAAGCTTCCTCTTCACATCTTTAACCCGGGCCCCAGGGAGGCAGCAGGCTTCCCTAAGAAGTGGGTCTGGTCTCAGTATTGGGCCTTCTGTTCCTCTCAGGAGAGAGTCTTCTATGACAACGACCCATCTTTTTTTCTTTATGGAAGCAGTTTTGACGCAGGGCATAGGCTGACTTTTAACCTCGGCGACACCTCCAACCTCGATGAACCATTGTCCTTGTTATTGTTTGGTTCCACTTGCAGAGCCTCATACCTATCAAGCAGGGGCACCTGGGAAGGTGGGGTAGTCACAGAGGAGACGCTCCTGCTGCACCAGGCAGGAACTTGTTGCCATTCCCCCCTATCCCTGAAGTCACTGTGTTCAGCCAGGTGGAGAGAGGATAGGGAAACCTCCGTATCATGCGTCGTGTCTGCCTGTTGGGCCTGTCCCAGGGAAGGTAGGGTTCTGTTCCAGTAGTCTATCTCCCTCTCTCTCTCGCACTCCCTGATACTCCCCAACCTACTCACCTCCTCCTGGAGCTCTGTCACTAGGTGGAGGAGTTCCTCTACCTGGGCACCCCTCCCACAGATGTACTCACTGCTGCTGTCCAGTACTGGCATAAGAGTACACCCTGCACACCCTGCAGCCTGACACCGGGGTGGCAGCATGTTTCCACTGGAGCTCTGACTGGGAAGCTGCGTCGGTCGTGGTGAGTGCAGAGCTTAGAGGCCATGGCTTTCTACTGGGTGGATACCATTGGTCCCTGGTTGAGTTGGCAGAGCTTCAGTGCCCTTCCTGCACACCCTTCCATGTGAACTGCCGCACAAACTGCCGCGCCATACCCTTGCTGATGTGCCACACCCTGTTTGCCCACCCTGTTGGCGGTGCTCCTGGTTGCTAGCACTTCCTAAGGACTTTTTTTATATGTGTGGGGGGCTTGGCCACCGTTGCTCCTGGCCCCTCCCAGGTCTCGTTAGCTGCTGTCACATGAGCTGTGGACTCCTGGTGGCTCTCTCAGCTCCCTCTGAGGTTCTCCGTGTTCAGAAATCCCCTTGTGCACCACGCTGGAGCGCTCCGCTGCGGATCGTGTTGGCACCAGAGCTGCTTGCCTCAGCAACTGAGTTTAAATTTTGTAGTTTGAATTTTGGTTAGGTAATTTTGTTCACTTTTACTCACCTCTTGGACTTCCTTTTTTTTCCTCCAGCATACATGTGTTTTGTTTAAATATAAGGAATGGCTGTTACTGGAACATCAAAATAAAACAGACAAACCAAAAACCAACAACTTTTTTTTTCTATCTAAAGGGAGTGTATGTAAATCTTATGTCTGTATAGCTGTCTAGCTCTTCATAATGAAATACTCTCTTTCTATCACAAAATCCTGTCTCTTCCCTTTTTATTTCTTTTTGCATCAACTGGTGTTTTGAAACACTGCATTGGGGATATAAATTTAATAGACAGATGTCCATGGGTTTAAACAATAAGTTAGAATTCCAAGGTATTCAGTTGCTGCATAATAAGATTACAAAAGTATAAGAGCTTCTAGATACCTCTGAAATTCCCTTTTGTCCTCTGGATACAAATCTAATGGTTTTGGTTCTGACATGAAGGATGATATTTCTAATGTTTATGGAAAATTAATTCACTAGGGGAAGGTGAGTGACAGTGTACTGCCAGCGGTCATGACTTGCTACTCGGGGCTGCCATTTAACATCTTGTTTTATTTCTTAATAAAAAGAAAACTTTTTCTCAGTTTGTGATTATGTTCTCTCCAGGGAAACATAATCAGCCTTTCTGCCTATTTAATAAAGAAAATAACAAAATTATCATTAACTATGCACAATTCCTTCCTATCAACTAAATAAAAATAATTTCCAGGCAATTGTTTACTTCTAGTCTGCATTTTGTTGACTGTAGTACTCTCCCTTTTTCATGTTCATCGTGTGTACATGTCTCCATGTACACATGGGTGTGTATACACAACGCATTTATACTTATACCCTCTGTTCTCCCAAACATATATATATAACCCCAAGAAGGGTTGCTTGGAAAAGGTGAAATTCATCTCACCAAGAGAGGAAAGCACCTTTGCAAACAGACTTGCTAAACTGGTAGGAGGTATAAACTCTGCTCATCAGGAGACAGGAACTGAAGCCCTAAAGTAAAAGAGCAAGAAAGTTAAACCAGGAAACTGTAGACCAGTCAGTCTTAACTCCGTTCCTGGAAAGATAGTGGTCATTTTCCTCTTAGAATCCATTTACAGGCACTGGAAGGAAATTGACATGGGAAATCAATCCAGTCAAGACAGTCCCAGTTCAGTCAGGAAGTAAGACTAGATGACATCCTCCAGACAATATTTTTATGACTGTATGACTTCAGGTTTACTTTTCTTCTGCTCATAAATAGGTTCATTAACTAAAGCAGGCTAAGACAACTCATCCTAAAATACAGAACACAAGGTGATTGCTGCATTGGGGTAGCAATCCTGAGTTTAACCTTTGCTATATATAGCAATTATGCATTTATAAATATGTTTATTTTACATTTTAATTCTCAGAACTTGTACCAAAACCAGCAATCCTCCTCCTGTAAAAAATTATATATATCTCTTCTTTCCAGGTAAATGTGCTTTCTTTCCCCCCAAAAAAACCCCCACAAACTTCTTTCATTATCTCCTGTAATTTTTTTTTTTTTCTTGCATTTGAAAACTCACTAGGATACCAGGTAACTTGTAGTGTACTATGGATCTTATTTTGCTATGTCTGTAGGAGCATGCACTGTGAATCATAGAATCATAGAATCATTAAGGTTGGAAAAGACCTCTAAGATCATCGAGTCCAACCGTCAACCCAACACCACCATGTCCACTAAACCATGTCCCTAAGCGCCTCATCTACTCGTCTTTTAAATACTTCCAGGGATGGGGACTCAACCACTTCCCTGGGCAGCCTGTTCCAATGTTTCACCACTCTTTCAGTAAAGAAATTTTTCCTCACGTCCAATCTAAACCTCCCCTGGCGCAACTTGAGGCCATTTCCTCTCGTCCTATCGCTAGTTACTTGGGAGAAGAGACCGACACCCACCTCGCTACAACCTCCTTTCAGGGAGTTGTAGAGAGCGATGAGGTCTCCCCTCAGCCTCCTCTTCTCCAGGCTAAACAGTCCCAGTTCCCTCAACTGCTCCTCATAAGACTTGTTCTCCAGACCCCTCACCAGCTTCATTGACCTTCTCTGGACACGCTCCAGCACCTTGACATCCTTCTGGTAGTGAGGGGCCCAAAACTGAACACAGTAGTCAAAGTGCGGCCTCACCAGTGCCGAGTACAGGGGCACCATCACTTCCCTACTCCTGCTGGCCACACTATTTCTGATACAGGCCAGGATGCCATTGGCCTTCTTGGCCACCTGGGCACACTGTCGGCTCATGTTCAGCCGGCTGTCCACCAGCACTCCCAGGTCCTTTTCTGCCAGGCAGCTTTCCAGCCACTCTTCCCCAAGCCTGTAGCGTTGCATGGGGTTGTTGTGGCCCAAGTGCAGGACCCGGCAAGTATGAAGATAGTATTCAGATGATTAAAAGAGCACAGCGTGAGCTGTACCTTTAGAAAGGAAAGTATAGCAATACTCAGCTATTCAGTATGCACGATATTATGACATTTTAGAAAGAATGCTTGACTTACAGTTTTTCAAGTGCTGCAGATTTAATGTTCCTTAATATCTTTCCTGGGACATAATGTCTTTTGTTGTCTAGAAAGACTACAAATTCTTAGGTGCATTTTCTTTTATTTCACTGTAATATCAGAAACAATAAGCACAATCTTTTGAGATTTTAAGGACCACTGATTCAGGGCAGTGGGATTTGAGGAGGATACCAAATCAGATGTCTGGGGCTGTGAATGCCAATCCCACATTGTTATTCAGACAGTCTGTAGAATGTCCAATTGTTCTTAGCACGCGTTAGTGTAGATAACTCATGTAGTGTGCTAGCTACTGTGAATCCTGTGAAAAAGATCCAGAAATTAGATTTACTCCTCTCTTCATGCACTTCAAGTTGGTATTATTACATAACTAAATATCTTTCTTTTACTTAAAAAAAAATAAAAAAAATTAGTCATACTACTTTCTACCTAGAAAGCTGAGAAATAGTCTGACTAAAGAATTTAAATCTTAGGTGTTTAAAATTCTAAAATTGATTCACCTTTGAAATATTATAAAGCCAGTGCTTATGAAAGCATCCTATGAGATTTACACTCAGCAGGTATAAACCAGTCATCTGAGGTAGTTATTATGAATTACATCAGCTAAGACTTCTTCTCTATATTTTCAAATCGGTGTACAAACAAACTAAACACACACCTGCTATAAAGGTAGGCTGTAATATCCCTGTACTCAAACACACATTGAGCAGAGTTTCCAGACCAAAGCACTGAGTGCAAAACTCAGACAGATGATTCCTGCCTTTCACTTCCCCCCCTATCCAGCTCATGCAGGCTGGCAGAGTGCTCTTTTTTGCTCTGTGAATTTTTGTACCAGACAGCCTGTCAGAGAGTTTGGATTTGCAATAGACAAAAACAGGAAACAAAGAAATAGAGGAGCTGTGGCAGTCTACTTTGGTGAGGTTGCCCTGATCAGAGAAGACAACAGAAGCTCCCCCCTCCATGGTTTTGTTCTATGCATCTCGCACCAAATGACCCCATTCAATCCCAGCCTATCTCATGACTGATATCATTAGATGTGCTTGCCATCACTGTGTCAATATGTCAGTCAGGAAGCAGACACCTGAGAAGCCTCATTAAGACATATAAAAAAATAACATCCAGATGTTAAATAAACCTACATTTTTGCCTCTGTCTTAAATGCTTACTTCTGATGACCAAAATATGAGTTCCACTTCTGCCATCGATCTCTTTTCATACATGATGCCCAGGGTTTAGTGTACTGAACATTTTCGAAACCGCAGTGTAGTTAAAGAAGAATCTTTTCAAATGTAAGCCTGAGGGTACTGCTCAAGGATATACAATAACTAGTACCCTGGAGATTATAAATTCACATATCAGACACCTGGACATGACTCACTCCAATTGTCTATAATGATCGTTTGTTAAGTTAAACAACTGTGACAATCAGCAAATTTCACAAATATGCAAACTAAGTTGTTTCAGTTTGGAAAAATCCATTGCAGAACAAAAGGGCAGAAGCTGACTCTAGGGGAAGAAAAGCCATTGGGATAATGACAGCCATTATAGCTCTGGCCTAGGGATCTGTACCTCGAACTGTCTGCTACTACTGTTTTTCTGTTTTGTTTCTGTGGTGTTTTGGGATTTTTTTTTTTTTTTAATCACAACAAGAAGAAAATACAAAGAAGAAAATGTAGCTGCAGAGACCAAACTTGTTAGTGCCAATTCTACTCTCCATCCGTATTTATCTTCAGATGGAAGTTCTAAATAACCTTCAAAGGCTTTGTCAATACTGGGAATGGGCTAGGTAGACAGTGGAAACATTTTATTTCCTTGCTCTCTACCAGTCACATCTTCCTTAAAAACCACAGAATTTAAATCAATTATTAATTCATTTAAGAATAATTCCTGATGACCTATTCATAACTTCAGCAAACCAAAGTCTTCCTTCAGGGGAAATCTGACTGTTTTGTATGGTCCTTGGGCAAGGAATAACACGTGGCCCACTTCTGCAACTCTTTCTTGAACATGACTTCCATCAGGTTAATGACAAAACCCACTCAACTTCAAAGAAGCAGGAACAACACCCCTAAAGATCTAGTCTCTTAAGCTAGATAGCTTATCTAAAATCCAATACATTAAAGCTTTGACTGTATTCCTCTTACTCAGCTATGCATTTTTTCACTTCAGTAATCTTTTTGCTTTCTCTTCTTGAAGTTTTCTAAAGTTGCAAAGCAGCAATACTATATCTGCTCTTACACTATATTTATTATCTATGTCCATTTCTTTAATTAACTAACCTTCAATTTCTCAGTTGTTAAATCTAAAAATCAGTTATTACTGATTTTAATATTAATTATTTAAATTAATAATCAGTTATTACTGATTTTTGGTACTTCGCTATACTATCAAGCTTCTACTCTTAGTAGCTATTGGTGTAACTGAAGTACATGAAACTGTACAAAAATATTATTTTACCAATATTAAATAAAATATGTATCATGCTTTTAATGGTCATATATTTCAGTTGATCCTGTAGTTAAAAAGTACAATGCTATAAATTTGATTTTGAAGATTTTTAAAATACCTTGTCAGATGTATATTATAAGTTCAAGTAAGGATCTTTAGAGGAAAGTAGTTAACATTTAAGAAGACGCACAGTGTAATACATGTTAGAAATTACATCTCAGTTTGAATGAAAATCTTTGGCTAAAACTATAAAATTAACATTTTTAGCATTTTTCTATTAGCATCTTCATTTTGCTTAATAAACCATTTCACAATTTAACTCCTTTTAATAATGAATGATACTATCAAAAGCCTAGGCATACAAAAAGAAAGTTCTTGTGGCTAAGGTTAGCATGTTGAAAAAATGAGACACTATTATCCTAATAAAAACAACAGACATTTATTTGGGTATTCTCACCCATTTTTTAGCCAGGCTTTCCAACAGATATTTCACTGGGGCTGAAATGTTACTTTTTATTAAGGAATATAAACCTAAAATTAAAAGCTTCCAGACTCACAGAATGAAAAATCAATAAATAAATTATGATGTAAAAAAATACTTTTAGGGTAATTAATTTTACGTATTTGGTAATGTTCACCTAAGGTCAAAAGACACTGGAAAGGATTAGAGAACTAAAAAAGACAGACACAGGTTTTCTCTCAACATGGACCAACTGCTGGATGCGGCCAGTTGTGTTTGCAAACAATAAGGGATATTTTTTTTTTTGGGGGGGAAAAAAAAGGATTACTTCTTTGAGTCCATTCTGCAGTTTCTGGCAGCATCAAAAATAGTTCATAATGCAGCTGTTACAAAGCTCCCTTGATATCTTTGGTTCTTGGAAGGAGTTCCTTATTCTGCTTGATTATCTCAGGGACTTAAATTCATCCTTTCCATACTGTAAATCAATGCCTTGGGGTAGGTGTCCTTTGAAGCTGTTCCAGTTTGCTAAAGCAATTAAAATCTAGTAAAGTATAAAATATCAGCAGGATTTAATAACATAAATTATTGGGAAATCTTGATAAACCAATAGACTCACCTTCAGTGAAGCCACAGTGTACTTTTTTCACGTGCTTGTGGTGTAGTCTGTTTACCCCTACAGGAGTTGAAACATTGTCCTGGTTTCGGCAGGGATAGAGTTAATTTCCTTCCTAGTAGCTGGTACAGTGCTGTGTTTTGGATTTAGGAGGAGAACAAAGTTGATAACGCACCGATGTTTTAGTTGTTGCTAGGTAATGCTTACACTGGCCAAGGACTTTTTGGTTTCCCATGCTCTACCGACTGAGAAGGCTGGAGGTGCACAAGAGCTGGGAGGGGGCACAGCCAAACTGGCCAAAGGGACATTCCATACCATGTGACGTCATGCTCAGTACATAAACTGGGGAAAGCTGGCCGGGGGGGCCAATGCTGGGGGACTGGCTGGGCATCGGTCAGCGGGTGGTGAGCAATTGCATTGTGCATCACTTGCTTTGTGTATTATTATTATTATCATTATCATATTATTATTATTATTATCATTTTATTTCAATTATTAAACTGTTTTTATCTCAACCCACGAGTTTTTTCTCACTTGTGCTTTTCCAATTCTCTCCCCCATCCCACTGCAGAGGTGGGGGGGGAGGAGTGAGCAAGCGGCTGTGTGGTGCTCAGTTGCCGCCTGAGGTTAAACCACAACAAACATTCAAGCTGGAAACCAGTTCAGCCCATAGAGGCTCCAGGTTAGGGTTTGACTCAGTTGCCTTAACTGTCTAGCAGCGTCACAGTCAGGCACACCTAGCAGACACAACACAGGAGCTATAAAAAACCTTTACGGAGACGCAGTTGATTGTCAGTGAAATCCTTTAATCATTTGAAACAGTACCTCTGTTTCAGATAAGTAGCACAGTTTAAGGCAATTGAATTGAACCCTTCCTTCATAAGCAAACACCTACATTAGACATTTCCAAATTTAAGTGTTTACAGTCTGGAGATGAGTCTTAGGCTTTATGTTCATGCTGCACAGAAAATATTATCTTCTGTTGTATGGAATGCAAAATATTTAATACAAAGGGAGATTCACACTCTATATATTATTAATCATAGGGGGGGTTAATTATTCTTATTTTCTCAGGTGTGAAACAAGAAGTACATAATAGAAGGCAGGTTTTGACATGAAGATGTAGCCCAAATGAAAATTAACTGTGGAAGCATAAGAAAAATGAAGTATTTCAGTTCCTTTTGAACAGTCAGCAGAGGTACAAAAATACAAAGTAGCTTATGCAGGATAAGAAATAATTACAGATAGTTGGAAGTAAAACTCAGAAATTAACTCACAGGCAACTTCTAATTTACTAAAAAAGTATCTTTCATGTATTTAAAAAATGATAAAAAGTGTCACTAAACATCAGTTTCAGAAAACAATATCAATTTGAATACTCAGGAACATGGGGAAAGAACTTGGTGACTGAGTCAGGATTTCAAGCTTATATGAATTTGTATAAGCATTTCAAGAAGTCATAATGCAAAATAAAGAGATAATTCAAACAGAAAAAAACTGCTAAATAAGGTATATGCTATAAAACAATCTCTTGAGATTTCAGTATTTTGCACTTATGGATGTCCTATTAATTTCTTAAGAATGGAATTTTGGAGAGTCATAAAAACATTTTTGATTAACTAAAAATAAAGAATTAGAGATGCAATGGATGGAAAAAAACAGTTAGTCAACATAGCAAATTCTTTCCAATTTTCTACTCCAGTTTAGGGCCACCAGCCTTCCTGGAGTAATATCCCATAGATAAAGACATTTCAGAGCATAAAAAAAGTGTAATTTCTTTCTCCTAAACTAGTGCTTTTAGCAGACTTTATATTAGACACTGCACTACAGAATATTCAAATCAGGAAATTCTTCCATAATAGATGCTGGAGAATCACAGTCCAACTCTAAAATGGTGGTAGGTATTACATAACCAGTCCAGTGACAGATTAAGAAAATTATAGTTCTTTTTTACTCTTTCATAAGATGTATTTTAGCTCTTCTAGAAGCAAAGAATGTTGTTTCTCATTACAGTATGTTTATGTTATACATGGACAAAGGAGTAATCAACAAAATAGCACTGTTATCATAAGAATGCAGCTAAGTCCAGTTATGTTAAGCAATCAGAAATTTCTTTAAACATTGTATCTCTGTTTTTTTGTGTGTAGACTGTCAATACCAACAATCATTTAAAACAATCCAGTGAGGTTCAGATTAACAATAGTGGTCTAACATAGGCTTGTCTGAGAAAAAATACTTTCTGTATCTGACTCGCCTTCTGTTTTAAAAAGATACCAAAAGTCTTTATCCACCAAGTATATTAAGCTAACAGAAGCTTTGCATTGAGAATGGAGGCATACGAAATGTTTAGCAATATATAATTTCCTTTGTCATTTTCTTGGAGATTTCTTGGTCCTTTTTTTTTTTTTTTTCTTTTTTCTGAAATCCAGTACATCAAACAATTTCCCAATGATTTTTTGAGTTCAATATTATTATAACTACATTATTGCTTGCTGTTGCTTGTACAGTGCCAACAAGACTTTTTTTCTTCATTGCAGCAAACACATTTACTACATGTAATTGATATAACATCACAGTGTGATGGGTAATTTCAGTGAACAAAACTATTCATTCCCTACCTTTGGAACACAGTAAAGGAGAACACTGTCTGGTTTTGCTGAGATTATGTTTCAGATCCCCAAGGTAGTAAAGAAAAGGGCTTTTGTTCATTCATTTTACTATATTTCTAAAATAATTAGGTTGAGAATCTCATTTTAACCTGAGTTACATAAGGAATCCAGAATGCCCTAAACGACCATACTTCCCTGGCATAGTTTAAATGCTGGGTGGAGTAAAACTATGTGGCAATGGCATAGACTCCCCTCATCCATTATGTAGAGGTGTATCAAGGACACTGTGATATCATCCATACTTGTAAGTGTACCTGTCATCAATTAGTGTAACAGCCAGTTGAGATATGATGACAGTGGCACTTTATTAGAGTAATCCATCAACTTCTTTGTTTTAGTAGACCCTTCTTTCTTCTAGCCTGGAACTAAGGAAATTGAAGGAAGAAAATAAAAATACTATGTTTTGTTGTCATAAACAACCAAAAAAGATAACACTCCTTCATTTTGCTGTCCATAAAAAAATTAAAGCTTCCTTATCATATGAAATTTTAACAATGCTGTTCAATACTTTCAAACAGCAAACAGGACTCAAGCTACATTGAAAATAATTTTTAGTTTGTTTCTTTGTAATTTCTAGCAATATCTTTTCCTGGAAGATATTGGTGTTGGACCCTGAAAAACTGCAATTTCATCTAGATCTATTATCCTATTACTACTAGCTTGATGAGGCTGTGTGAGAATCATTACATTCTCAAGGCTTCAGTGGTTTCATGGAACTAAGAGGTTGGTAATGGGATTGATGGGAACATTCTACTCATGATGGAATGTTTCTTTGCATTATTTAAATTTTGATTTACTCCTACATAATTATGTATTTCATAGTCAAGATGAATCAATGCATTGAACAGATAAATGTCAGACTGTAATTGGCAAATACGTTTCATAGCAAAATAGAGACAGGCTCTTAATTTTAAATTACACTGAGTATTCCACAAGAACCATCTTCAGCTTTAGAATCCTGCACAATACTACGTTTATATTCCATTAATGTGCACATATAATAGACCAAAAAATATCCTCAAATACTTTCCATCCATAATATACCCTGCATGAGGAATAGAATTTGGAATTTATAAACCTGTAGGAATATATAAGGGTCACATATAATCAAACAGAAATCATTTAGGGTGGGGAAAATGACAAGTACTTCTATGTTTTTGTGGTTTGGTAGAGTAACAAGAACAGAAGCAAAATAAATAGGAAAAAAAAAAGTAACAAAATTAAAATATAGCATCATCAAATAACAATGAAAAATTGGGATATATTTTCTTTTCTTTGTCCGATGTTGTACAAATTTAAGGAAGACCTTCCTTTCAAGATGTGCAAATAGACAGGTATTGCATCCTTTCAGGATGTGTAAATAGACAGTGAATCTTTATGAAAGGAGTTACTTACATTCATGATGAAACTGGAGCTCATGATGCAACCTTTATAGATAAAGACTGGATCTTTTCCAAACCATCCTTTCTTTCAAACCGTGTTCTTTGTCTAGAATCCCACATTACTTGTCACAGTTTTAAGTTCTATTGACATAAGCATATGCTTAAAGTTAATTTTCTGAATTCAGGGCCATTGTCTCCCTTTGTTATGTAGTAGGAGGAGTAATGGAATTTGGCTTCTGCAGCTTTCCTTACTTCTTGAGATACTGTCTCCACAGATTTTGCCTAACCTCTTGATTATTAAAAAAAATGGGTTTATGTTGAACTGACAGACTGGATCCCAGCTCCAGAAGCTAGTGGAATGAGAGATTTCTAGCTTCCCTTTATTGATGATAATCTGCCTCAAAAACTGAAAAAGTAATGCTCTGGATATTCTTTTTCTCTATTGCTCATGCTTTTCTAAAATGAAATAGAGAGAGAGGAAAAAAAAGAAACAATAAGGGCTTAGGAAAACAGGACAGTGACATTGTTCTCTTTATGGGGGTCTGTCCTTGCACTCCAAAAAATTCTGGATGGATTTTTTAGTTCAATGTTTCTGACACTATTTTCAAGTTTGAGATACAGAATTTTAGTTGTTAGGTCCTGATTACATTTTTACTGCATGACTGGCAGCAGCTACTACAGGTACAACTAAGTTTTACTTTTCTGTGCTAAGTATCTTTAGGTATCTATTAGTAGGTCTTCCATGAATGGAAACCTTGTCTTCAACACTTACAGTATGAGCTGGTCACTTAAATGATATTATATGACAAAATCATGATTGACTTTCTTGCCTCCCTTTCCCTGGAGTGTTATATTTTTCAAACTTCATTATAGCTTAAACAGAAAATTCTATGCAACATTTTACTTTCTTCTTTATCTTTGAACTAGGCAAAATGTGAGGTAACCTAAAAAGTCGGAACAGGTTTTTTGCAGAAAGAATTTTATTGATCCAGGTTATACAGAAAAATACAGTTCTGTTGCAATGATTGCCCCTAAGAGAAAAAAATAAAAAGGTTTCATTAGAACTGTGGCTGTTTCCAAGACAGACACAAGGCAGGTGGTGGCTGATTAAGTCAGTCTAGCTTGTAGCCTTATGGTGACTTATAGGGAGGAAAAAATCTAGGGAATTATTTTATTGCTTGAACAAAATGTTTAGTGCCATTCCAAATGCCATGGGGTATCTAAGTCATCTTCCCAGGTGCGAGATGTGTGTGTATTTACATAAGAAGTTTTTGGATCAACGCTAGCTGCATAATAAGTCAGTATTTCAGTTAATATTCCAGCCTCTGATAGGAACCGATTCTCCCATATGATAGAAAATCATACAGGTTAAAGGTCCTTCCTTTGCTGGTCCATTAGTACACACTGTTTGTAATGGGTAGTAAAGTATGATTTAGGAGATTTTTTTGAACACTTTTATCTTTTTAATTAGCAAAAATCCCTCAATGAGTGTTTACATTGCAATATCTGACAGACAGTATGTCTGTTTCAAATTCTATGCTTATTTGCAAGAGAGAAAGAGAAAAAAAAAACCCTTTCTTTTTCCATGGACATAAAAGATTATTGTCAATAAAATACACAATTTATTAAATTTTACCCAGAAAATATATAAACCTTGAAATCTATCTTTGGAAAACATTTTGAAATTATAAAAGTCACCTCTAACATTGTTTCACACTTGAAATGCAATCACAGCGACCCATACTTAATAAGATGTTTCTACTACAGCACACAGTCAGTTTAACGGGTGGTAATTTGAAGTAACTTTGATAAGGTTAGGTCATAGTTTGAGTGAGTTAATCTGAGTTCAATGATAAATGAACATGCTGTGTTAACTGGTAGGAGCATGGGAAAATCAGAGCTAATAGACATTATTTTAACAAATTGCAATTTTAAATCACCTTCCTGAGGGTCTTTAAGCAGGATTTCATCAATTACATGCTTACAGCTCACATTAGTGATACACATTAAAAAATTTCCCACATGAATAATTTAGAAAAAAAATTGACTATCAAACCCCTGTGTGAGTTAGCTCTTGTCTATTTAAGCAAAGTTTTACTTAAATGATGCATGACGTGCAATATTTCAAAAATGTTCCTTCTGAGATTATGAAGACAAGATACAGAGAAAAAAATGTCCTTGCAATGGTTCTATTTTCTTTCATGTGCCATTTAGTTTTCCTGTTGTTAAGCACCTTGGCATCTTTGCTAGTTTTGTTATTTACTTCTCAGGACTGACTCGCTTTAAAAAACTTACTTTCCAGTAGCACTTCCTTTTTTTGACATGTTCTGCTAAGTGAATGGAGGCACAATGTCTTTATTAAATCAATAGCATAAGAATGAAAAGTGGTAAGAATTTTTTGTCAAACAATTTGCAACAGAAAAAATGTCATTTAAAAAAAAAACATAACATTTGTTATTCCTTTCATAACAGTGAATTTCAAAAGTTACCCTGAAGAGAGTGTGGAATAAGTTTTACACCATGTGAAGATAGCTTTTTCCATTTTTCTTTAGAACAAAACTGGGTTGTTTCACAATTTTTCGGGGGGGGGGGGGAGAAAAAGAAGAGCCAGAACAAGTAACAAAGAACAAAACTGAAAGATTTTACCAATTTCTTAGTGCAGATCACATTTAGGAAAGTTGAGTTAAGCTTCCTAGTGTTACTAAACCAGGAAGGAAACCTGGCCTGTCATAGCCAGCAGTTTCTCATTTCCCTAGGCTAGTCATTATATCCTGATGTGGGTCCCTATTTGAAACAGTAACCTATTAGAGCTTGTTTCAGGAGTCTCTTTCAGAAAGAAACTGAGTCTATAACCCTGCATTTTAGGCATTTACAGCATTGCGGAAAGATGTTGAACATGGGGAGTGTTTGTTTCAGATACTGGGGAGGGGGAGAAGATTCCAAGCTAAGAAGAATATTCAAACTGTACCTTTTTACATTGAAGGATATAGCTATTCAGCTCAGCACTCAGACACGGTGACACCTAACCTTTCAGGCTCTCCATAGCTTCCAGGATGATATCCAAAATAGCAAAGGCACTTAGTCCCAGATTAATTTATAATCAAGGCACAAGAGTTAGGAGCTCGGGAAAGAATCATTATTGCCACAAGGGAAGAATCATTGCCAGAATGCCATCATGCAGTGATTTATATTGAAGGTGGGATAAATCATCCTCTGGAGGATTCTCTCTCTATTCACTACAGATAAAAGGAGCCTTTCACAAGTTTAATTCTGACTTCTCTGCCTTACTAGATTCCTAAAGCTAGGGTCCAGATTAATTTCACCTAAAATTCTTTGCAGAAGTACAGTTGATTGGGAAATGAGAATCTTGGACCTAGAGGAACAATGGGTGAGAAGAATCCAAGATTTAGTTTACTGGTTATGCAATTTCATTTGGCATGGGGAATCCTAAGTTTCTGACATCTACTTTTTTGATAGTTCAAATCTTCTTGTATATTGAAGTGTGTTACATATATGAACCCCTCTACATTATTAAAATTCAAATTATTTTTCATATTCCCCACAGTAGAAACACTGGGCACTTACCTGGAAGTAATTTGGATGGCAAGGAATTTTAGCTACATAACAGACTGTTGGCCTTGCGTAAAGATCAGTGATTCCTGGGCTTCAGCCTTTGAAATGAAAGTTCATAGAATCATAGAATCATAGAATCATTGAGGTTGGAAAAGACCTCTAAGATCATCGAGTCCAACCGTCAACCCAACACCACCATGCCCACTAAACCATGTCCCTAAGTGCCTCATCTACTCGTCTTTTAAATACCTCCAGGGATGGGGACTCAACCACTTCCCTGGGCAGCCTCTTCCAATGTTTCACCACTCTTTCAGTAAAGACATTTTTCCTCACATCCAATCTAAACCTCCCCTGCCGCAACTTGAGGCCATTTCCTCTTGTCCTATCGCTTGTTACTTGGGAGAAGAGACCGACACCCACCTCGCTACAACCTCCTTTCAGGTAGTTGTAGAGAGCGATGAGGTCTCCTCTCAGCCTCCTCTTCTCCAGGCTAACCAACCCCAGTTCCCTCAGCCGCTCCTCATAAGACTTGTTCTCCAGACCCCTCACCAGCCTCGTTTCCCTTCTCTAGACACACTCCAGCACCTCAATGTCCTTCTTGTAGTGAGGGGCCCAAAACTGAACACAGTAGTCGAGGTGCAGCCTCACCAGTGCCGAGTACAGGGCCACAATCGCTTCCCTACTCCTGCTGGCCACACTATTTCTGATACAGGCCAGGATGCCATTGGCCTTCTTGGCCGCCTGGGCACACTGCCAGCTCATGTTCATCCAGCTGTCCACCAGCACTCCCAGGTCCTTTTCCGACAGGCAGCTTTCCAGCCACTCTTCCCCAAGCCTGTAGCGCTGCATGGGGTTGTTGTGACCCAAATGCAGGACCCGGCACTTGGCCTTGTTGAACCTCATCCAGTTGGCCTCGGCCCATCGATCCAGCCTGTCCAGGTCCCTCTGCAGAGCCTTCCTACCCTCGAGCAGATCAACACTCCCGCCCAACCTGGTGTCATCTGCAAACTTACTGAGAATACACTCGATCCCCTCGTCCACATCAATAAAAATATTAAACAGAACTGTCCCCAATACTGAGCCCTGGGGAACACAGCTCGTGACCGGCCGCCAACTGGATGTAACTCCATTCACCACAACTCTCTGGGCCCGGCCGTCCAGACAGTTTTTGACCCAGCGCAGAGTACACCTGTCTAAGACGTGAGCCGCCAGCTTCTCGAGGAGAATGCTGTGGGAGACGGTGTCAAAGGCCTTACTGAAGTCCAGGTAGACCACATCCACAGCCTTTCCCTCATCCACTAGGCGGGTCACCTGGTCATAGAAGGAGATCAGGTTGGTCAAGCAGGACCTGCCTCTCATGAACCCGTGCTGGCTGGGCCTGATCCCCTGGTTGTCCCGCTCATGCCTTGTGAGCGCCCTCAAGATGAACCTCTCCATCATCTTCCCTGGCACCGAGGTCAGGCTGACAGGCCTGTAGTTCCCCGGATCCTCCTTCCGGCCCTTCTTGTGGATGGGCGTCACATTGGCAAGCCTCCAGTCGTCCGGGACCTCACCCGTTAACCAGGACTGCTGATAAATGATGATGGAGAGCGGCTTGGCGAGCACCTCCGCCAGCTCCCTCAGCACTCTCGGGTGGATCCCATCCGGCCCCATAGACTTGTGAGCATCCAGGTGGCGTAGCAGGTCATTGACTGCTTCTTCTTGGATTACGGGGGGTTCATCCTGCTCGCCGTCACCACCTTCCAGCTCGGGGGGCCGAGTACCCTGAGGATAACTGGTCTGCCTGTTAAAGACTGAGGCAAAGAAGGCATTGAGTACCTCAGCCTTTTCCTCATCCTCAGTGACAATGTTCCCCCCTGCATCCAATAAAGGATGGAGATTTTCCTTGGCTCTCTTCTTGTCATTAATATAACTGTAAAAACTTTTTTTGTGGTCTTTATCGACAGCGGCCAGATTGCGTTCTAGCTGGGCTTTTGCCTTTCTCATTTCCTCTCTGCACGACCTAACGAGATCCCTGTACTCTTCTTGAGTCGCCTGCCTCTTCTTCCACAAGCGGTAAACTCTCCTTTTTTTCCTGAGTCCCAGCAAGAGCTCCCCGTTCAGCCAGGCTGGTCGTCTTCCCTGCCCATTCTTCTTACGGCGTACAGGGACAGCCTGCTCCTGTGCCTTTAAGACTTCCTTCTTGAAGATCGTCCAGCCTTCCTGGACCCCTTTGCCCTTCAGGACTGTCTCCCAAGGGACTCTCTCAACCAGCATCCTGAACAGGCCAAAGTCCGCCCTCCGGAAGTCCATGGTTGCGGTTTTGCTGCCCCCCTTCCTTACTTCACAAAGAATCGAGAATTCTACCATTTCATGGTCGCTAAGCCCAAGACGGCCTCCGACCACCACATCTCCCACCAGGCCTTCTCTGCTTGTAAACAGCAGGTCAGGCGAGGCGCATCCCCTGGTAGGCTCACTTACCAGCTGTGTCAGGAAGTTGTCTTCCACACACTCCAGGAACCTCCTAGACTGCTTCCTCTCTGCCGTGTTGTATTTCCAGCAGACATCTGGGAAGTTGAAGTCCCCCATGAGAACAAGGGCTAGCGATTGAGAGACTTCTGCCAGCCGCTTGTAGAACGCTTCATCCGCCCCTTCATCCTGCTTGGGTGGTCTGTAACAGACTCCCAGCAGGATATCTGCCTCGTTGGCCTACCTATACAGCATTCTATATTAAGTCTTGATCAACACTCACTCAAATGTGGTTTTTTTGAGATTCGTTAGAATTTAACTAGGAAAATCCATTGAATATTTTATTCATATTTTCAGTATTAAACAGTAATTGCTTCTGGTGAATTTAGCAATAATAAAACATTTTTAACTACCATGGTCTAATGAGTAATGTTTTATGCAGTAGTACATATTTGAAAAGTGAAAGACAAAATAAGTTTTGGCACTTATATCTGCTTATGCATTTCTATTACTAATTGTCCTGGTTTCGGCTGGGATAGAGTTAATTTCCTTCCTAGTAGCTGGTACAGTGCTGTGTTTTGGATTTAGGAGGAGAACAAAGTTCATAACGCACCAATGTTTTCGTTGTCGCTAGGTAGTGCTTACGCTAGTCAAGGACCTTTCAGCTTCCCATGCTCTACTGACTGAGTAGGCTGGAGGTGCACAAGAAGCTGGGAGGGGGCACAGCCAGGACAGCTGACCCCAACTGGCCAAAGAAACATTCCATACCATGTGACGTCATGCTCAGTACCTAAACTGGGGAAAGCTGGTGGAGGGGGGCCGTTGCTCGGGGACTGGCTGGTCATCGGTCAGTGGGTGGTGAGCAATTGCATTGTGCATCACTTGCTATGTATATTATTATTAATAATAATAATAATAATTTTATTTCGATTATTAAACTGTTCTTATCTCAACCCATGAGTTTTCTCACTTTTACTCTTCCGATTCTCTCCCCCATCCCACTGGGGTAGGAGGAGTGAGTGAGCAGCTGTGTGGTGCTCGGTTGCCAGCTGAGGTTAAACTATGATACTACTGTAAAATAATGAGATAAAACAATTTCAAAAGATTGGGGTTTTTTATTAAATAAAGTATTAAAATGAATTTTCCATTTCATATAGAACTCCACAGAGACTGTTTTTCCATTATCAAATGAAAACATGTTGTGTAATGTCATTATTTGCCATGAAATGGAAACGACTTAAATTTTGATCAGCATTTCTGTGGGTTGTGTATCAGGGGTTGGAGGGTATTTTATTTTGCTTATTGCTTTTTAAGTCTTTTTACACAGGTTTCCCTTGCAATGATTGCTGAGATTCAACCAGCAGAAGGGGGAAGGTGTTAAAGGAGGAAGACAATATTGCTTCAGACAAATTTTTTGTGAGTACATGTAGAAATACAGATTCATTACAGTGGTCATCTGCATTTTCCTGTAGAATTCCTTGAAGAATCAATTGCACAGAGTTGCTGCAGGAAAGATACACTACTCTGTTGAGATTCAGAGAGAGAATCAGAAGTACTCTGAAAAGTGAGTGAATTCACCTGGCATTTGGTGATCAGAATGATTTATTTCTGTTTCTTCTGGAGCCTTAATACCATCCTGGATATGGACATATAACAATAACAAGTCAACAACTACCATCCACACAAATATTTAATTAACCATGTTTCTTGCTGCATGAGGATGGTAAATCATTACTAAATATATATATGTTAAGGAAAAGCTGTGAGAGGACCTCAAGTTGGCCACATCATTGTAGTATACACGCTGTCACTTTTTATTAAAGTAAGAAACATAGAATCACAGAATATCCTGAGTTGGAAGGGACCCATGAGGATCACCAAGTCCAACTCTTGACTTAACACAGGACAACCTAAAAGTTAAATCATATATCTAAGAGCATTGTCCAAACACTTCTTGAACACTGACAAGCTTGGGACCATAACCACTTCCCTGGGGAGCTTGTTCCAGTGCTTGACCACCCTCTCGGTGAAGAACTTTTTCCTAATATCCAATCTGAACTTCTCCTGAGCAGCTTTAAGACATTCCCTCTCATCCTGTCACCAGACACCAGAGAGAAGAGATCAGCACCTTCTCTCCATTCCCCATCATGAGGAAGTTGTGCCTACTCATTACTACCTAGTAATGAGGTCATTCCTCAGTCTCCTATTTCTTTAAACTGAATAAACCTAGTACTCCTTGTCTCCCCAAAAAAAGTGTTTTCTTAAAAGTTCTAAGCTAGAAAAAGAATCTTTAAAAATAAAGTAAATTAAAAAAGAAATATAACAGAAATTACATAGATTTTCTGTAAGCAAACCTCCTCTGTCTCAGTAGGGCAGATCTCTTCCTCCAGGGTTACTGTCAATCTTTCAACTTAGCAGCTTGTAAAACTGCAGCAAAATGTATGCCTTTCTCTATGTCTCTAGGAAAAAAAAACCCTCTCTTTCTGTGCATTAATTTAGAGTGTTGTCTACATATTTCTTCCTTGTTCCTAATCTCCTTATTTTGCTACTCTTTGTGGAGGCCCTATTGTCTGCCTCTCCCTTTTGCTCATCTCCTCTCACATTGAAATCCAGAAGCTTTTTACACCAGTGCATGCTCAGCTGGTGTCAGGGAAAGCATAATCACTTTCCTTTCAGAGAGTTTAATCTGACCAAGAATACAGTAGCTAAGAAGCTGCAAGTAGCTGCTTTCTGTTTTGCTGCCCATCCATACTTTTTTGCAAAAATGTAACATAGTCGATTCAGAACAAACAAGTCAAAACAAATACCATCAATCTGATGGGTTAATCGTGTAAATCCAAATACATAATTTTCAGGCTTAGACCAGTAATATTTCTGAGAAATATGTATCAGCAATCTTCTCATCTATATACACAGAATAACAAATACCTCACAAAATACGTACTGAAGCAAGCATCCATCAATTTCTTAAAGTTACTGTACCAGAACGAGCATTAGAATAATGATATAGGTCCTAAATATATTACCATTTACATTTTTGTCCCAGAAGAAGCCTTCACTGACTGACAAATGTTCGTATTAACTTCTTTATTTTCCCCTTTCTTTTTCCTCCCTCCCCCCCCCCCCCCGGCCCCTTTGTTCTGGAAGTCAACATAAAGAGCTGCTGTTAGCTACAATGTGTCTGACCTCTTCACCTGATAATGATATATGGGCAGGTCAATATTTGCCAGGCACTATTCACTGAAATTGTATCTTCAGTTAATGAACCTTATGGCTAATTAACAGTTTAAATGATATTAAGAATATGCAGTTTAAATACCACATTGAAAAAAAAAAAAAAATTAGAAATGACAAAAGTAGACAGCTATGACCCTGTTGATTTTAAATTTCCCCCTTAGGAGTCTTTAAGTGGAACATGGTGTTGGGAGGTGAAATGAAGGGGTTTTTTTAAAGACATTTGTTTTAGTTTAAGTTCAATCTTTTTATACTACTGATAGTGTCATTGGCCATTCTATGAGCAGTTGCTTATCTCAAATTATAATGTAGCTTCATAACTGATATATTTTAATTTCTTCTTCATTGTTTGGAGTATAATGTGTCTTCTGCTAAAAAAATATTTAGCTTTGTCCATCCTTGTCTGCCACTGCCTTTTAAGAAATTCAATACTTTCTTCAAAATAATATTTAAATGTGTATATATATGTTCTATTATCCCTAGTCTACAGAATTATTTTCTCATAATCTGTGTATGGGTACTGCTATGAGTCCAATTCATTGCTTTGTTATGCCATATATATAGTATCCCATATAGGGATGTAATGCAGCTCTTTTGGACATACCATGTTTTCTGGGCCTTTCCATCTTGCCTCCAGTCTGGACTGCAAGGAAGTCACAAGACAAGAACACATTTTTCAAAAAAATACGTGCAAAGGAATGATGGAGGAAGAGACTGCAGTATCTTACTGGGTGTGGAAACTAACTGATGAGCAGAAAGAAGGTAATGTCACAGATGATAGATGATTTCTCTTATAAGCGTTCTAGCTCTTCTCATGTATGCACTGAATGGTATGACAGAAGTATTCAAGCCTAACTTCAGGCACCTTCTTGAGCAACCCAAGTCAGAACCTTAGCTGCCTTAGGTTTGGTCTATAATCAATAGTACCTTTAAAAAGCAGTTTAAATCTTGGATTTCAAACACTGGTAGCCATATTGAAGATCATACCTAAGCTACATCACTCTTCATTGCATTTCTTAACTTGGTCTGGCAGCAATGCTGGACAACAAGGAAAGTTCAGCTTGAAGAGGTATTTGCTCCATCAAGCCCTAAAGACTGAGAGTGCAATTTCTGGTGTGAGGTTGGCATTTTTCCTTCTTTGCCTCCAATTCCATCACATAGCTTGTGTATGTCAGTATAACTAACAATGAATTAACTTCATTCTAGATGTGACTCATGGAAATGTGGCACAGACCAGAGTACAGAGTTGTGATGTATCTTTTCAAGTACACCTTGATATAATGCATCCTACTGCATTCAATCAATTCATATCATGATGCATTCATTATGAAGTAATAGAATACAGCCAGCTTTGTGTCTGAGGTATCATAAAAATTCAGAAAGACATAAAATACCAAAGTGCTGAAGTGTTTAAATTGCTTTGAATTTTCAATCAACCTCACTCATCAAATGCTTAAATTACTATGACAAAGATTTAAGTGAATAATTCTAGAGTAACCAACAATGATGAAATAGTTAACTGTCTCACCAGCCGATAGATTTACATGCATTAAGAATGGGTGAATTTTGAAAAAGGGACCAAGATCCACCTTAATGAAAAATTAACAATTATGTGAAGAATTACCTTAAGTGAGGCTTTGAAGAAAAGATTACAGTGGCTGAACAAAGTTCACTAGATTGTATCTGCTCTGGATTTCAATGGGTCGACCACAAAGCCAAAAATAGTATCACCTGAACTACAAGAAGGGGCTGATTCTGACCATAAAAGACATTCTGGAAGAGTAATAGGATGAGAGAATACAAACTTCCATACAATATATGCACAATCTACAATAAACTCAAAGATCTTAATTTCATCATGTTTTAGTTTAAGCACTTAGCTTAGTTACTCCTGTAATGTGTATCATGCCTTTGCTTAGGTTATATGATAAAAAGGTTGCCTTCACACAAAAAAAGGAGCACAAAGGAGTGATGGCAGGTGCGGTAACCTGAATAATACCCTCATCTGGCTACTACCATGCCCACCACAGGAGTAGCCCAGCCCAGGCACATGATCAGTCCATAAAAGGCACATCTCCCCACACACAAAAGGAGCACAGAGGCACAGTGGCAAGCGGGCTAACCCCAGCATTTCCATTTAGAAAAAAAACCCTGTCCAGACCCTCCCAGGGCTGTCCACAGAGAATCTCAGTCTCATGGTCCAGGTATGACACCCACCCTATGAGTCACTGGGAGTAGCTCTCATGAGCACCTGTTGGACTGAAGAGAGTCACTGCCTAGACATATGGAACGCCTTACAGGATGCAGGGGAAGAACATTTGGGGATTGTACAAGGTCTGTTATAGGATTTTAGGGGAGGAACCGAAGCCAGGGAAAAGGGATGGATCAAACGGCCTTCTATGATGGAGTAACTGCATCAGCGGACAAGTGAAAAGCTATGGATGTCATCTACCTGGACTTCTGTAAGGCCTTTGATATGGTCCCCCACATCATTCTTGTCACTAAAGTGAAGAGATGTGGGTTTTAATGATGGACTGTTAGATGGATAAGGAACTGGCCAGATGGCCACATTCAAAGAGTTGCAGTCAATGGCTCAATGTCCAAGTGGAAACCAATAATGAGTCGTGGCCCTCAAGGGTTCGTGCAGGGATCAATACTATTTAATATATTCATCAATGACATAGAAGGTGGGATTGAGTGCACTTTCAACAATTTTGGGGATGACACCAAGCTCAGTGGTGCAGGTGATACACTAGAGGGAAGGGATGCCATCCAGAGAGACCTTGACAGGTTTAAGGAATGGACCTGTGAAAACCTCATGAAGTTCAACAAAGCCAAGTGCAAGGTCCTGAACCTGTGTTGGGATAATTCTCATTATCCGTACAGACTGGGGGATGAATGGATTGAGAGCAACGTTGGGGACTTTGGGATACTGTTGGACAAAAAATTGAACATGAGCTGGCAAAGTGTGTTTGCAGCCCAGAAAGCCCATCATATCCTTGACTGTATAAAAAGAAGCATGTCCAGCAGGTTGAGGGAGGTGATTCTCGCCCTCTCCTCTCCTCTCCTCTCATGAGACCCCAGACCTTTTATCAGGGCCTGTAGTGACAGGACAAGAGGAATGGGAACTGAAAGAAGGTAGATTTAGATTGGACATAAGGAAGAAATTTTTACGATGAGGGTGATGAGACAGTGGAACAGGTTTCCCAGAGAAGTCACGGATGCCCCATACCTGGAGGGTTCAAGGCCAGGTTGAACAGGGCTTTGAGAAAGCTGATCTAGTGGTGGATGTTCCTGCCTGTTGCAGGGCTGTTGGATTAGATGATCTTTGAAGTTCCCTTCCAACTCAAACCATTCTATGATCCTATGATCTCGGCGATTTGTGGAGGAACAAGTGTAGGAAAACAAAGGGATGAGGGGGTAAAAGGGCCTCCTTCTTGTAGGGTTGGCTGGTCAGTACACTTGTCTGGCCATGCCCTGTGCCTGATCAGCATAGTTTTTCTTGTCTTCTGATTCAATTCCATTTCTAGCTATTTTCCTGGGTGAAGGACTGTCTCTTCTGTGTGTGTGTGTTTATGGGGTTAAACTGCCAGCAGATGGAGTCAGACCAGGTGTCTGTATGTTGGTGGTGTCAGCACCTGGAGTGAGTGTGGGTCTGTGGGTGAGCATGTGAGTGCTACTGAAGGGGAAGCTGGATTAACTGGCAAGGAGGTTAAGTGGCCTGGGAGCCAGAGGCATGGTTGGGTCTCTAAGGGTGAGGCCATGGGAGGAACTGGTTATTGGAGGAGAGTCTCAGCCAGCTGCTGGAGAGACTTGGGTTCTTGGGGTCTCTAAAGTTGAGGAGGGGGGATGAGAGAGAGAGAGAGAGAGAGGGTCTGTACCAGCAACTGAAGTGGGGCTGCAGCCTCAGGGGCTTCTATGTCCAGGTGCCAGAAAGTGGGGAGACTGGGATCCAGGTGCAGCTGCTGGGGAGACTGAGATACAGGGGCAGCTACTGGGCAGACTGAGGATCTGACCCCAGCTGCTGGAGGGATCCACACTTTACTTGTACACATATATATACATATATGTGTGTGTGTGTGTGTATATATATATACATATTTCCCAGTAATGCATCTTCATCCTGTTCAGCCAGAGAGGGGAGCAGGGTGAGGCCACTGGTGCTATTTGTGTTTGTGCAAGTGTTGTGTGTGTCTGTCTGTGCTGATCTGTGTGGCTAGCCATGTATATGTACCTATAAATATGCATATGTGTGTATACCTACTGGGAACATTTGCTCAGCCTCACTACTGGCTGGACCTGGGGGCATGGGGTTGCAGCAACCTCACCTCCCTTGTGCTTCTGGATTTTGTAACTCCCTAACACTTTTTTTTTTCTAATTGTACAAGACAGGACCCTTGAACTACTCCTAACTTGGACACCTCCATTCATCATCTAAAATTGTATTTGATGAATGTTAGCTTAAAACTCATATGGCAAGATGAAATATGCAAAATCAAAGTCAGATTTATTACCTCTGACAATAAGAGGAGACATTTAAAGTAACAGGGATTGTATATTCCCTGCCACTGAGAAACAAAGTTCTTGGACCTGTTCTAGTATTTTCGTGTATATATATATATATATATATATATATATATATAAAATTCATCAAACTAAGAAAGTGATACTTATTCTCTTTCTTGGATGTTGTGAGGTTTAATTAATTATTCTATAGCATCCAAATTCCTAGTACAACAGATTATATTAGTGGAAACCATGTTGTCCTTGCTTTTGTATATCTAAGTCAAATCTGCAGTATTCCTGGAGTTTAGTATTTTATATATTACACTAAAAGTGTATGTATTTTATGTATTAAACTAAAAGTGTTCAGATCTCTTGCTCCCAAGTTCTAGAAATTATCCAACATATGTGTTTTTAGCAGATAGCTGATGCTCTGGAGGAAGTGGGTATTTACACCTCAGTTGCAGTGTGTCACCTTTCTGCTTCAGTGTGTTGCACAGCTTTAAATCTCTTAGATCACATCATCTTGTGTAATGTCAACTCACATTGGCTTTTCTGCATGACACAATATAACATGATGGGTGGTGACACAGAAAATGTAATGCAGTATGACACATCAGGAATGCAAAGGGTACTGCAATTGGATAGTTGGTGTCAATTTAGATAGGACGCTTCCAATCCAAAATGAATCTGGCAGACACTAATGGAGTGAATGTTACAGTAACTACTGTATGTGTGAAACTGAATTCTGCAGTTCATCACAGTGCATTGAACAGGTGCAGAAATGAAGTCTGAAATATTAGGAAGAATAAGTATTTGTAGTTGACATAGGTATGCAGGTTTAAAGTATGCTGAAAGGTTATGTATTGCAAAATGTTCCTCTACCTGCTTTTTAATGTTTTCTGTAATCATTACTTGTTTATTTTAATTCCTTTTCTAAACTGTGGGCTACCAAAAAAAATTAAAAAAATTAAAAATTACATATTGTGTTAGATTATACCAAACATAATTGGCATCAGATAGTCAAATGCAAAAGTATGGATGGAAAAGTAACACCCAGTTATCCCAGAGAACACTTTTAAATACTGAACTCCTTACTGCTTAATTGTTTGAACATTCCAATGAACTTTCTACCAGATAAATCTGCTGCAGAAGTAGGAAGTCCTAAGAATTTTGTCACAAGACATTCTGTGCCTTTCAGGCTGTGGTCTTATTTTATATAAACAATACAGTGTAATACTACCATATTAGATTTGGTTATTTTTTAGGATACTAAAGAATAGAAAGTCCAAAGAAGAAAAAGAGAGCAGACACAAGAGTACAAATACCTTGTTCTGTAAGTATCAGACGGCTGTGAAGTGATATAAGAAGTTTCTAAAGTTTTGGTTTATTTTGTTCTCTTGTCAAATCATCTGTAGAGCTAAGAGTCATTGTCTTGTTCCCCTAGGCGAGTCTTCTTTTTTTTTTCTTTTTTTTTTTTTTTTCTTTTCCTGTGGCAACACGTTTTCTGCTATGTGTTAGCTATTCTTATGGTTCAGCTCTTTTATAGGGCAAGGACTCAATAGTTTTCCCAAAGGACTAAAAGTATTTTAAACTATTATAGAACTCTTAAATTTTGTCATAATTTGTGCTCCAGAAGGGATAGAATTCATAAATGTGTATAGACACTGATTTTCTTCACTGAAAGAACCATTAAATCATCTGTGATCAGACTCTAGAAAAAAACTAGGTGGGAAATGCAGTGCTTTCATCTTTGCAGTGTGAGAGAGGAAAGGTTGGCATGTAGGACAGGAGTTCTTTAGGGCCATACTTAATACTTCAAATGAAATAAACAAACATAACCTCAGAAAGTCTCTTGTGCAGGACAGCAGCTCAGGGGATATTACAAAGTCTATTCTTCTGCTTGGAAAATGGTAAAAAAGAAAAAGAACTAAAACAGTGTGCTACAGAATAGAGCTGAAAAGTAGGGTGCAACAAACAGGGGTGATGCACTGTAACTGATAAGACACAAAGAGGAGTTTAATTCCTTGTTTGTACGACGTAGTTTTAGCCCTTCAGCAAAAGATCTTTTTAGTGATAACTGCTACCCTCCTCCAATGATTCTTTCTTTTGTGAGACTCACAATTTTCTTGCAGTTTTTTTCCTACTAGCGTAATAGGACAACTTTAACAGTTAGAGGGAAAAAATAACAAAAAATCCCCTTTAAGTGCTTTTATCAATATTTCAAAGGTAAACACAACTGCTTCACTGTTTCCGAGGAACAAGAAAATCAACTTTACTGCCAGTTTCACCAACAGTGATTTATTCCCCCACTCAGTTTTTGCAGTTGCCATTGCTTCCCATGAAGTTAGAGTAGCATCTAATTTTTGCAAAATCACATGCAGTGTTTCCTGGTGAATATTATTTGCCATCATTGTTTTGACAGGAAGAGTACAATGATGTGTTATAGATGAGACCAGACAAAGCACTAAAGATAAATTGTAGGGCACAGTCTCACTCAGCAGCAGACCATCCGGAGATGGTAATGGTCAACAGTTTAGCATCACTCACCCAAAGAAGGGTATTTACAAGCTCATGGTTCCCTGCAGGTCCCCCTTCTGGCATGCCATTAGCTTGTGCCTGAGACCCTGTACTGAATAATTCTGGATCATAACTGCATTAGCAGCCCACTGCAATCTTTTGAAAAGAAGTGACTCAGCAATCACATCCTCCCTATTTGTAGAATCAAGATTGAAGAAGGAGGGTGGTAGTGTGATTCCATGCCCCCATGAGGCAGTATCTTATCCTAAAGATATTGGTTAGCTTGGACATGACCCACATTAATCTATTAAATTACTTCTGAAGTGGCAAGTAACTGCCTATCCCTGATGGTAGGTAGGGTAAGAGGATGACATTTCTTTAGTTGTTTCTACATATTGATTGTTACACTACTTGTTCATATAGTAACTTCACTTAAGTCTCAGTTCTGTAAGTGTTTATTCATGTATGGCATAAATTTGCTTTTTCAGCTGTACTAAAGTTCTTCACAACTATGCATGAAATTAAACATAATGTTTTGCAGACTGTGGCCATGTTTTGTCATGTTTTTGAGGAAAATTGTTTCTTCCTCAAGATATTGAGGAAGAATATCCACAGGAAGATAATATTCCACAGGATATTATGTAATCCTGTGTTTCCTCGCTGTGAATCTTAGTGTTGATCTGTTTTTCATGTCCAGTTAGTATGTCTATTCATCTCTTTCAAATAATATTTCTAAGTATGGAAACTGGTTTAACAGAGTAAAGCAAAAGACAAGATGCCTTCATTGGTGTTCCTAGCCAAGTTCCACTTCTTTGAATTTCAAATACCTGTTGTTGCAAGTGGGACTGATTTGAACAGATCAGGCTTTTAGTAAAAAGGAAAAAAAAAAAATTTTAGGAAACAAGGAAAAATGGTCATCCACCACTCATGCTTTTTGATGTTCATATCTCAGTGTGCTTATTCTCCAATGTCCATAGATCCCTCCAAGCTGTATGGTCAAACAGTCTTAGTACGTGACCAGGCACTCCAGGAGCCATAGTGTTGGTGAGGTTTCATATCTGTCCAGACTTAACTTGGCTGGGTTTTCTTCCTATTTTATTCACTCCTTCAAGTCATGATTAAAGAATCATACTCTTCTCATTATTTCTTTACACATGATTTCTCTACACATGATTTCTCTTGTTCTTTTTTGGTCACATGCATGAAATACACTGGGACTGTTACACACAGAAATACACATGCTGTATACGATATTGTTTGTTTAAATGGTGCCAAGTCACTGGCCTTAGGAGGAGATCAAGTGAAGGAAAAACTGTTACAGGTAGGGCAGCACTTTTGTAATGCTGGATTTACTTTCTATTTCCCAGAGGTAATTACAAAAATGACTTTTTTGTTTCTGACAGAATCCCACCTGTATTAATTTCAGACTAGTGTTTAGCAGAAAATGACTCATTTCCTCTTTCTTTGAATTAAAGTGGGCTACCACCAAATAGCACTTTGTTGTCTGCACAGAATGCAATTATAACACTTCCTTTAATCTTGAATTTATCCTCATGGAATTTTCACTCTTTACGAGAGACATACACAGTGTGTATACTTTACTACAGTGCCTATGAATGTTATTAAATAGAAATAAATTGACTCACTAGACTGATTAAAATTTATTACAAATTAATAGTTCTTTCACATTTTGATTTCTTACTCATCTGTGATGGTTGGATTTATTTTACTTACCTTTAGGGGTGGGATTCAACTCCAGATAATAAAGTATTTAATATGAACACCTGAAAATATATGCCTCTGTGAAAGAGAAGTGTCAAAAAAAATAGTGTAGCCAGTGCTGACGTGGGACTTGATTCAGTTGCTCAAATATGGTCCCTGACTACTATCCAAGATGTCCTATGGTATCCGTCTTGTCACCCAGCAGCCACTCCAGGGAGGCGTAGTTTTCTCATAGGTCCCTTGTCATATCTGCCATTGCAATGCAGGTCTTGCTGATATATGCAATATCAGTTCAGCAAAGGGAAGTGCAAAGTCCAGCACCTGTGAAGGAATAATACCAGGCACCAGTATATGCTGGGGGACAACCAGCCAGAAAACAGCTTGTCAGAAAAGGAAGTGGGTGTCCTCGTGGACATCAAGTTGTACATGACTCAGCAATGTGTCTTTGTGGCAAAAAAGTCTAAGGGTATCCTGGGCTGCATTAGGCAGAACATTGCCAGCAGGTCAAGGGATGTGATCCTTCCCCTCTACTCAGTACTGGTGAGGACATACCTGGAGTGCTGGGTTCAGTTCTGGGCTCCTCAGTACGAGAGAGACATTGTCATACTGGAGAGTCCAGCAAAGGGTCGCCAAGATGACTAAGGAGCTGGAGCATCTCTCCTATGAGGAAAGGCTGAGAGAGCTGGGACTGTTCAGCCTGGAGAAGAGAAGGCTCAGGGGGGATCTTCTCAATGTACATAAATACCTGCATGGAGGATGCAAAGAGGATGGAGTCAGGCTCTTTTCAGTGGTGCTCAGTGACAGGACAAGAGGTAATGGGCACAAACTGAAACACAAACTGAACATCAGGAAACACTTTTTTACTGTGAGGGTGACAACATTGGCACAGGTTGTTCAGGGGAGTTGTGGAATCTCCCTCGCTGGATATATTAAAAAGTTGTCTGGATGTCATCCTGGACAACAAGCTCTAGGTAACTGGCTGAGCAGGGGTTTTAGACGAGATGACTTCCAGAGGTCCCTTCCAACCTCAATCATTCTGTGATTCTGTGATATCCGGTGATGTGAAATAACCTTAAGTACTTATGACTGAAATCTGAACTGAGTTCTAGTTATCACTGGTGCCTAGTGAGGTATTATCCCATCCCGAAGTAAAAATCTAACATTTGATTAAACACTCCCTTCATTCCCACAGTTTATATGCCTACATGGGATTTAGCCCCTCTAGGCTCCCTTCATACTCAGTGGAAAGAAACTGGCACCTTTTTAATGTAGATTAATTTGTCCTTTGATAGACATGTAATTTTAGGGTATAATTCACCTTACCCTAAAATGCCAGTCTCTCCATTGGCTGTAAAGGAAGCCTATCAAGAGGCACTTGGATGTAGGCATCTGCTGATCAGATCATATTTGTTCATATAAATGTACCCCTAAGTTACTATAACTGTGCAGAACATCATTTAATTTTAGCAATTTGTGGCTGAAAATGTTCTTACTGTATACCGGTGAAAGAAAATGGGCTGTATGAAGGAAAAATGCTCATTTAATGCTTGCATACATTCAAGATACAAACCAATTGAGGTAGCTCTCAAAGTAATAGTCATGACACTTATGGTTTTTATATATCAAAGACTGTGTGCAATGGCTTGGCAGACAGGATTTTTATGTTTTCTTTTTTTTTTTTTTTTTTTGAGTGATTCCAAGCTGATCAATCACAATCCAGATATGAACTGAAAGCTGTGTAGCCATGGCAGTATAGCTACACATTGGATTTGAGTTTTCTCAACTCTAGCCTTCCTTGCTCTGAGAACAACATTCTAACGTATCATTCAACTAAGGCAATTCAGGCTTAGGCTCCTGACCCAAGACAGAAGAAAAAATAAGCCTGAAACTAACTGCAAAAGTGGCCTCTTGTTGGCTGAACAAAGTTTTTGACAGGCTGATATGAGCTTGGCTGTGGAATCTCAGGAATGTGCTCTAAAATTTTTATATGAAGAAAAAATTAAATATTATTCATTAAAAACAAAATAAGGTTTTGTACATGTGATAGGATTCAGAATAACATGTGTTTATTTATTCATTATTAGGCATTATCTATATCCCTTGAAATAATTCAAAAGCATCCTTTTTTTCCTTTCTTTGACTGCCATTGATGGATATCTTTTCCTACAAATATATAATTTTATATGTTCATTGAAAATATTTAAGATTACGTTGCCCATATGTACTGAGTGTTCATGGCAAGGTGTTGGCAACGGGGGGGGGGGGGGGGTGAAGGGGTGGCCTCTGTAAGGAGAGCTGGCTCCAAAGGACTAATCATAAGGCACAGTTGAGACCCTCAGACAAGATGGTGGTGCCTCGGGGAAAGCACATTTAAGACAGAGCAAAACACTGCACAAACAGTGAGGAGTGAGGGGAAAAAAGTGAGAGATGAATGAGTGGGAGGAGGTGCTTCAGACACCAGAGCAGAGATTTCCCTGAAGCCCATGGAGAAGACCACAGTGAAGCAGGTTGTCCCTCTGCAGCCCATGGAGGATGATGGTGGAGCAGATAACTGCACTGCAGCCTGTGGAGGACCCCACACCAGAGGAGCTGGATATGCCCTGAAGGAAGCTGCAGCTTGTGGAGGACCCACGCTGGAAAAGTTTTATCTTGAAGGACTGTAATCCATGCAAAGGACCGATGCTGTAGCAGGGAAAAGTATGAGGAGGAAGGAGAAGCAGAGAGGAGCTGTTATGGACTGACCACAACCCTCCGTTCCCCACCCCCTTGTGATGCTCAGGGGATGGGGGAGGTAGAGGAGTTGGGAATGAAGGAGTGAAGTTAATCCTGGGAAAAGGGGGGTAGGTGGGGAGGAGTGTTTGGTTTTGGGTTTGTTTTTCAGTATCCCAATCTATTTTAATTGGCAATAAATTCAATTCAATTTCCTCAAGTAAATTCTCTTTTGCCCGTGACAGTAAATCATAAGTGATTCGTAAGTGATCTCCCTGTCTTTGTCTTGACCTATGAGCTTTTTCATCCTGTTTTCTCCCCCTGTCCTTTTGAGGATGGGGAGTGAGAAAGCAGCTGGGTGGGCATCAGGCAGCCAATCAAGGTCAACCCACCATACCATATCACTTGTATGACAACATAAGTGATTGTTACACTGAACTTCCTAGAAATGTGCAGAATTTTCATAAGATGATAATGTATAATCTTTAAAATACAAACAGCTAAATGGGTTTATGTTATTTTTATTTTCTAATGTTCTGGTCTATGTGTTTGTTTTATAAGACTAAAAGCACTTGCAATTATTTTCACTAATCATCATTACACTTTTACACCAGGAAATTACTCACTGTGAGAAGTTACTGTACTAATGTCAGGTTAAATCCTTCTAGTTATACCTTTGTGGACTACTGATTGTCATACTTAAATCATTGGGTTACAACAGAAAAAACTGAAATCAGAAGTTGGTCTTTATCTCTTGATGCATATAAGCCAAGAATTAGGCTTATAGCAAAACTAACTAATTGAAAATATATTTAAAAGAAATTGTGTTTCATTCATAGTATTCTCACTCAACTGGGAACCCGCTGATGAGTATTCCACATGCAATGACTAAAGAAAATTCACATAATCATGTTCAAGATCCCCCAAAAGATTTTTTGTGAGAAACCATGTCTTTAAAGAACCGAGTCGATTGAGCTACTCAATCAACTTCTGACAATTATTAAGGCTGTTTCATATTATAAAAATAAGCATCTCTAAAGCTTTGAAAACACTAAACTAATACCAAAACAATCTGCTGTAACAAAGAAGTCTTATATGAAACAGATCCCTGCAAAGCATTTGAAAGAGAATCAGTAATAAATGCAAAATGCTGGATTACCCCTGCCTCCATTATTAGTGAAAAAAAATGTGTTGAATTGAATGTTGAAAGACACTTTTCTCATAATAGCATCTAGCCTCCATTCAGCCCAGAGATAGCTGCAGTCCTTGTCCTAAGGAAAATAAATGCAGGTGTTGAAGTCTCCAACAGTTAGTGAACATTTTGGGGATGTTGGAGATGATTACTGTCTGACAGTGCTTTGCCAAGCACACTACTCATGCAAGGTTTCATAAAAATAATGATCTGTGCACCATGATAGTTTTACACAGCTGACAATTCTTTAATATATCAGGATGGTATGCAGAAGATGTATAGAATCATAGAATCATAGAATAGTTTGGGTTGGAAGGGACCTTTAAAGGTCATCTAGTCCAACCCCCCTGCCGTGGGCAGGGACATCTGCAACTAGATCAGGTTGCTCAAAACCCCGTCCAACCTGACCTTGAATGTTTCCAGGGATGGGGCATCCACCACCTCTCTGGGAAACCTGTTCCAGCGTTTCACCACCCTCAGCGTACAAAATTTCTTCCTTCTATCTAGTCTGAATCTACCCCCCTTTAGTTTAAAGCCATTCACCCTTGTCCTGTCGCAACAGGCCCTACTGAAAAGTATGTTCCCATCTTTCTTATAAGCCAGCTTTAAGTATTGAAAGGCTGCAATAAGATCTCCCCAGAGCCTTCTCTTCTCTAGGCTGAACAACCCCAACTCTTTCAGCCTGTCCTCATAGGAGAGGTGTTCCATCCCCCTGATCATTTTCGTGGCCCTCCTTTCCTGTGCTGAGGGCTCCAGAGCTAGACGCAGTACTGCAGGTGGGGTCTCACCAGAGCAGAGGAGAGGGGCAGAATCACCTCCCTTGACCTGCTGGCCACGCTTCTTTGGATGCAGCCCAGGATACAGCTGGCCTTCTGGTCTGAGAGTGAACATTGCCAGCTCATGTCCAGTTTTTCATTCACCAGTACCCTCATTAATGTAAATTAAGCTAAATTAAGAAAGTTTTGGTTTAAAGCCTTCCAGAATAGAAAAACCTTATTTTTATTTTCATAGTTAAATGCTTAAAATTTGTACTTTAATGCATCTCAGCCTCATTTCTATATATTTCTAATGTACTAAATCTTGATATTCCATTTTCTGTTCTGAGTAAAGTTGACTTTTGTTCTTAGGTTTATTTCATTTTTCTGTCACCCTCATGCCATTGTTCTGGCTCAGGCATTTGTTACTGAACAGAAGCAGAACAATTTAGACAAAATAAGAACTTACCTAGTGCATGGATACCTAAATGTAAATAATGAGCAAAATCTTACATTTCAGATTCTTGGCTAATTGCTATGATAAATATGGGACAGACTATCACTTGTGTCCTTAACATCATTAATTAATTGTGAATGACTGATATCGTAGCATCTAGTTGTGATATTTTAGAGTCATAAAAAAGAATAAACTAGTAAAACTATTTTTCCACTTGTGAGTTAGTATCTTTTAGAATTTGAAACTGTAACAGTGCTAACAGGCATTAAAAAGACCAAAGCAAAACAAAGCAAAATGCACTTGCCATACCTTCTTTTCCCCATCAGTGCTATTATCAAGCTCTTTTTATTTCACAGACAAAATGTGTCTTTACAAAAAACAAAACACAAAGAAACTTACAACTATATATGTAGAACACAATAAAAATAAAAATAATCCTCAGTGTATACCTGAAAAACCTGTGCAGGGACAAATCTCATCCTGTACTCCCTTATTTCAACGGTTTTAAGTGGAAGGTCTTAGGAAAAATTCTCAGACTACTCAAGCTCAGAAAGTATTATTCTATATACCTTGTGTATTGTCACAGTACCCTACATAAACACCATTAAATCAGTGGTTTCTTCCAGTTCTGTCTTCAATTGATTTTCATAAGGTCTCATCCTTCTCATAATTACTAATTTCTTTCGGTTGTAGCAGGCTAAATCAAATACAAGCAAAAATATAGGTTGTATCTGTTTTATTATCAGCTGTAACAACTGATGATATTTTCTTGTAAATATGCTAAGACTAATGGTACAGGTGTTAGATCACTTCTCATCTACTGAGGCTATCCAGGGAGTAGAGCAACATCAGTGCTTATACTTTTGATCAGCTTATTCCAATGTGGTCTAGAAATGGAGTATTATGCATAGATTCAGACTTTCATTGTTTGTTGCAGTGCACTAGAAAATCAATTTCTTAGAAGAATGTTGTTGCTGTACTTTCTCTATTATTTCTGTTATCAGCAGCTTTCAATAATATTGACAATTTGTGCTGTCACTGCTCAGTGCTACACACAATGAGGCCACTCCTGCTGAGAAAGACCTTCTGGTATCAGAGAGATGCTTAATTCAAGCTGTAAGCATTGGCATTTTATATAAGCACAACTGATTGGACAAATAATTTTAGTGCCCAGAGAGTCAAAGAAAGGTCAGAGAAATCTCTGACCATTTAATGATGACTATTAATTTATTTGTTACAGACAAGCAAGACAGTTGTATGGTGATCAAATTAGTTGCTATATCACAGAAGATTACTAAGTCATTATGATATTTGGAAAAAAAATAAAAGGAGATAATAATAGTTGGGTTTCTTCAGTCTAAAACTGCAAAATATATTTGGAAGGGAAGAACAAGGTGGTAAAGTAGTCAGTTTATTGAAATAACAGCACACAGACGTTCATTGAGGCTGTGCAGTCCCATTTTATATGCTCAAGAACAATAACAATGTTAAGTCAAGTGCTAAGGTAAGTTAGGTAAGATATGTTTTAATACTTGAGATCAGGAAACAAAACACCACTCATGTTATTGAAATGAAGACCATGGAAATTTAGGAGTTATTAGAGATACACAAATTACAGACAGGATCTTTTTGAGTGACAGTTACAATCCCACCTTCATTCCTTAGTGTGTTTTGTGCTTGGTAATAACGTGGAAAAATCCCACGTCTTGAAAACAAACTATTCTATTCTTAAGATGAAAGAAAATTATCTTGGACCCAGCATTAAAAAAACTGTGAGTTGTTGCCTTTACAAATTCTTTGCTACTGCAATAGAAATTCCTTTCTATAAGGTACAAGGATCTTGCACCAGTTATTGTTGTCTGATTGCCCAGGCTTTGTGATTAAGGCTTTTGGTTTGTTAGCTTCTCCCAACCAGCATTTATCTCTTCAAAGCATTTTAGTCTTTTCAGACTCTAATTCACCCATTCTTCATCTGTGCTCAAACATCATTCAAATACCCCATTACCTGTGAGACTACTATGTCTCTCTACCTCTGAAAGAAAGCTGACTGGAAATTCAGGTTATTGGCATACTTTTGGCATTGTGGTCCATAATACCTGCCCAATATTTCATAAGATTTCTATAGCCTAAGCTTTTCTACTCCAAATTCCCATGAAATAGAGGTAAAAAAAGATAACCTACCAGTTTATTTGCATGTAACCATTACTCCTAGCAGCTCACACATACAAGATTTAACAATAGTTACTTTTTTATAATGAATGGCATCATTGCAGGAAAAAAGGAAAACTAGGTTGGATTATATGAATCCTGTAGCAAATGCAGTAAAATGACTACATTTTCTTTTAAGTGATCCTTCTATATTAAGACAGTATTTTTTTCAGCATAGTTTCCCTTGAAACCAAAGTAATAAGGAGGTAAAATGAAATCACAGTTACCACATTAAAGGTACTGATCCAGAAATCTTCACATGGATCCACATACAGAAATGACCATCGATGAACAAATCTCCATCTCTTGTATGTGGGGACTAAGAGACAATCATCTGAAGTACTGTGCCTCTCACCTTCAAACTTTCAGTGGACACTCTCCAAGGTCATGAACCTGTTGCACAGCATGGCAAGAGTCAGCTGCCACTCAATACAATTAACAAAAGTACAAATCTATTTGCATTTTCTTGCAATGGTTCTCAGATCAGATAATTATGACGACTGAGTCCAAGGATGATAAAAGCTTATACTTTTTTCCTTAACAAAGTGTCTGTCATAGGCATGGACACTGTTCTATTTTGAATGAGGAGTGCTTAACTATAATGTGACCAAGACCATGTGTGTCACTTCAAAAATGAAAGCTACTTATGAGTCAGGAAGAGGGACAATTAAGCTCTTAGGTCTTCCCCCACCATTAAATCTATGAAGGATCCTAGGAAGGATGTTTTCTTTAGTAAAATAAAACTTATATTTTGTGAAAAGCAATCATACTGAAAAATAAATTAAAAAAATCTTGCTTAATTCAACTGTATATATTTAACATATGCCATCATCTGCATGAAACATTCAGCATTCTTACAAAATAGAGAAAAGGTCACAGAAGGCTATTTCAATTAAATCGTAATTCTTGGCAAATTAGAGTTTTCTTTGGCTCATATTTTTTCAGGTAGATAGAAACCTCAAAACAGAAAGTAGTTTCAAAGTATTATTTTGGAAATTATGTATATGCAATAGTATGCAAATGAGCGGTCTGGTTGATTTATCTTCACTTTCTGAGTCTTTTGAGATCCATGCCTTCCAATCTAAAAACTCAATCTGCTATGTGTGAGATCATTTGAGAACAGTAATGAATTACCTACATAGGCAAAGATTATCCTGAATGTTGTCTATTCAATTCCCATAAAATTATCACTGCACAACATGCATAGAAAAGAAAATTACTATTTTTTTTTCTTTCCCTGGAATTTGGTTTGGACATAGCCTCAGGTTTGGCATAGTCACTGGAGATGTTGTATATCCTAATTCATAATAGGTAACAAATTCAGATCTGGTTCTCCTACTCTCAGTGGAATTTCATGTTGAGAATGTAATTTAATTCTTCCTTTACAACTTTAGAAAAGGCAAAAATGCTGATCTACTAAAAAAAGTCTAAGCTCTATAGCTTTATTCTGTTTTAGTGAAAGTAGCAATATTGTTGCTATCCCACATTTGAAATGAAAAAATTCTAAAAAATTAAAATGCATTACACCATGCTGAAAATTGGTTTTCCTCCAAGAATATGGTTTTATTCCCCGTAGTTAAAATATAATTATCAAATAAAGCTGGGATTGTTGTTGCATTTGGGAATGGTATTTGCTATATTTATATTATCTCTGTAATTTTCAAAATGTTAATGTATGCCTACATTTGCAGATCGAGTTTATTATGTTTAAGTTAATTATGTTTCCAGTTCAGATATTTTACTTTTTGTTGAATTTTACTGTGATAGTTAATTATTCTATCAGTAGATGTGACCTTGTTCCTTAGCACAGAGGGGGATACATATTTATTCACAGAAACAGGCTTTTACATCCCAAATTAGATAATAAAAGTCTTGTTGCATTCTGACAGTACACATTACTACATTTTATCTTAGAAACGTGGCATTATCTCAGTAATACCATGCAAATACCAAAGAAAAGAAATGGTTTTATAAAGCAGAAGGAAGGAAAAACCAGCAGGATACTGTGAAAGAATTTCAGACTTCCTATTCTTCAGCAACTGTTTGATAAATTGGCTAGAAGATACCGATTATCACTAACTGCAAATACCAATGTAATAGCTGGCAGTACAGAATGCTAATTTTACTATCTTTAACTTTAACTTTTTTTTTTTTTTTTTAATTTTTTTAACTCAAGCATCCACAAAAAGCTTGTGTTGGGTTAATTTGCATGTTGCATAATGTCTTTCAGTAACAATGATTAGTGAAGAAATTCTGACTTTGGACTTTTTTTCATTGCATTTGAGTGATGGAACTGTGAGAATATAAGTTTAGACTTTATGCAATGACACCTACAGTTTGTAGTATGTAATTTTTAAATAAATTAGTAGTATTGCAAATGAAAAAGATTCTATGAATCATTATTGTTTAAATGCATTACTGAGCTATAATTAGTACATGGATGGGACAGATATATTACTTAAATTTTATGTCATGACATAATTGTTACACAAAAGTAACTTTAATTATGTCATTAAGAACTCAGATACTTAATGAGCAATGAGAGTATGGAGTCCTAATTAAAAATAAATAAATAAATAAAATGGGCATCACCCAGTTTTTACAAACCACATACCAACCCTTCTCTGGTTTTGGTCAATCAGTCTGTCAAGTCTTTCCATAAGAAGAGTCATATAAGCTGATGCCTCTGAATATCTTCTACTCCCAGATCTCTAACCTCTCTAATACAGTTGTCAGGGATCAGAACCATTCTCCTCACTGCATTAATTAATGTGTAAAGGGAATGATGAGGGGACTGGTTAAGTATCAAAGCAAAGGTTTATATACAGATGTGAACACTGGCAGTAATCTGAAAAAAAAAAAAAAAAACCAAACCAAAACAACATCCATTGAAATGTTTTCATTTTTGTTCAGCCTCTGTTCGCTCCTGCAAATCTAAGTTTGTTGGATAGATAGTGTAGCAATGGAAAACGGCTCCATGGCAGGTAAGAGAGTGTAAAAGCATTGGAGAGATGGCAGAGACACAAAGGCTTCTGGAAGCAACCCACTAGGGTCCTACACAATCAAATAACTTTGTTCCCTGTCAGTTCACAAGTTCTGCTGCCTAACTTTCATGTTTAGCTTATTTCTGAGTATTATTCTGGAATAAACCATACAGTTTGCTTTGAGACAAAACCCAGGTGAAGTTCTAAAGATTGCTTGCCCCAGATACCCCTCCTTTTCAGCCATAAGGAGGAGGTTGTACCAGTTTTCTCCCTCTGTGATGAATCTACATGATCCTATATACAACCTCAGAAAGACTTGCATCTCAAATCTCTCTCTGTATAAGGGTGTGTGCTGTCATCCACACCCCAAGAAACACATATTTTCAGTATTTGCTACAAAATATGTCTCTGGGAGTTGAGATATAGTCCTTCTCCCATTATGTTAGCAACTATGAGGTTTAAAAACACCTAATGGTGTACCATAATGAGCCAAGGTGACTCCATGTTTGACTCTTGGTTTGACTTCTGCACAAACTCATATGGAAGAAGTAGATATCTGACCTATGCCTGACTGCATTTTGCAATAAGAACTAAATGGAACTGGCAGAAACTGTTTTAGAAGTGAGGTGGACATGCTGCAACTCATAGCTGATGACAGATATACCCCTGTAAGAAGATTGGGACAATCCCAGTCTTATCACTGTGGGAGGGTAACACCTAACTATCCATGAAGAGGACCCTCCGGACTAAACAGAGGTTCTTGTATGTGTAATGAACTAGTGTGTGCTGTTTATCAGGTCCTTTCATCTGAATTATTTTTGCTCAAGATCAGTTGCTGTAGTCCTTCACACAGAAAAGGAAATAAGTATTTGGTGAAAGTAAAACAAGTGACAGTGCAAAATTAATAGTTTTTAATCCTGAAAAACTGCACTTGCTTTCTCAAGCATTGCTTAATTTACATATCAAAAAGTGTTTTTGAAAGATAAGAAATATTCCAGGAAAAAAAAAAAAAAAGTAACTTCTTTGAGATTGTGAAAATAGTATGTCAGTTATTCTGATGTTAACTGACAGTTAAAAACACATTTAATCAGAAGTAGAGATTGTCAACTTCTTCCCATGGATTAACCCATTTTGCATTCATTTTCAATGATTATTCAAACAGAATGTAGTATTATATAATATAAATTTAGCATCTATCTGTCTATTAAATTCTATTGGACATAAAATGTGAGGTTTTCGTATTACATAATTTTCATCATGAGCAGTGTGACATCTATATCTGAGGTCACAGGGTCTATTTTAGGCATTTGTTTCTCCATAAAATGAATTGTACCCAGTAATTATCTGTTTCTCTCAGTAGATTATAAAGAAAGTTTAAATTGCCTATTCATCGGTAAATACACTTATTTTAGGGTGAAAGAATCTTACCCAGCATGTCTGAACCTTCTAATGTCTATGTCTTAGATACTCAGGAGTCTGCTTCCAACCAGGACTGTATTGTTGCAGACAGGACTGAGACTATGAGTTCTCCAATTTATAGGGAAGGGAAGGGATAGGGAAGGGATAGGGAAGTGAAGGGAATGGGAGGGAAGGGAAGGGAAGGGAAAGGAAGGGAAGGGGAGGGAAGGGGAGGGAAGGGAAGGGAAGGGAAGGGAAGGGAAGGGAAGGGAAGGGAAGGGAAGGGAAGGGAAGGGAAGGGAAGGGAAGGGAAGGGAAGGGAAGGGAAGGGAAGGGAAGGGGAGGGAAGGGAAGGGGAGGGGAGGGGAGGGGAGGGGAGGGGAGGGGAGGGGAGGGGAGGGGAGGGGAGGGGAGGGGAGGGGAGGGGAGGGGAGGGGAGAGGAGAGGGAAGGGGAGAGGGGAGGGGAGGGGAGGAGAGGAGAGGAGAGGAGAGGAGAGGAGAGGAGAGGAGAGGAGAGGAGAGGAGAGGAGAGGAGAGGAGAGGAGAGGAGAGGAGAGGAGAGGAGAGGAGAGGAGAGGAGAGGAGAGGAGGGAAGGGAAGGGAAGGGAAGGGAAGGGAAGGGAAGGGAAGGGAAGGGAAGGGAAGGGAAGGGAAGGGAAGGGAAGGGAAGGGAAGGGAAGGGAAGGGAAGGGAAGGGAAGGGAAGGGAAGGGAAGGGAAGGGAAGGGAAGGGAAAAGAGAAGAGAAGAGAAGAGAAGAGAAGAGAAGAGAAGAGAAGAGAAGAGAAGAGAAGAGAAGAGAAGAGAAGAGAAGAGAAGAGAAGAGAAGAGAAGAGAAGAGAAGAGAAGAGAAGAGAAGAGAAGAGAAGAGAAGAGAAGAGAAGAGAAGAGAAGAGAAGAGAAGAGAAGAGAAGAGAAGAGAAGAGAAGAGAAGAGAAGAGAAGAGAAGAGAAGAGAAAAGAAGAGAAAAAAATAAAAGAGAAAAGAAAAGAAAAGAAAAGAAAAGAAAAGAGAAGAGAAAAGAGAAAAGAGAAAAGAGAAAAGAAAGAAAAAAAAAGCTGCAAAGTGAACTTTCTTATGGCTCCCTTGCAATTTTAAAATGGCACACAAAAAAAATGATTATTGATGGTTCCAACTAGGATATCATCTCATGCTCAGAAACATCAAAAGTCTTTTTTTTAAGTCATTAGGATAATATAAAAAAAAGTTCATTCACAGTTTTATTATAAATACTTATTATAAAAATAATTGCTAGATGTAATAATATTCTTACATTATCTTATCATAAAATGACTTACAAACATATTAAGACCCTTTAATGGATGGTAATAAGAAACACTGATAAAGCAGTATGCACACTTTCTTAAAACAGTATATGTGCCTGCTATACTTAATGTATGACTTTAAGCTATGAAGTGTACTATAGAGTGCCATATAATTTGATAAATATAAAGAATTATGTACACAAAACTGCACATACAGTATAAGTAATTTCCCTGAGGAGACTGGTGACACAATAATAAACCTCAAGAACTCAGCTCAAATGATTTGTTAATGTCACAAGTAAACCCAAGTGGAATTACAGTTTCTTATGTACACTACAAGTATATGTAATTTTTATAAAATAAAGTAAAAGAAATCATTCTTTCTGATCAATACTATTAGTTTAAAAATAAATGTAAGCAATATTTTCTCCATGCCATTCCCTCAAACTGCTCTCTTTTCTTCTCTTCTTCTCCAGTTGACTTTTGTCACTTTCTCATTCCACTGTTTCTTCTGCTTCTTTTCCCCCTATTCTCTATCCATGCTCCTCAATCCTCTCCAGCAAATAATATTTTCAATCAAACCCACTTATTGCCATGAATTTCCCTAGGGGAGGACATGAATCAATAGCAGATTAATGTTATTCAGAACATTCAGTGAGCTACTAATAAAACTATTGAATACTCACAAGAGAGAGACATTTCTTTGCAGAAGGAAACACATTTAAGAATATTTTCTAGAGACCTACCTATGATAATCCCCACACAAGAAAAAAGAATTTAGTAATTCTCTATGGTATTGCTTCCCTTTCCATCGATTATTTCTTATATAAGACCTTAAAAATGAGAACAGGTTTCCCTTCTTCTCTCTACCTCCCAGAACCCACAGTTTAATGTTTCCTTCCCTAACAGAAAACCAGCCACTACTTTAGATTTTTAAGGGAATAAGCTCAGAAGTTACTCTAAACAGGCTATTTTCCCTCTTACAATCCATAATACCAGGAAACATCACTCCTGAAACAAGTATTCAATATTTGATTATTTGCCCTAAGTTAGGGAGCAAATATACTGTGCTGTGTTTGAAATAAAATGTTCTTTGTTACTGAAGTATTTTTACTGCCTACAATATTTTATTATTTAAATTTCAACCATCTGTTCAAATCAGAATGTAATGCAGAACATCACCTCTGGCATATATATATTATAATAATCTTCTAAAAGAGTAAAACTGAAACATGAAAAAATCCTTATGCACTAAACCTAAACTCTTACTGTACTAATCATATAATAAACATGTATGATGGATAGGTTCTCTTTACAGTCCTTTTTCCTTAAATCTTATAAAACTTACTGAATCTCAGGTAAAATGTTCTGCTTTTTCAAAGACAAAAACCAAAATGTATGTTTCAAATACATCTTGAGTACCATATGCAGTTCTTCAGGTTTCAACCAGGATGTGGTAGAGCTAGAGATGGTAGAAAAAAAACACCTGAAAAGATCAATTAGATGGAGTTTCTGACTTATGAAATGATACTAAAATGTCTAGGACTCATCAGTTTGGAAAGAAGATGACTTTGGAAAGAAGATGACTGAGAGGAGGCAGGACTGAAGTTTACAGAATCATGAAGGCAGAGATTAAGATGAGTATAAAGCTATTATTCACAAAATCTTGCAGTGCTAAACCTCTGAGGACATTTGATGAAAGGAGGACAAAATAAATTTCAAACACACAGAAGAAATCTCTTATACAGCAGGTAGTAGCGAACTTCTGGAACTTTCCTTGCCACAGGAATTTTTGGTGCTAGACAACATCATCAGCTTCAGAAAGGGATTAAACAAACTCATGGACAACAGGTTCCCAAACAGAAAGACGGAGATCTGCTCTCTAATATCCATACTACAACAGCTGTGAATGCTCAGGGGAAGAACAAGGGGAAGAACAGCAGGAGGTGGTCAGGTTCATGTGCTCTACCTAAGCAGTGACACCTACTCCAACCACCAGGGACAGAAATTTGGGGTGGATTGTTTCTTTGTCTGATCCAGGCATGGATGAGCAGGACATGTTTTATGTTTCTGTGTAGTGTCTCAAAGCATTTTTTCTCATTTTATCAAGATACATGCAAACTTCAAAAGCAACTTAAAATGTGATACAACTTTACCATTCTCTCTTAAGAAAATCTAGGAAGAAAAAAGTAAGTCATGACCATTGTGGAAGAGAGTCTTTTTTTTTTTTTTTTTTCTTTCTTTCAGTTTAGACAAGGAAGATTGACCAGAACAATAACAAACAGTGGCAGGTAAAGTCCAGCTTAGCTGAAGTAGTCCTATACTGGAGGTTTTCTGTTGCAGACAGAGTATCAGAAAACCATACAATGAAAAGCTCTAATTGAGCTCTGACTGAGAATTTTTATTAGGTTCAATCGCAAACCTTAACCTGTCTGGGAATGCTACATATTTTTAGTTCTTAGTAAGGAGGTTCATCTTGGACAAAAATTATTTCTTTCTTTATTTTCAGAGATCTCTGAACTATTACTTTTTTTCAAGACAGTTTAAGATACATCCCCGGAATGAAAAATTAAAGTTGCAATTATTATTGGCCAAAAAAAGTTTTAAGGTATGGAAAATGGGATTCTGTCATGGGAAATATTAAACAAACATCTATTCATGCAACACCAGACTCTTTAAAAGGCTTGTGGATACTATAAGCATTCTTAAAAGATCGAGCAGTTTTTTATAGGCATTTCAACATTATCAAAACTCTATTTAACAAAAAGTTAAAGAATATGATTGTCTTTATCTCACACTGAATTTAAAAAAAAAAAAAAAGCAGTCTTGAATGAATACCACAAAGACAAAATAAAACGTATGTATGGATAATTGAAGTAATTAAAAATAAAGTAATACAGGTAGATGTCCAAGAAAAAAATGAGAAATCACACTGAAAAAGTTATTGTCCTCTAAGATTGTAAATGAAGATCTAAGCTGAATCCCCTTAAAAGAATAGTTTCCAAGAAATCCATCTCAGTCTACATCACGACATTGAAGAAGACTAATGCAACAAATAAAATAGACAGCGAGTGCAATAATTACTTAGTTATTCTAGATAATAAAAATCAGAATTGTTCTGGAAACTGATTGTACCTACTTTTCTAGTTATAGAAGTTATAAAGACTTTACATTTTATATAACCTACATGGTGTACTAAAATATACATTCAAAAGTGTAATAAATTATAATAAATTGTGCTTGTAAATCTCCAAACACACACACATATCTTGTATTGCATTTTAAAAACAAGGCATATATTTGCAAAATATAATATTTAATAGGGAGCATTTTTATTCCTTTAAAATTAGGAAGTAATGCACTATATTTTGTCCGAAAAATAACTACATAGACAACATACTTTTCTTTAACTGTTTTTCAGTCCATTTATTCAAAATAATAGAGCCCTAAAATTACAAATATTTTCATTTCTATGTTATAAAAGCAAAGTGTTTCCCATCCAATCTATTATTTATTTTTGAGCAAATTGTTGCACGTGGTCTGCATTGTATGTTTATTGATAATATTGTTGTCTTTGAGGCCTGTTATTTAAGAAAACAAAGAACTGGATTGACATAAAATGTTGAGTACAGAAAAATAACTCTAAAGCTAACATATCTGACAAAATATTGTATGCTACCTCATGTAGAAGAACTAATAAAATGTTGTCAACTTAAATATTACTTTTTGACAGTTTTCAGCTTTTTTTCAATTCATGATAAAACATAGCAAGAAAGCATGGATTTTTTTTTTCTTTCTGTTTTGTACTAATGTAATTTACTTGAATGATCATTCAGAAAATATTTGACTTTTTTTTAAAAAAAGGCTTACAGCAAAACAAGCTCAGTGAAATTAATTTATGAATAAACAGAATCACATTTATTTATGCATTTATTTGTTATATTCTTCTAAATTAAGGTAGAGCAAACTCCAAGAACCATGTACATTTTTGTGAGAAAATAGTATCTTTTTAACTTTGAAACTAATGTAGTTCTTCCAAGTAGCTTAACAGCCCAGTGCAGTCTCACAAAAAATATGTTTTTCTAGTTTTTACCTATTCTGGTCTCCTGGAAACCTTTTTCATAGATTGTTGGTGCTTAGAAATTCTTACTGGAGCTATGACTAGAAGCACAGTGCAGCTAAATGTTTGGGGGTTTTTTGCTTATTCCATTGTTTAGAATATGAAAAGGCATTTTCCATCTTTTACTTCTGTTTTATTCATGCAGCTAATATGTGTGGGTCTAAATGTATGCAGGTAAATGGGAGGGACTCATTTAATATCACATAAATATCTCTGTGATTGTTCTGACAAAGTTGGTTAAATGACAGTAGTTGTCATGTGATTTATAGGTACAAACTACTGAGCCACTGGTAGACAAAAAGCAAAAAAGATTTTTTGAAAGAAAAAACATTTTAAAACTTCTTTTAGAGACTGAAATTTTGAAAAAAACAACAATGAAAGCATATTCTCATATTTGTTTTTTCTTGCTAGATTTCTTCAAACTGGGGGTGGGTGGAAAGCAGAATAATTTAAATTGCTCTGGAAGCAAATGCATGAGTATTTTCTTTCCTTTTTTTTTTTTTTTTTTTTGGTTATAAAATCTACCAGAGAGTATCTTCTTCAAAATTCAGTTCATCTTCTTGAGCTAGTGTTTGTTTTGGGAGCTCTACATTATTGGATTGTATAGTATATGTTTGGAGCTATACATCTCCCTGTCTCCCCAGCGTATTCACATCTGAAGAGTCCATGCATGAACTATTCTACCTAAAGGCATATATAACATTCACCTCAACTGGCCTTTTAAATGAATGTCAGAGTAGAGGAATATGATTCAGGGATCAAAAGACCACTTTTTTTTTGGTAACCCGTTAGCTGCTTTGACAGAGCTAGACGAGACCATCTTGAAGAAGAAAAAATGAGATCTTCAGAATATAAAAGCTTTTTATTTTTAAGTCAGCACTTGAATAATATCCTGACCAAGGACAAAGAAGGTCAGATGTAAAGAAATCAATTTAATCAAGCTACAGTATTATTCATTTAACTCATTTGGGAAAGGTCTAAAATTATTTTGTAAAATACAGGTCATTATTTTGTCTAAAATCATTCCACCTGGGAAAGTGCTGACATCAGTTCCCTTTTCTCCACTGCTGGTCTCTGGCCTAAGACTCATATATATCCATTCTCCCATTAAACTAGTAAATAAGAAGGGGAGAGATTTTTTTCCCCTCACTTATTCCCCAGTTTTTGATATATAAGCTTAATAATCTCTAGAATCAATGTCCTACCACATTCCATTCTCCAGTGGAACTTCAAATTATGAGATTTTTATTATATCTGAGTCATTTTGTGTATCTTGCAAAGCAATTCACAGGGCTGCTAAAATGATAAATCTAAGCAGCCCAATCCACTCATGGAAAAATTTTATTTTCTATTATAAATAGTTTTATATGTAAATTTATATGTACAAATGTTTACAAACACACACAACTATGTAAAATTAAGCAGTAATATGTAGTCCCCACTGACAAGCTACTACCATTCCATTGACCAGATATCCTTGTAATATCAGGAGGGTAGAGCTCATATCCTCCAAATCTGAGGATGCAGATCTTTTAAATTCAATCTATTTGCAGTTTGTTCTCAGTTTCCTTGTCTGGTTGCCTTATAAGGTTTTCTGTTCCTTGTTTGAGGCTGGTACCTTCTGTTCATCTCTCTTGAATGACTCGGTGTGAAATAGGGCAGTATGTTGATACAGTGTTTTTTGTTGGTTTGTTGGTTGACTTTTTTTTTTTTTTTAATTGAAAAGGAACGTTTATTTGGATGAAGTGAGAGATGATACAGTAATAAAAATGACACAAAAGTTAATATTAATATTGTCATCAAATTTGGTGACATCAAAGAAAGAGTAGAATCTTCATTCCTTTTTAATTTTTGTTATTTTATTCTTCTGAAAATTTTGTTATATAATTTGATTATACTTAGTTGCCTGGAAATTCAGTCAGATTTCATCTAAATGCTGTTTTATATTATTTCTATGGTATTATTCTTCTTGCAGGAATATGTAGCATGCATTCAATTCACAATTTTTAAAACCTGATAAGTAATTCCCAAAATTCTTTTGATTCGTACATATGTGCTTATACATTAGAGCCAACAGAAGATTAATCCATGCAATATATTAAGTTGTGTCAACTTAGAAATTCCTGACCTACTCAGCATGGATAAGGAAGGTGAAAGAAATCACTCTGCCTAAAGCACTTTGAGAAGTGAATCAATCTTCTCAAATCCCCAAGTAGACTAGCACAGTCACTATGTCTAACCAGAAAATTGATCCTATGCAAAGATGAAATGAGCGTCTGATTGACAGGAAAGGGTTTATACAGCTTCTCAAATGTCCTCAAGAAACAAAGGCTGATGTGCAGATTTTTTTCAAGGCTGCCTTTCCCAAATGATAGCAAGGGAAGGGAAATCCATACAAGCACCAATACCCCTGCTGCAGTTCTAAACAGAGTCATGACTTCGTCCATCGTAGATGCCTCAATGCCAGATGATAATTCATTATGGAGGAGCACTAGCTATTATGTAGTATGTACTCTAATTTGAAAAACCAGCTCTAAGTGCCAGTCCACTGCTGACTTTTGTAAGACTCATCTCAGAATGAGTTCATAATGAGTAATACTGAGAGAAGCAAATGTTAGCATCACAGATTTTGTGGATAAATATGATCCAGTTTTATAACTGTTTGCCCACTTTTCAAATTTTGGATATGAAAAACGAATATGTAAATATCAGTTGTGGTTGGCAATAACAGTAATTTAAACAGTCAGAGAAAATACTGGAACTTTATAAATAAATATATACTTTTAATGAGAACGTCCAGTTTCAATGTGTTTTTTAAATGTTTCTTGGGTCAAGAATAGAATGTCTGAGTTATTTTTGTGATTGTCTTCTCAGTGTTTAGGCCTGGACACCACCATTAAAAAAAAATTGGTTTAGTCTCTGGGCTGTGAAGTATGCTCAGGTAAATGAGTGTGCCTGTCTGTCTCTGATGTTCTGTGCAAAGTGTATATTTCACTTTCCCATGACTAAAGCAAACCGTGATCTATGCAGTACAGAACAATTTAGACCCTATTTGGCATTACAAAGAATGTGTCCAAGAAAACTGGCATACTTTCTAGCACCAGTTAAGAGGTTAAAACTGCATCTTACTTCAGTAGTGACAGGTACTTTGTGCATATTTAGCTGTAGTAATCCCATGATATTTGAATAATTAGTATATTGAACTATTTGTTTCATTGCAGCAGAGATAATAATGGGACCCATAACCAGGAATACTATGAATATTTTCCTCTTGCTAACTTAAAATTTTAAAATGTAAAAATCACATTAATATAGATGTTGTTTTGTTAGGTTGGTATTACATTACTGAGAGCCATAGAAACTAAACATTTTCTTCAAGTTGTTTAATGAGTCAGGATAGAATTTAAACACATGTCCTAGACTGGAGCCACTTTTCTCTATAATGGACTGGAAGATGGCAAGCTGTTCCACTGAAAATGACTGAAATGCATTTTAAAATTTTTGATAGATGTTTAAATGCATGTCTCTATCTGGATAAATTCACCATGGTTACTAATTATCATTCTTTTACATACAGTACTTGTAGCTGTGAGATCCAAGGATTTTGGCCAGACCTTGTCTGTAAGTAAAAGCAATATCTTATATAAGGACTAATAGTACAGCTAGAAAGAAGTAGCTAAGACTTCAGGAAGGCAAGATCTTCTTCAGAACTATGGAAATAAATTCCCTTCCTAAGGCCTACAAAAAGGTATTAGCCTTTATGTACAAACTTGCTTCTAAATACTCTAACAGGATGCAGTTTTAAACTTTATTATCAGCCTTGCAGACTCCAGTAGCATCCTTTCTGCCTCTTGAATCATGTAATGTCCCATACAGACTGTGCTTTCATTTATTTCTGATAACATAATATATGCTACATAATCCTGTTACTACTGGTTGCTGTGTCATATCAGCTAGGATTCTTCACTGCATAAATCAAGTATTACTCAATTTCATGGTAAGGAATACAGCTTTCTGTTTTTCTGTTTTGTTTTTAATTTGTTAAGAATTGTGATATAGGTCCAGAATCTCATCTGATCCAGCATTAAAAATTAAATGCTGTGGATTTCTAGCCTTCAAAAAAGGTTTTATAATAGATATATATGGTTCCAATCTTCCGCATTTTTAACTAGTTAAAACATTTTACCAAGGTAAACTACTATTTAGATGTTTTTCAATTAATTGTAAACACATGACTACTGAGAGGCTTGGGGGTTTTTTTTGTTTGTTTTTTTGTTCATTTTGGTTTGCTGAGGTTTTTTTACTTTTTATTCTTTTTTCTTCTCTGTATGTTTTGACTGCTTTGGGATTCTCAGCACAATACTATACAGACACATTTGAGCTCAGCGGCTGTTTCAGAAACTCCTACAGACAAATTCAGATTTGAATGCAACTCTCTGGGCACCGGATGCATAATTTAGCAATCAGATTTTGTATTTGCTGCAGCATGACCTTGACATCTGTGTGCATAATATTTGTCATATTTTGCACATATTTTAATACCTAGCAGTAGATACTTATATGAATTTAACATTGAAATCTATGTAGCCATCTCCATTTTTTACTTTTATGCATATTAATGACTATTCACTACAAGTATTTTTATTATAGTCAATAATCAAAATCATAGATATTTGTCTAATGTATGTTAGATTTTTTTTCCCCAATAGAATTTATTTCAGTGTTTATTGTCAGTTAGCATCGTCCAGAGTTGTCCTTACCTTACATGGGTATATTTTCCTTAAGGTTTTCTTTTCAAGTAGAGGTAATATGTGCAGTTTAAACATTTGTGTGTGGATTACTTTTGTTTTATTTTCCTCCTTTCACCTGAAGAAATCTCCACAAGATGTACTTGACTTTAGGATGACAAAGTGCAACTTGTAGTAGATCTTACTTAAACCCAGGATTCACAAGAAGTAAGTGAGGACAGAACAGAGACCAAAGTCTTAATCTACAAAGCAGAAATCTAGCTCGCTTGATATGCAGTATCCTACTTGGATGTCAACAGATGATTTCAAAATGAAGCAGAGGTTGAATTTCTTTGACATTTGAAGCACAATGGTCTTTAACATCTGTTGTCCCCTGATGTGTGCTTGACAGCTCATTTCAGCAAGGGATACACAACATCATATACACATTTTTTCCCAGCTTGTACAGCTGGGAATAACCTGGCCCACAAAGAATAATACCTTTTAAAGTATTTGGATACACCATCATATTTTCTAGATTTTTTCAATTGTTTCAGCAACTTCTAACATTTACAATTAGAGGTCTAATTGGCTATAGAAAAAAAATATTTGTTTACACAATAGCATGTTCTTTTCCATTGCTCCAAAACAGTTGAACTGAACACTGATTTTCTTGTATAAATCTCATTTACAAGCAAATTTCTTCAGCAGTAACATTGATGGAAGTAAATAATTCTGACAGAAAATATTTTTAATATACCAACTATTGAACCATGTTTTTAATGCTATCCTATTGTTGCTGTTAATTTAACTTTTTTTCTTCTTTTCATAAAATAAAAGTGAGAATCCAAGTAAAAGGGGATACATAGAAGCTTTTGATATCTTGTCAACATAGCAAATTAAATTTGTTAAAATGTGTATTTTAACTGTGAATATTTTTTTTTTTTTAGGTGTAAGCAACAACCAATGCAATTACTTAAGACAATTTTAATAAGATGGAGATATATTGAATTCATGACTTTGCTCCCTACTTCCTTTTCCTTGCCAAAAATAAAGGGTCTCATTGCCCAAGGGGAGTTGGGTCAGTGAGTTGAGATAAATGGGAGAACAGTACGATGAATTAATGAAATTCTGCAAGAAACATATCCCAACTGTGAGATACCCATTTTCTTTGTTAAATGATGAGTGCCCTCCCCCACGTAGGGTGTTACTTTGTGGTTACCTTCAGCTGATCTAAGACTGCTCTGCCATTTCCTGTCATCTCCACTTACTGATGCAACTGAAAATTCCCCATGGTGGATGGGAAGTGATGGTTTTTATTTTGTTTTCCAGCCAATCAAGAATAAAAGAAATAGGAAAAATGATTAGCAGATGTTACTTTCCACTACTACCCTGACCTGCAGTATCATCAAATTCCTTTCATCAGCTTCCCTTTTCAGAAGAATAATTGTTATTCATTTTGGCTAAATTAACTGATTTTTATGATTACTATTATGTATACTTTTCAGTGATCCTTCTCTACAATGATTGGTGACTTTTTACAGAAGAAGCTGAACAAACACAGCTGACATAGGAACCCTACCAGGTGAACACAAATTTCTGGGTTTTTTAGATATAAAGTTCATAGAATCATAGAATCATTAAGGTTGGAAAAGACCTCTAAGATCATCGAGTCCAACCGTCAACCCAACACCACCATGCCCACTAAACCATGTCCCCAAGTGCCTCATCTACACGTCTTTTAAATACTTCCAGGGATGGTGACTCAACCACTTCCCTGGGCAGCCTGTTCCAATGTTTCCAAAGTTCTTACAAAAGCATCAAGCTTATAAAAATAATTCCGGAGTCTCTTTGTTCAACTCTAGAATTAACACTTAATGCACTAAACTTATTTACTTCAAGGCAAATTCATTGAAGAATTTTCATAAGAAATTGGCCATGTCCCCTATAGGTCTTTTGCCATACCTCTCAGTCCTGTGTCATTTGTCTTAGTCACCCTGGGTTATTTCAGATGGCACTAAACATCAGTGTGAGGATAACTAAATTAAGCCAAAAGTACAACCAATGGACTCTAAAAGTTGATGCATCTTACTGACAAGTGATTAAATTGAATGGACACCTATTAAATTCAAGGGATACCTAGTGAGACAAGATGCATGAGCAACCTTCCACCCTTAATCATTATGTGATTTTGAGAACACAGTGATAACTTCTGTATTTAGATTATATTGTGTCCTGAAATATATGACCTTACAGCTCTCTCAATTCTGATGCTGGTAAAGGTCCCCTGGCCTGTTTGATTTATTAGTAGAGACATAGCCCAAAAAGCCTATATGTTCAATCAGTCTGTAGAATTCTGTGGCACTGAATGTGTACAGAATAACTCCACATTATGTGTGCAATAGATGAAACCTGTTCAGCATCTATTGCCTGCTGATGGTAGACACCCATTCAATGTCAAGAGCTGGGGCTTTGGCAGTGCAGGCCCGTGCATTAAGACAAAATTGCTACTCGTGCTGACTGACATGCATGATCGTTTTGTTAGTGCATCACTTTTTCAAAAAAATCTGATCTCTGCAACCAGTCTTTGTCATAAAACATAATATAAACATTTACTTTTATTTGTATAGAAGAAAAAAATATCATCCAAACACTGTCAGCCATGACTTTCTACTGTCTGCCATTGAACACACTGAATAAATATCTAGTTCCTACGTAGATACCTTAGCAAATTTTAAAATCTCAGCTCTTACATTCCCTCAGAGAGATTTTTACAAATAAATACAAGACTTTTACTTTGTCATATCAGGCTTGCTTAGCTTTATTATTATCACATATAATCTTCAGGCATGTAATAAATAAGTTGTGCTGTCTTTGAGCTCATTGTATCCACGTCAGAGTTTCTACCCTCAGGCTTTCAATCCTAGCTTATGCAGTTTTTTTACATGGATGAATAAAGTTCATGAACTGATGTGCTGTGTATTCCTCAATTTCCAAATCATTCCTTTTCTATAAACTATGTTTTTAATGCTCAAGGTTTTTAAATATGAATATCACAAAACTGTAAGTAAAATTTTGAGTCCATTTTATTAATCCCTTATTTTTCAGGATAATACTCCTGCAAATTGTAGCAAAATAATCTTTAGATGGTAAAGAGCCTTAAAAATAGGAAACAGCTTCCCCATTAATTAAATATTTAAATATCGATGTCAGGACTGTTTATTTTGTATTAAGTATTTGAACATTTTTGATAAGGAGCTACAAATCAACAAAACATTAACTACAAGATTAACTTAAAATATGTAAAAAACCCCTTGATATTAAAGAACTTAGACCATTAAATGGCAAACAAAACCAGTGTAGTTTGGAAACTGATAGCTCTTGCTCGTGTGCTGTTCTGTTCCTGCTGAAGACCAGTATTCCTACAGAGGTGAAATATTCCTATGTGGATCTGCTGTTCGTGCCTCACCTATCTCCTATGTTAAATCACCTTAAGTGATTGGGAGTATTCAGGGAATAAATGTTTCCTCTGCAAACTTCCCACAAACTTCTAATCTCTCTTTCCTAAAGAACTTCTTCACTGCACACATTTATTCTAGCCTTCTGGGAGTCTATGGGGCTGATTTTCTCCCTAATGTATTCCTTTCCACACCAGTCTTAGAATGCTAGAATGTTCCTATATTTTAATAGGAATGTGGTCAATTTGTAGTAAATGTCACTACATCAAAATAATGCGTTGTCTGACTCATGTAATTTATCAAAGAGACAAGAGCTTTTAGTATTTCTAAATGTGAATTAAAAATGCCATCACCAATTGGCAGCAGGGATATAATACAATGAATCACATCATACATCTGGTAGATACATTCAGAGTTATTTGAAATTACCAAATGGTTTCGATCACAAACATAACAATGGTCTCCTGTGACAAGACTTTAGACAATTTAAGCTTGTTTGCCTTGCCATTATCTCTTAGTACCTAACTCTTGAATATAAGAAGTGAAATGAAGGAAATTCTTTAAATGCACATTTCTAATATGACAGGACGTGCCTTCTCTGACATACTCATCTCTTTATCCAAGTAGATTTCTCAGAAATGTTGACTAGGTTTAATCCATTAAACTATATTTTTTAAGTATTTAATTATTAAAACCAAGTTTCCAGTTTGTTCTTGTCCTTTTTAATTTAACAATAAAAGTAGCTTTTCTGTTTGTTTGTTTAAACTGTATTACACTTGATTTTCAGAAAACCTTGTAGGTTTTCCTGAGATTTTGTGAATAAAAAAAGTAAAACATTATCTTCTTCCTTCAAAGATTAAGGATAATGTGGAAGTGATACCACCTCTCTATCAACATAGAATTATTTCATATCTTAAAGTATGAACAGAAAAATTACCCATAAGACTTTTTTCTTTTTTTCTTTAAAAGAAAGGGGAAAAATTATAGTCCACTAAACCAGCCTATAGTACATTGGTTGCAGTCAAAACTACCTTCTGTCTTTGATAAGTAAATGACTGAGAAAAGAGCTGAGCTCAAAGGTATGCACAGAACTAGTAAAACTGATAGAGAAATTAATCTGCCTGTAGGTTAGATGTTTAGAAAGTGCTTACCTATGTTTCACGTAGAGTAGATGACTAACGCAGGTCTACTGGCCTATGCAGTCCAAGGTTAGATAGAGTAAAGTTTAACTATCTGAAGTTAGTTGATATGATCTTGTCTTACACACCTAAATGTAAAGACTGCTAGCTGTAGTTTGCTCATGAAGTTAGTTATGAGGGAAGAAACAGAATGTCTGAGATAACTAATGCCTACCCCTGTACAACACACAATTTTAGTTGAAAAGTGGCAACCTGAACAGCACTGAAATGCCATTACTAAAGAAAGGAAACATCAGAGACAAAGCAGACACAGCCAACAATATTGCTGACAGGCCGTGGCCAATGACACATTCTCCATATAATAAATTGCCCTTTTCCAGTTTTATTATTTACAAACTTCAGGGAATAAACCAGATGACAGAATAAAACTTAAGAATCCAAAATGGTAAAATTGGCTGGTGTCCTGGTTTCGGCAGGGATAGAGTTAATTTCCTTCCTAGGAGCTGGTACAGTGCTGTGTTTTGGATTTAGGAGGAGAACAAAGTTGATAACACACTGATGTTTTAGTTGCTGATAAGTAGTGCTTACACTAGCCAAGGACTTTTCAGCTTCCCATGCTCTACCGACTGAGAAGGCTACAGGTGCACAAGAAGCTGGGAGGGGGGCACAGCCAAACGAACATTCCATACCATGTGATGTCATGCTTAGTACATAAATGGGGGGAAAGCTGGCCGGGGGGGCTGCTGCTCGGGGACTGGCTGGGCATCGGTCGGCAGGTGGTGAGCAATTGCATTGTGTATCACTTGCTTTGTGTATTATCATCATCATTATTATTATTATTGCATTAATATATTATTATTTTATTTCCACTATTAAACTGTTTTTATCTCAACCCATGAGTTTTTCTCACTTGTGCTCTTCCAATTCTCTCCCCCATCCCACCGGGGGAGGGGGGGGTGGGGGGGGAGTCAGCGAGCGGCTGTGTGGTACTCAGTTGCCAACTGAGGTTAAACCATGACAGCTGGAACTCCTGTTTGAAAGCTATGCCACTGCCATCCTCCATCATTGAAATATATTCTTGTTTCTTATTCACTTCTCATGCCCTGAACAGTAGCCAGTGAAACTAACTTGAAAAATCAATGACACTACAACCATAGCTGTAGTGGTATCTCTGAGTGTTTCCACTGGATTTTGAACTAGTCTTTAAACATAGCTTGACTGCAGGAATAGAAAAGAGTTTTATAAACAAATTACATTATTACTGCCAAAATGGAACACATAGTCTAGTCTGTGGATGAAGCATTTAGTCTGTCACCGGTCTTTTAATTACCTCCATGTGAAGGAGGGTAGTGCTTAGAACTACCCATCAGAAAACTAGCACATCAGTATTATCATAAAATTCCAGAATGTCTTTCGAAGTAGAACAATTACAAATCACAATAGTCACAGGAATTAGTTAAAAAATACAAATATAATTAAATCATTAATATTTATAATATCTAAAATAGGGTTTAGAACTATTATCCTGTAGTCTGACTTAAGTAGCGCTAATCTATTCGATCTCTTCATGATGATTTTTTTATGTAAAAATAACTCTTCCTAAGCCTTTTTTTTCCTTCCTCTCTGAATCCATGACAGAACTGAGTTGTAGGATGTAAAAAAAAAAAGGAAGTGAAAACACTGAGTGAATGAAATGAAGGTTTGGTGCCTCAAGTTTATACAAACATAGCACAACAAAAATTACATTAGCTGGATCTATAATTTGCCTACAGAATGAATTCCACGTAAGCTTTAAGGTACATTTTTGACAAAGCTGCAAATTGAATTAATTTGCAAGAGTTTAAGTTTGCCTGTCGAAAGTCATTCTACTTCAATCTCTGTTATCTTTTTCTTACTGGGGAATTTTGAAAGAGTGGTACAAGCTAGACAATTGAAAATGACAGGCATACCACATGATTTAATATTTACTGGATGATGTTCCTGAATTTGGAAATCTAAAATGAGATTGTGTTTGGTAAGGTTTGTGGATGAGAGAAAAGGCTATAAAAACATTTTTTTTTTCCTGAAATGTAATTTTCAGACTATTTCTATTTTTTCATTTTTTAAAAAGACTCATTTTTGTGCTTATAGCATGCTAACCTAGAAGTGAATTTATGGAAAATGTAAACATGGCAAATTTGGGAAACCGAAAAAGGTCTCATCCTGAAAGGCCTCATCTTTAAATCTTACAATCCCCTTACTAATATCTTCATATTACTTATATTATGTAAAACCAAATAGAAGAGTTGTGACTCCACTAAGTATGGTCAAGGAGACCACACACAAAAGAGTGCTTGTGTTTCAGAAGCCTGTAGTGGTGGCGCAAAGCACTTCCTCCTTCAGTCCCCTACTTCCTTGGCTGAAATGATCTTGCAGGGAGAGTGAGACTTTGAGGAAATTACTCCACAGCGGTTTTGACCATGCAAAGAAAAACTTCCAAGAGGGGATAGTTCAGGGATATAATACCTCTGGTTAGAATCATTGTGTTTAGTTGCTCTTCGTGGAAAATTCTTCCAAACATCTCCAGCAAAGCATAACCTCTAGCCACCTCAGCAGGACTTCATTTCAGCAATGAAAAAATGTATTTTTTACATTACTTAGATATTTCTTAAAGTAATAGAGTGAGCCACTGCGTAAAAAAATGTGCACAATGAGGAGGATGTATTCCCTTCAGTTTATTTTACTATTCTGCTGATGTACCCTTCAGCACAGATACTGGCTTCATAATTCACCTTTCACATCAATTTCATGTAGTTTTCACCTCAGCTTGGAGGATTTTCATTCAAGTGTTGACCTGACCTGACCCTTTTGAACTTGTATGATCTGACTATCACAGCATAAGACAAAACAATTTTTGAAACTGTAGTAAAAAAATCAGTTTCATTTATGCACTATAGATTTTTGTTCAGCTTCCGTTTCCTTTTCTCTTCTTCGCTTGAATGCCACATAATGATAAAAATGCAGTCATAAATCAAAAACAGACCATAAAATCCTAGAACATTAGAAGATTATATATTATGAAAACTTTATGCTGTTTACTTCAGTAGAGAAAGACTAAAGTAAGCAGGATTGTATAATAATTCATACATATTGTATGTTCCATCTGTTAGTTATTTGGTATTGTTTAATTGATGAGTCTAAGGGGTTAAGTCAAGCAGAAGCTGACAGCATATACAGAAGAAGGGAGACAATGAGTTGATAGCAGCTGTTCCAGCAAATACCTGAGATAATGTAGAAAACTGAATGCTTTGAAGTCTATCCCTACCCTCCTGCTGAGCTGTCAAACTGGTTTGATCAAGCTCCACTCACAGGTGCAAACAGAAAGATTTTCGTTAACTTTCTAAAGGGACACACTTCCTAAAGCTGGAGTCAAAGCTTAGCAGAAACCAAACTTCCACACCTGAGATGTTCAGATAAGTTTGGCTTCTGTAAGTGTTCAGGTAAGATAGATATGCAATAAAAAATCTTTTCTTATATTGGAACTTCTTTTTAGTTGTTATTCCCATTTTAATTTTAAACAATATTTTATTTGGCAAAGGCTGTTTCAGATCACTGTATTAACCAATTCATTACAGCTCTATGTGATATGCAGCTTTATTCTAGAAAGCTGCTTCCCATTTTTATTTATTTTAAAAATCTCTGTTACTTAAGAGTATTTAAAATATACCTGTAGTTCTCAGATGGTTGCTTGCTTAGCAGTTTTTACTGTTTAGTAGTGTAATACTGAGCTTGCAAACACATCATTTGGTGTGTTTTTCTTCCCTCATTCAACCTTGAAAGAGCTACAAGGGCAGAATCTATTTGGTGACAGTGGGATTCATCTAATCAAAAACAGACATCTAAAGTAGAAATGTTTATGTCTGAAATAAGCATTCCAGACTCTCTTCATAGTTAATAGTGGAAAAAAAGCACTTGTAGGATATGATTTATACTTGTAGGGTATGTTTTATTTTATTCTGTTCTATTTTATTTTAACATAGCCATGTAAAGTAGGACAGAAGAATTCCATGTTATCACCCAAGATACTTCCAGTTTCTGTGGAGTTTAATGACACTTAGAGAAATTAGCATGTTGAAGTGAGGAGGGCTGCAGAGTGCTAAAATCTGTGTAAAAACCTTAAAAAAACAGCTTAAGATCCTGAGAGGCTCTGTCTGTGACGGGAAGTTATAAAGCCACCACGTGCCAGCCTGGTGCACCCCGAGACCTGGTGTCTCTGTCCCAGGTCAATGGACATGGCTGCTGTTTTCCCATTTGAAGGTTTGCCCATTAGGGAGGCTGAGCGTGTATTGCAGAGAGACTCACACAGAGGACACTAACACAGCTGGCCACACCTAGTGCCACAGAGTGCTGCCTTTAACAACACCCGCACAAACACTACAAAGACTCAGGTAAAACTTAAGTATGGACGGCAAAGTCCTGATCCTCCTCTCTGCCTGATCAGGATTGAGGTTTGCTACTGAGAGCACGCACCTACACCCTCTAGATTCACAAGCACACCCATATTTGTGGATCCCTCAAATATCAGCATGGGCTTGCAGCCTGTCTAATAGCCCTGCCCAGATCCTGGGCCCTCACACCCAGCATACAAGTGTCCTCTTAATCACTGGCTAATCCAGCGTGATGCTCACTGGCAAACAGATGCACACACTCACACACTGGACTCACAAGCACCCCAATACTCACAGATCTCTCAAATATCATATTGGGCTCTCAGCCTGCTTAATATCCATGCCTGGACCCTGGGCACCCTTACCTACTCAGACTTTGGGTCTTACGAGAAACAGGCTTTCCTCCTACTTGTCTGCTAGTCCAACCTGAAATTTGGTACTGAATGACACATACACATACATTGGGTTAAAATCACTAGGGGAAAATACACACCCTGGTCTCTCCAGTTGCTGGCACATAAACTTTGCAGCACTCACAGATAGGATAAATTACACAGAAAGGTATTTAAGAAAGGATTTAATGAGAAGATAGGATTGATCACAGTGATCAGGTGCAGGGCTCAGTCATACAAACACACTGACTGGTGCCTGCTTACATGTGATCGGCCCCTTATATCCTTGTTCCTCCCTGATCTGCCCTGATTCCCCCTTTCCCCACCTCTGGCCCTCCCCTTAAACACCCCTTAATAGATTTTGCTCAGTGCCACAAGCCCCTTCTGGTATTCTATGATAAGTGTCACAAAGTCTCTCAGGGACCCCTGAAGTATCCTATAACATTCATGCTAGTCTTCTTTCCCCTTTCTTATCAATTACAAAGTTCAGGTCAACTCCCTTCAGGGCTATGTCTGAGTGTTTTCTTAATGGCCCATCAATCAGCAGGTGAAGAGTTCTGGTCTTTGTTACTGTCTCTGTTATCACCTGCTCCTCAGGTTTGTGTATCTGTGTGTTTAATTTATCATTTCCCTTTTTATTTGTTATTTCTTTTATACCGAATAGTCCTTAAATAGATAACTTAATGAATCAGATGCTCTCACATTCCACATTCTCTTACACTGCCCAGACTGATTTTCTAGTGCCAGCTGATGCTTATTCTAGTTCTCTTATCTTTACTGGACATTTATTGGAGTATGCTCTAGCTCCCATTTGAGGCATACGTCCATGGACTTTTTGGGGCCTTTTTGTTGTGGTGGTGGTGGTGTTTTTCAAATGGAAACCAGAGATGGACATGAAGTAAGCTCTGCCATAATCTTCTGCATGCTCATCTCTTTCAGATCACATAATCTGGTTTTGGTTCATTCTTAGATTTAGTGACCACATGTAGTTTAGAATTGACTGGAAGGTTCACACAATCAATAGGCAACAGATGGGTCAGAAAAGCAGTCTATTGCTACAGTAACAGAAGGTCACTGTAAGAGAGGTGTCACCAACAAGAAAGGAAACTGCAATTGTGAAAGAAAGGAATTAAGTGTTTTTAAAAGAAAATTATCTTTTGCTATTACTGTTGAAGTCATTGTACATGCTTTTTGGATTTTGCACTCATTATTTTTTAGTAATGCTAGCCAAATAATCTCTTGGCAATTCTTTCTTTTTGCTTGGACTCTTAATTGTTTCTGTTGAGCATTATATTTAGATTGTCCCACATGGTTATGTTTCAGTTCATGACAAAAGAATGAGTCTGCTAGAAGGTAACTGGAAGGAATTTGTACACTGTAATTTCAAAAGTGCAGTTCTTACACTGTATCATTTGCAGCAGCCTGTCTGGACATTAACACTTAGTTCTGGCTTTTTTTCTGGTTTCTCTTCATTCAGCTTACTAGTAACCCCATATTTTTTAGGCAAAATTTGGTTCATTTCTAAAGGCCTATTTGATGAGTACTTTGGCTTTGGACTAAAGCAATATAAACATTAGATTGAATGACAGTCATACAGTCATAGAAAAATGTAGGTTGGAAGGAAGCTGTTGATGCCACAAAAAGGAGGGGAGAAGTGAAGGGAAACAGCTTATGAGGGAAAGCCTAGGGAGATTTCTGGAGAGTTTGTCCTGTTATTCTGACTATTGCTGGGAAACTAAATTAGAGTGATGAGACAAAATTCTTCCCATCCTTACAGTAATCTTCATCCAAACCTCTGCTTTGATGACAATAGCAGAAGCAACCAATCTAGGTTTCCAGGAATCTCTCACATGGGTTTTTTTTTCAGGAAACATAACAGGATCTGCTGTTGCCTCAAGCAGCTCCTACTTTATTAACACATAACATTAGTTCTTGACCTTTCCTTCCATTTACATTTCCACAACACTGATCTCCGTAACACATTCCTGCATCCACACACTATATGCTCAAATCAGAATTACAGTACTTGTAGAATGAAGTTTCTCTCCTTGTTGTACTAATATATCATTTATCTTAGCAATTGTATTTGCAATCTAAAAGTGCACAGTATATGTTCGAGTTCATCTTAAAAATATTTTGGAAATTTGGGATTGGAAGAGAAAGCCTTGATTGTTGAGTAACTAGTACTGAACTCTTTAATAATTAGCTAATTTACTAAGCTTAAGGTTAATATCAGTTAAGACTAATGATGACAAGAAAACTATTGGAAGGTTTTTCAGCACCCATGCTAATATAGGTCAGAAACCAGTCAAATTACAGGCCCAAAATACTTCATAGCTAATTTATGCTCATTCCTTCTGGGTGAATATTGTTTTTAAATAAGTCTTTATCCCCCATTTCCTTTTTCTCCCCCCTTATATTAATATATGGAGAAAATTAATATTACCTCTTTTTTGTTGTGGGTTTTTTTGTTTGTTTTGTTAGGTCAGTACAGGCCTATATGATATGTTCTTGATTTATTTTCTTAAAATATCCCTTCCCTCCATTATTCTCAAAGCGTTTCTCTACACCTGTTACCCTCTTGTTTCTATATGATGTTTACTTTTCATATGCAAATTTTAAATTAGTTCCTTACACAATGATATTAATACTTCCTTATCTGTATTAGGAATATGTTACTATAAGAACACATTTTCTTAAAAAAAAAAAAAAAGTTAAATAGCTGTATCTTATTTATGGCTCATAAACATATGAATTGATATGCATAGCCCATTTCTTCTGTTTTTGTCACAACTGATGAGCCCCCATTTTATGTCTTGTTGTCTTTCTCTACATTTATTTTGATCCCATGAACCTATAATGTATAATAACTAGCGGCTCCACAGACCATTATCTTGCCTGCTTCAGCTGCTATACAACTGCAAATCCAATAAGATGTGAAGACTAAGGATTGAAGAAAAGGCTTTATACATCTTTCCTTGGTTCAAAAAGGCCAAAGACTCATGTGAATTTCCAGAATTTGTTCACTCACTGGAGTCAAGCTTTCCCATGTACCTGACACTTTGCCTGCCCAATACCTTGGGGAGAGAAAGGAAAGAAAACAATACATTTCAAAAGACAAACTGGCTTTGTTTGGTAACAAATAAGGAGTGACATATCACACTGAGGGCTCAAAGGGCCGCTTTGTATACCAAGCAAGTTTTGCTTACATAACATCGTACATTCAGCCTTTGAATCAGGGCACCCTTAAACATGAGAATTCAATCCAGCCTTGCTGTTCCATATTCAAAACACAGCCGTTCTCTCACTCCTCCCCCCCACAGTGGGATGGGGGAGAGACTCAGGGGGAAAAAAAAAAATTGTGGGTTTGAACGTCCCACCACCCATTGCTTTCATGTAGTTTTTACCAGTGTATTGTATAATTCGATTTTCCCAGAGGCTGGTGCTTGATAGGGGATGTGATATCCCCATTCAATGCCATGCGCTTTGGCCCAGGTGTCTATGAGGTTGTTTCGGAAATGAGTCCCGTTGTCTGACTCCATTCTTTCTGGGGTGCCATCAGGGGTGCTATCCTGGTCAAGGCTCAGGATAGTGTTCCGGGCAGTGGCATGGAGCACGGGATATGTTTCCAGCCATCTGGCGGTTGATTCCACCATTGTAAGCACGTGGCGCTTGCCTTGGCGGGTTTGTGGGAGTGTGATATGATCAATCTGCCAGACCTCCCCAGATTTACATTTCAGCCATCGTCCTCCATACCAGAGAGGCTTTAACCGCCTGGCTTGTTTGATTGCAGCACATGTTTCACATTCACATTCACAGATAACCTGCGCAATAGTGTCCATGGTCAAGTCCACCCCTCGATCACGAACCCATCTGTATGGTCACCATCTCTTCCTTGGTGACCTGAGGTGTCATGGGCCCACTGAGCTAGAAATAATTCACCCTGATGTTGCCAGTCCAGATCCACCTGAGCCAGTTCAATCTTAGCAGCCTGATCCACCTGCTGGTTGTTTTTATGTTCTTTAGTGGCCTGACTCTTGGGTACATGAGCATCTATGTGATGGACTTTTACAACCAGGTTCTCCACCCGGGCAGCAATATCTTGTCACAATGCAGCAGCCCAGATGGGTTTGCCTCTGCACTGCCAGTTACTCTGCTTCCACTGCTGCAACCACCCCCACAGGGCATTTGCCACCATCCATGAGTCAGTGTAGAGACAGAGCACTGGCCACTTTTCTCGGTCAGCAATGTCTAAAGCCAGCTGGATGGCTTTCACCTCTGCAAACTGACTCAATTCACCTTCTCCTTCAGCAGTTTCTACAACTTGTCGCATAGGACTCCATACAGCAGCTTTCCACCTCCGATGCTTTCCCACAAGACGACAGGACCCATCAGTGAACAGGGCATATTGCTTCGCATTTTCTGGTTGCTTATTGTACAGTGGGGCCTCCTCAGCATGTGTCACCTCCTCCTCTGGTGATATTCTAAAATCTTTGCCCTCTGGCCAGTCCATGATCACTTCCAGGATTCCTGGGCGACTGGGGTTTCCTATTCGAGCCCGTTGTGTGATCAGTGCGACCCACTTACTCCATGTAGCATCAGTTGCATGATGTGTACAGGGGACCCTCCCTCTGAATATCCAGCTCAGCACCAGCAGTCAGGGTGCCAGGAGGAGCTGTGCTTCAGTGCCGATCACTTCTGAAGCAGCTCAAACCCCTTCTTATGCTGCCAATATCCTTTTTTCAGTTGGAGTATAGCCGGCCTCGGATCCTCTGTATCCCCGACTCCAAAACCCTAGGGGTCGACCTTGAGTCTCCCCTGGCATTTTCTGCCAGAGGCTCCAGGTAGGGCCATTCTCCCTGGCTGTGGTGTAGAGCACATTGTTTACATCTTGCCCTGCCCAGACTGGCCCCAGGGCTACTGTATGAACTATCTCCTCTTTAATTTGTTCAAAGGCTTGTCGTTGTTCAGGTGCCCATTTGAAATCGTTCTTCTTTCGGGTCACTTGATAGAGAGGGTTTATGATCAGACTGTAATTGGGAATATGCATTCTCCAAAAACCCACGACGCCTAAGAAAGCTTGTGTTTCCTTTTTGCTAGTTGGTGGAGACATGGCTGTTATTTTGTTGATCACATCCATTGGGATTTGATGACGTCCATCTTGCCATTTTATTCCTAAAAACTGGATCTCCTGTGCAGGTCCCTTGACTTTACTTTGTTTTATGGCAAATCCAGCCTTCAGAAGGGTTTGGACTATTTTCTTCCCTTTTTCAAAAACTTCTCCTGCTGTGTTGCCCCGTACAACAATGTCATCAATGTATTGCAGGTGTTCCAGAGCTCCACCCTGTTCCAGTGCAGTCTGGATCAGTCCATGGCAAATGGTAGGGCTGTGTTTCCACCCCTGGGGCAGTCGGTTCCAGGTGTACTGGACGCCCCTCCAAGTGAAAGCAAACTGTGGCCTGCACTCCGCTGCCAAAGGGATTGAGAAAAACGCATTAGCAATATCAACTGTGGCATACCACTTGGCTGCCTTTGACTCCAGTTCGTATTGAAGTTCTAGCATGTCCAGCACGACAGCACTCAGCGGTGGCATGATTTTGTTCAGGCCGCGATCGTCTACTGTTAGTCTCCACTCTCCATTAGTCTTTCGCACTGGCCATATGGGACTGTTAAAGGGTGAGCGAGTCTTGCTGATCACTCCTTGGCTCTCCAGTTGATGCATCAGCTTATGGATGGGAATCGGGGAGTCTCGGTTGGTGCGATATTGCTGCCAGTGTACTGTTGTGGTGGCGATTGGCACCTGTTGTCTTTGACCCTCAGCAACCCCACAACAGAGTGGTCCTCCGAGAGACCGGGCAAGGTGGACAGCTGTTTAATTTCTTCCGTCTCCAAGGCAGCTATACCAAAAGCCCACCGGTACCCTTTTGGGTCCTTGAAATACCCTCTCCTGAGGTAGCCTATGCCAAGGATGCACGGAGCTTCTGGGCCAGTCACAATGGGGTGCTTCTGCCACTCATTCCTGGTTAGGCTCATTTCAGCCTCCAATACAATCAGCTGTTGGGATCCCCCCATCACTCCAGAAATACAGATGGGTTCTGCCCCTTTATAGGTTGATGGCATTAGGGTACACTGTGCACTGGTGTCCACTAGAGCCTTATACTCCTGTGGGTCCGATGTGCCAGGCCACTGAGTCTACACAGTCCAGTAAATCTGGTTGTCCCTTTCCTCCCCCTGGCTGGAGGCAGGGCCCCTCTAGTCCTGGTCATAGTATCTATTACTCACTTCTCGTAAATGCAAATCCAAAGTCCCTTTATTAAGATTGGAAGTAAAATCAGCCCTTCTACTCTGTCTGGGGAACTGCTCACTGGAAACTGGAGCAGCAATTTTCCTGGAAGAACCCCCTTCTGTGATTGTTTTTCCTTGCAACTCACGTACCCGTGCCCCTAGGGCTGAGGTAGATTTTCCATCCCACTTCTTCATGTCCTCTCTGTGGTCATGTAGGTAAAACCCCAGGGTGGTCCATGGTGTATATCCACTATATCCTCTCTCTTGAGCAGAGGGACACTTACTCCTAATGGCTGAGATACTGATCCGTACAGGTGGGGAGTAGGACATATGCTCTTTGAAGCGCTGGAACTCACGGGACAGTTTCTCCACAGCCAAGACACAGACCCATAGGAAGGAAGAGACACTTTCTTCATATTGCTGGAGTTGGCCAGCCAATTCATCCACCATTTGTCCTTCTCCGTCTTTCCAGGTCATCAGTGCCAATGAGTTGGCATATGACGATGGTGCGCTCCGTACAAACTTCTGCCACATGGGTCGTGTGCACTTGACTTCATCTGCACCTTTGGATAGCTGCTCATTGTTCAGATCATCATAAATCACCTCCAGCATGGCTAATTCCTTCAGATACTGGATACCTCTCTCCATGGCGGTGCACTTGCCTGGGTGACATATAACATCTTCCTTGAAAGGATACCTTTCCTTCACACTTGGCAGGAGTCACCTCCAGAGGCTGAGGGCTTGTGTCTCTTTTCTAATCACCTTGTCAATGCCCCCTTCCCTGAAAAGGGATCCCAGCTGCTTGGCTTCCCTACCGTCTAATTCCAGGCTACTGGCCCCATTATCCCAGCATCGGAGCAGACAGGTGACAACATGCTCGCCTGGACGATGACTGAAATCTTTTTGCATATCTCGCAGCTCACTCAGGGATAAGGAACAGGTGGTTACCATCTCATTTATGGGTTCTACCTCTTCCTCCTCCTGTTCTCGTGATGGCCTTGGTTCATCTTCATCCCTTATTAAGTGAGTAGATTTTCTTGTGTATTTCTTCTTGAGTATAGGGACGACTGATACCAGCACAGGTTGGTTCTCTGGTTCAGCCACAATGCCTGTTGCAGGGGTTGGAGTAGTTGTGGTGCCTATTGTCGAGGTAACCGCAATGCCTGTTGCCAGGGTTGGAGTAGCTACAGTGCCTGTCGCGGGGGTTGGAGTACCCTCAGTCCCTGTCGTCAGGGTTGGAGTAGCCACAGTGCCTGTTGTCGGGGTTGGTCTCTGGATGGTATTCTTAAATAGTTGTTTAATCTTAAACAAGACCTGAAACACATTCAGGAGACATACCAATAGGAACATGCTGGTTTGAACATCCCAAGGATATTCAAAATTCTCAAGAGCTGTTGTAACTAGCCTGAAGGAGAAAGGGAAGGTGAAGGAGCAGGGGAAAGTGTCCCCCCCTGACTCCCCCATATATTGGTTCCCTGAGGAGAAAAGATAAAGAGTGTAATTATTGATAGTTTCCGAGAGATGGCTCCCGAGGTACAGAGATGACAGCAATGCCGAGTACAAATACCAGATTAGTCTCACAACCAATAATTTTATCATATCATAAACCAGTAGTGTTACACAGTGCAGCAAAATTATATCCTTGATCCAGCTCCCAGAAGTGATAGACAGCACAACAGGGAACACGTACGGCAAGTAAGGTGTTACATAGCACAACTTTGAGAGCAAGCATGACAACTTTGAGAGTAAATTAATCAACATTTTGACCAGCAACTATTAAACCAATATGATGAATCCTTATAACAAATTTGCCTTAACACGTTCTGGTCAGATCTGTCATTAGCTCAACCCTTCATGCCCCATGTTGTGCTCCAGAAGGACTGTTGTGGTTTAACCCAGCAGGCAGCTGAACACCACACAGCCGTTCACTCACTCCCCCACACCCCAGTGGGATGGGGGAGAGAATCGGGGAAAAAAAAGTAAAATTCATGGGTTGAGATAAAGACAGTTTAATAGGACAGAAAAGGAAGGTAAATAATAATGACGATAATAATAATGATAAAAGAATATACAAAATAAGCGATGCACAATGAAAATGCTCACCACCCACCGAGTGATTCCCAGCCAGTTCCTGAGCAGCGGTCACCGCCCCCCGGCCAACTCCCCCCAGTTTATATACTGAGCATGACATCACATGGTATGGAATGTCCCTTTGGCCAGTTTGGGTCAGCTGTCCTGGCTGTGCCCCCTCCCAGCTTCTTGCTGGCAGGACATGAGAACCTGAAAAGCCCTTGACTAGTGTAAGCACTACTTAGCAACAACTAAAACATCAGTGTGTTGTCAACATTATTCTCATCTTAAATCCAAAACACAGCACTGTACCAGCTACTAGGAAGAAAATTAACTCTATCCCAGCTGAAACCAGGACACAGTTATAGAACCGGAATAAATTCAATAAGAACTATCTTCTTATGCTTGGTCACGATACTAGCGTGTTTATTTTTTCTTTTTCAAATCTGTAGTATATACCTGCAGATAGAGAAGACTGTCGATGCTTGGTTTTTAGATTTCAGTGAAATGGATTTGTATTTGTGTGAGACTGAAATGTGATAATTTAGAACAAAAAAGAGTGAGTGAAAAGAAAGATGTCTTGGACCACAGGAGCTGGACAGGCATGATGTTATGAAAGAGTCAGTAAAGGGATATGAAATAAAATTCAACGGGTTGCTCTTTAATGCATGAAAAATAGATTTGAGTGATTATAAGTGGGAAAATTTCAATAATGTAATTGAAAATGAAGATGTTTTAAAGTCTAATTCAATGCATATTTCACATATTCATAAGTGAAAACATGGTGAAGTGAAAATGTTAAGTGTGAAATCAGGCATTTTGTTGTTAAAGGATACAAAAATAATATGGGTGACGCTAGTAAAACATACTCTCTATTTGTATATGATAATGATATTCTGAATGTTTTGATGCAGTATTATATCAAAATAGTATTGTTAATCAGGGTTAAGTAACATACAAGAAGGTTGGCATACACACAGATAAACTGAGATTGCTATATTAGCAGCATCATATTCTATATATTAATGAGACATACCTTCATTATCCTTTTGTAAATCTAGACAGGAGATAGTCAGCCAAGAAAAGGTCTGAATTATAAAGGATGTTCACTATTGGACGTGAGGAAAAATTTCTTTACTGAAAGAGTGGTGAAACATTGGAACAGGCTGCCCAGGGAAGTGGTTGAGTCACCATCCCTGGAGGTATTTAAAAGACGTGTAGATGCGGCACTTAGGGACATGGTTTAGTGGGCATGGTGATGTTGGGTTGACGGTTGGACTCGGTGATCTTAGAGGTCTTTTCCAACCTCAATGATTCTATGATTCTATGATTCTAATTTTCAGAGTATTTTCTAATAAATAGGAATAGAACCACATAGCAAAACAGAAAGTTTTTTGCTTTTGTTTAAAAAAGTTATGTACTTAACACTGACAGTAAGACTTAGCACACAACACCTAAGCTTTAAAACTAAGTTATATTAATGAAAAGCTTAACAAAGAAATCTAAATGTACTCATTTTTACAGAAACAGTGTCTTTTAGTTTAGTCACATTAATTCTAAAGTTTAAAATAAGTATTCAGAAAAATCTTTATTATTCTTCATCTTTAAAAGGAATTGCATAAACAGTAATTTGGAAATAGACAAATTGTCTTGTACTGAACAAATATAGAAAGAAATTAAAGAAAGTGCTTGTTGGTGGGAGGCCCATAGATGTTAATTTGAATAAAGGTTGAATGGTGTCTGACAAAACAGTTCCAACATGATTTCCATGGTTATGGAAATCATTTCAAATGCCAAAATACTTTTTCTGGAGAATTTTCACTACAAAATGAAATATAATTCATACCATTTATAGTCCACATAAAAAAAATATAGTGAGTAACTCATTATGTAAGCAGAAATGTCTAATATATGCTCAGAAACTAATTAGGAATACAGTATTTCTTCCAGTAGAAGCTCTCTATTGTAGTGATTCAGCTTCCTTTTTAATCAGTGTGCTAAATTAAGAAGCCTTTAAAATATTTCATATTGAGGTGCCACTCCATAGTTTATGTTAATGTAAAAATAAAAATGATTTGCAAAGGAAAGGGTTTCAAAAGTTTAATAACCTATATTTAAAAGATAGTAATTTTTATTACTTGCATCAATGTCAGAGTTAAGGTACCTACTGCAATTATTTATATGGTGCATATCAGCAATACTTCAAATACTGTCACAGAGGTCTCTAAAATGTTAAAAAAAAATTTTAGTACATTCAGGATCAGAAGTTTTATAATCCTACTAGTCTAAGCTAAAAGGATAAAAAAAAAATCCCCTACTGGTATTTCCTACAAATAGGAAATGACCGTGTGGTGAATAATTTCCTTAGCAAGCTGTGCTGACACAAAAAGACCTTAAGTGTCAACATTTTTAACTGTTTTGATGCAAACCCTAATAACGTCTTAGCTATCCTTGGAAACTTTGAAAAAGCTTAGGTAAATATCCTTCTTCATGTTATTTACATTACTGCATTGGTCCCTTTTTATTAATGAAATGACATTTATGTAATTAAAAGCAAAGTGCTTCTTTTGCATTTTACCTTTGCTAACTCCTCCAGGTCCAAAATAAAAATAAAAAAAAAAAAAAAGTGTCTATCATTATAACAAAACTTAATAAAGTCACAAAGAGGAATATAGCCATTGTGGTTTGTAATAATTGTCAAGGCTCTGAGGGCACCAACAGCTCTGCCTGTCCCTGCCTAGCCTCTGCGGAGCTCCCCCCATCCTGCCCACAGCCCATGACCCCATTTTAGTCCCCTGGGACCGTCAGCCCCTGCCCCAGCAACACGGCAGCATGGCTGGTCTCCAGGCTCCCCACAGCCCTGCCCTGCCCAGCCATGGGCCCCACCAAGCTGGGCCCACCCATGAGCCCACATCTCAGTCCAGCCTCGGCCTGTCCCCATTCCCATGGAGGTGTCCAATGCCTGGGGCTAGGGCTGCCCCTGTTGCCCTCCAGCAGCCCTGCTCCTGGCTGGGGCAGTGGGCTGGGCCCTGGCCACCAGGCCCTGCCCTGATAGACCCCGTGGGATTCCCCCTTGGCTCCCTGGCCCTTACTGTGCCCTTGGATAAATACAAGCCTTAGTATATTCAATAACACAAACAAGAGGTCTAGGAGTATGTCAAGGTAGCAAAAATCACCAGTCTATCATATACTTATGTACATCCATACATCTGTATTTTAGGAGTTCCTGCCTGGAAGGACAGTTTTGAACTGTTCATGTTCTTTTTGACATCTAAGGATAGAGTAGGCATTTGGGTTAGGATGTAGGACTGGTGCATCAGATATGTTGTGAAAATTTTTCACAGAATTTGGAATCCAGTTGTCAATCACTAAAGTATCTGCATGATGGCAGATCTATGTATATACTACATTCTTATGACTTCATGGAACTGCTCATGTTTAGCTTCAAAGTTGTGAAGGCATCTCCTCAGTTTATGCTGAAAGTTTCTTCAGTAAACTAGACAACTAGTTAAAAAATTGCAGAAAAGCACTAAATGCTGACTTTGTTGCCTTCATCTCATACAGACTGCCTATGCTGCATTTTCTGACAGTGTCTTTATCCACGTCCTTAAAAAGTTTTAGGAAGGGAATGAATCATACTTTTCCCTCCACCAAAAAGCACGATGCCTTGCATAGTTACCTCATATGAGAACCTTTTCTGACTTATAACTCCTGATCAGTGTTAGCACACTGCCAACTGAGTCTTCAGTCATCATGGGTTAATTTCACCATAATCCCCAACTAAGTATCAGTAGTTCTTCAGTGTCTCTATTTAAATTTAACAACAGAAAGTAAGTACTAAGTTGAAGTGCATAAAAAGGCCTCCAGCTCACTGTTTCTTCCTTGGAAATGGCTGTTTCTTGCCTAATGGGATTTAGCATGATTTGAAAAACAAGTCTTCCCTTAGAAATATGCAAATGAATTTCTTCCCTAGCTCCCAAAAGTTTTCAAATGAAGTCCTTGCTTTCTGGTTAGAAGTCTCACAAAAAAACAAACAAAGAAACAAACAAAAAACCCCCCACAAAACCAAAAAAAACCCCAAACCAAAACCACAAACAAAATAAAGGGAAACTGCAAAATATCTAGCCATTTGGGCCTTAGGATACCTTTCTGGGAAGCAGAACATGACAGTTCAAAACCTCCTAAGAACAAGTCTGAATGTAGAGGCATACAATAGGCTATAATATTTTTAAAGTGTACATGCTTCTTTGTGTAGATAAAAAAGTTCATGTCTTTGAAATTACTGGAAGTAATAAAAATCTTATTCCCTGTGTCTTCCAGTTGTCTAGTCTTGGCATGTTCTTCTCTAAAAGGGTTTATACTTTTCAGAATGGCTTTCAAAGTAAATATGTGATAGATATCTTTGTCAAAAAAAGCAGCTTGATTCCATGTTCCAGTTACTATAGGTCAGCATCTATGGTCCCTGGATGCCTGGGACCATAAGGGCTCTCTCAGCAGTCCCAGGGAACAGATTGGCTATATAAACAGCACCAAACCAGCACACACAGAAAAAGAGAAACCCTGCTGCTTCATTATTTTTCCTGCAGCTGTATGGGCTGTCTCATGCCTCGCTTATAGTTTTATAGGGAGTAATCATATTGAGAACACCTGGGGTGACATGTAATTACAGCATGATTGTGTGGAAAAATGTGGGTCTATTCAAATTTCTCAGGGGCTACAGACAGCTGGTTCATTTTAATTCTTACAACAGCATGTGTTCTGTAACAGCTGGAGATGCGTTTTTCTATTCAGCCTCATTTGATGGATTGATCATGAGGCAGGTGATCAGCAATTTCGAAACTGTAATCCAAACTCTGCCACTAACTTGTTTTGCTGTTAGCCTTGGGCAAACCACTTTGGGTCAGATATAGCTGAAGCATTTAAACACCTTGTCCTGGTTTTGGCAAGAATGACCTAGGTAGAATATAGATATTTGTCTATATATATCTGTAAATTCAAGTTAATCTTGTCTGGCTTCAGAAACATCCCAGTACAGAAGCTATAGGGGATTGCTGTTTTGTTATAATTCTGTCTTAAAGTTCTAGAGATAATAATTCATAGTTTATCTGCAACCTTCAATTCTTTCCTCATATTTAAGGATGATCAGCAGACAAAAAAAAAAATTGCTGGACTTGCTGAGATATCAATCCCATTGAACTCTTGAATTCTAACACTCCAGCAGGAAAAAAAAAAAAAAAATTGCTTGAACATTGCAGTGATACTATCGATTTCTTTTGAAATATGATACTGTGGTTTAACCTAACTACAGGATAAACCTACTTTAAAACATTTTTAACCATAATCAGTTCTCTTTTCTGCCTGGGGGAATGGAGTTGCATATCTTCCTTTCCTTTCCCTTCCCTCACCCCTCCAAAAAAGCAAAGGCATGCCCTATCCATCAGATTATAGGCTTACTGAAAATAATTCAAGATTTTCCAATCCACAGAGCAAGAAAAATTGAATATGATAAGAACTTAATAGTTTTTCTTTTTAATGAGAACTCCAGACTCTCTTCTTTGACACCAAAAATTGCATATTTATCTTATTCAATGACTATTCAATATCAAAAGCCCGAATATAGTCATCAAAACCCAATATCTCTTCTTCCCTGTGCATGCTTGAATCACTTTAGCTACTAAATCACACTATCTCAGGTCTAGTAAGTATTGATTTTTTTTTAAATTTTTATACTGTGAACAGATTTTACGGAAAGGGAAAATATTGTCTTCCTGTTCTTCCTCCATCATGGGAAATGAGAGCTTGAACCTATGTTGGATAAAGAAAACAATGAACTGGATGTTTTTCACCGTGTATTGTAAAGGAAGTCTAGGAGCTGAGCAACACAGTGTGTAGCTGCAGGTTTATAACCCTAGCAGTACAATCCAGAGACTTGTTTCACAGGAATGAAGTTCCATGTTGCATTGTTTATCTTCTAGAGAGCAAAGTCATTTAGAGAGAGGTCCAAAAATCCCACATAAGCATGCAAAGTGCCATTTAGTTTTCATGTATGTGCACAGAGCAAACAAAAGAGTTCACAAAATAGTTCACAAAGCAAAGAAAAAAAAGAACAAGAGAAAACAACAACAGAACACCTAATAGCAGCTGCCCCCCAAAGGTCTAAATGCTTTGGGGTATGGGGTTGCTCTATCAATGCTATCATTGATATCAATACAATGCTATCCTAGAGATGTTGCCATTTCAGCAGAGCTGAACATGTTGATGCCTATTTTATCCTTAAGTGGGTTAGCATTTAAAAAATTAGGTATCAGTATGTTCATATTCCATTGAGACCATAATCCAGTATACGCGCTCACCCAACAGGGTATACCTAAATCACAGAAAGGAAAAAATCAAGTGTAAGATATAACAGCCAAAGACATTTTCTGCGTAAAATTCAGCTGCAGAGGAGCAGGTGATACAGCTCACTAAAATGTACTATTTGCTCCAGCAACTGTCCACAAGACAGAGGACTTGGGTTGAATGGTTATTTCAATGGAAAGTATTTCAAATATAGCTGAGGGAAGCAGAGGTGGGAGTGAGAGCTGACTACTCCTTCTGTTGAAGCAGTACAAGACCTCAAAATCTTAAAGGCAGATGAATCTTCTGTAACGACCAGGGAGACAAGTACTTACTGCAGAAAAGGGAGGCCTGTGTCCTTGCCTCTGCACTGCCATTTTACATTCCAAGGGGACTTTCTACAACTGCTGAGTGGTATTGGCCACATTAACAACTTTACCTAGTTTTTATCCAGGCCTTTTCCCCCCACCCGCTCCCATCAAACATTTAAACATCTCAGTTAAACATGGTGAAGTCACAAAGTGAATGTTTTACATTGAAGCCTGACAGTATCATTTTATTCCCCAAAATATTCAGATTGTTCTCTTTCATCTAAGACAATGCTTGATGCTGAACAAAAGTTGTGGGGTTTCGTTTGTTTGCTTGCTTGCACTTCCAGGAGGCAATATCCTGGCTTATAATTTAACTCTGTGTTAGAAACTAAGAATGGTCACCTTTACCCACAAAGTCTGCACTGAGAAAAGTTTTGAGACATTCAACTCGATGTCTAATGTTACTCTAGCATCATGTTTTGTTATTACTTTAAGCTAACCAGCATATATAGATAAAAATCTAGGATTTTTGGTAAAATTATGTTGGCAATGATAATTACTAGAGTAATACAATTAAAGTAAATGTCATCTTTGTTATTTTGCAGTGCTACACAGTTGCTTCACATTAGTTTTTAGAGGGTTTTGGTTTAGTTTTCACAATCAATCAAAATTATACTTGTTTTAATGAGTGTCTTTTCAGGTCTCCACAGAATTCATCAATCACATCAGTATCATTTGCTGCTGAAGTAGGGTAAACTTTTATGATTGACACATCAACTAGCTTTGTTTGAAGGTGAATTGTAATGATCATGATGCTTATAAAGTTGTGTACAAACACACATATCCTTGGATGTGATAAACACAGCTGCATTCCAGAAAGCAAAATAACTATTATCTTCACACCATGGCCTCAGGATGCTCCATAGAATTGGCTTTTTGGTCTTTACATCTTTCCAGTTCTTTGATGACTACAGAAAGTTTCCCTTCATGCACACTCTTGAGCATCTAGGTTGATATAATTATGTGTGAACAGATAGTTCATGTTGATGAAAACTCAGTAGTAACTGATATTTTCTTGAAACGTCCCTCTAAAGGAAATGTTTTTGAAACAGTCTTCTAAAAGAAAGAAATAGAATGCAAAGAACCCCCACCATCACTTCTTCAAATGAAGTTATGCCTTGATTCAGCTTTGTGTTTCTAGTTAAAGTATGCATGCCTTCCGAATAACTTGGAGAAAATTATTCTTTTCTTAGATGTTCAGAATTTGTCCCCACACTATTTTCTGTTGGACATTTGGATGACTAACCCAAGTTCAGTCAATAGGATATTCCCTATCACCTTATCCATTTATCCCTTCAAATTTAAAATAAAGAAATCCAAAGCATCTTGTAGCATTAAGCATGTGCATTAAGTTATTGTATTTAAATCAATATTAAAACAAAACTGAATATCTTAACAAAATTTGTTGGCCAAGTTTCAGACTGAAAAGGCTTTTCAGGGTTGAGTTCTACATCAATTAGGATGTTTCTATAATATTTAGTAAAATTAACTGGGACATTCACGGAAAGAGAATAATTGTACTTTATTAGTAGCCTAATACCACTATTTGGAACATGGAATTAATTTTGCAAACACCTCTCTCAGTTACATCTTCAATCCATGTCAAACTTTTAAAATAATATTTGTTAAGGAGAAATAATAAAAAAAAAAAAGTTTAAATGTCATTTAACAAGAACAATTTTCTTTGATTAGGAGTTATGTATAGACATAAAGAAGTTCACGTTAGTCACCTCTTTAGAGAAAATAATGATCCTTTCTAACATGGTATAAGTGCTACTCTGAAGTTAAAGGAAGTATTTCTTGTATTAAAGCTGTCCCAAATTCTTCCTGTCAATCACATTTTTTCTGCTTTTTAGATAGATAGGTAGATAGATACTGCCATTCTAATACATAAAAATCTACAGAAATATTTGGTGAAACTGATAGGTTGACTAAGCAGATTAAACAGCGAAACTTTCTACATAGAAAAAGCTATCAAAATTACAGAGCAAACTAAATGAAAAAGTGGATTTTTTTTTCCCCCTGAATTTCTGAAGTTCTAGTAATTCTACCTTTTCTAGTTAGCAACAGACCCTAAGCAGAAATCAAAACTCTTGATTTTTAAACTATTCTATTTTAAAGTAGTGCATTCATACACTTTATAACTTTCACTCAAAATTATGAGAAGTCTTGAACAATATTTCCATAATTTTGTTTTGATAAATAATTATCCCATAGTTACTTCTAAACTGAAAAAACATGATGCGGGTGTCACAGGCAAGACAGAATAGTTCACAACCCATAGTAGACTTGGATAATGGGTTGTATTTAAGAACCAACAAGATTAGAGCTTTGATCCCACTTATTTGCCTTGCACACTCACTCACTAGCCCCCAGCATTGTGTTTGTTAGGTCTCAGTTTCCCTTCCCTGCAGGAAGGTTGCTGTTGTATAGGTATGTGCAGTGCTACTGGATGCACTGGTCAAGGTCTCTGAGCATCCCCTGACTTTCATCTCCATGCCGCTCTCTGATTTCTGGGTTCTTTTCTCTAAGCCTACTTCTTGGTTTTAGGAATCCTTCTTTTTTGGCCCCAAACCCCAGGTTTTTCTAGTCCAAATAGTCAATGTACACAGCATAATGTGTTGTCACGTTCTTAATTTGTGGTTCAGGACATACCATTATTGTTTAATCCAAGTGGTACTAACATTTCAGCCAGCCTGTACCCATTTCAGCTAGCAAGTACAAGGTTTCTGCTTGAGAACTCAGAAGTTCAATTTTGAACATTCACCCACCTACGCATATACATAATTATCTGCCATCTTTTAGCATTCACAATTTAAGCTATTTGTCTACAGCAGAGTAGAAGAAGAACTTCTGTCATATTCTTCCAATATTGAATCTGAGCATTGAATGGAACACTCCCGAAGCAAAGTTTTGGATTTTGTTCTTATATGACGTTTGAATTTCACTCTTACTCGTATTCCCTATTATACATACTGTTCACTTTTTGAGATCACTGTACCAGTTAAAAACTTTTCTTAATTAAGATGTCCATGCCACTTCTGAATGCAGAAACTGGGCCTCTGTAGAGTTTTGTTTTGATTGAATTTAGTGGTTTGGGTTTTTTTTGTTGTTGTTGTTTGGATTTTTTTTTTAGATTAAACAGAAAATCTAATTCACACCCAACTCTACTGTCAAGTGTTGCCAAAGAAACCGTGGGGAGCCCTCTTACTGCCAAGGGAAAAAAGGGAAGATATTCAAAATTTTGAAAAAATATCTGATTTTTCAATGTTTATTCAAAGCAAAGAGATTCACTGAACCTCTTCAGATTGCACATAGCTATAAAAATTGTTTTGTGCATGAATAACTGATATATTTCTTTAGTTACTGAAGAACAAATTACACAGATTATTAGTTTACCTTATCTATCATTATTCTCTAGTCTGAGACATAAATTAGGTTAGTTCTTTGGCTTGAAATCCTGGAAAAGTATAATTCAAGTTTGGGAGGGACCTCAGGAGGTGTTTAGTGTAACCTTGTGCTCAGAACAGGGTCAGTTATGAGATCAGACCAGGTTGCTCAGGGCTGTTTCCAGTCAGGTCTTGAAAATTTCCGAGGATGGATACTGCAGAATTTCTCTGGGCAACCTGTTCCACTGTTTCACTGTCCTCATAGCTAAAAGTTTCTTTTTATATTTAGCTCTCTTGTTTCAGTTTATGTCTGTCATCACTCATCCTCTTGCCAAGCACTGCTGTGAAGAACCTGACTCTTGCCTTCTTGAGAACATCCCTGTGAACAATGGAGGCTGCTACAAAGTCCCCTGCAGGCACCTCTTCTCTAGGCTGGACCTGCCCCATATCCTCTGCCTCTCCTCACAGAGCAAGTGCTCCAGCCCTGACCATCTTGGTGGCCTCTGCTGAACTCACTCCAGTTTGTAGATGTCCATCTTGTATTGGGCAGCCCCAAACAGGGCACAGCATCTAGAAAGGATCTGACAAATGCTGAGTAGAAAGGTGGATGATCACTTCCTTTGATCTACTGGCCATGTTTCTGTTCATACAGCCTGGGAGGCTGTGGACCTTTCCTGCTGCCTGGGCACACTGCTGGCTCACATTCAGCCACTGTCCCCCAGGGCCTTTTCCACAGTGCTGCTCCCTAGCCAGGCAATCCCCTGCTTGTTTTGCTGCAAGAAAGTCTTCCTTCCCTGGGGCAAGACTTTGCATTTGTCCCTGTTGAAGCTTACAAGGTTCCTGTCAGTCCAGATGAGATCTAACTTAAGGGTATTGGTGTCTAATTTTCCTTAAATCCACACATGCGTATAGCTTCTTTCTTTTATCTATCTTGGATTAAGGAGTATGGAAATATTATCATAAAACTTTTCTAATGTTTTTGTGCTAATTATTGTTTACTCAGTAAATGATTTGATTGAGTAAATGTGGACTACCTTGTAGTATGTTGTGGTTTAACCCCAGCTGGCAACTAAGCCCCACGCAGCCGCTCGCTCACTCCCCCCCACTGGGATGGGGGAGAGAATCAGAAGAGTAAAAGTGAGAAAACTCGTGGGTTGAGATAAAGACAGTTTAATAGGGAAAGCAAAAGCCACATGTGCAAGCAAAACAAAACAAGGAATTTGTTCACTACTTCCCGTCGGCAGGCAGGTGTTCAGCCATCTCCAGGAAAGCAGGGCTCCATCATGCGTAACGGTTACTTGGGAAGACAAACACCATCACTCCAAACGTCCCCCCCCTTCCTTCTTCTTTCCCCAGCTTTATATGCTGAGCATGACGTCATATGGTATGGCATATCCCTTTGGTCAGTTGGGGTCAGCTGTCCCAGCTGTGTCCCCTCCCAGCTTCTGGTGTATCCCCAGCCTACTTGCTGGTGGGGTGGTGTGGGAAGTAGAAAAGGCCTTGACTCTGTATAAGCACTGCTCAGTAATGACAAAAAACATCCCTATATTATCAACACTGTTTCCAGCACAAATCCAAAACATAGCCCCATACTAGCTACTATGAAGAAAATTAACTCTATCTCAGCCAAAACCAGCACATAGTATAATCCCTCTTACCATTTATGTAATTTCAATCAATGAATCTAAAGCTTTTGGAAATATCTGTATAATATACTGATATATCATTTGTAACATTAGAAAGGCAAATAGGTATATTTTCTATCAAATATTTATTTTTATCATCAAAGTTTCTGCCTTGGACAGTATCATAATATTTTATCTTCCTGGAGGTGTTTGCTCATGTTTGGGTATAATCTAACACTTAATGAGCTACTTATTGGTTTTCATTATTTCCATAGACAAGATGCTAAATTCATCAACAGGACAGAAGTAACTTTCAGGGGCCTGAAGCTTTATATACAAATAGTCACAAGAGCATACCCAAGTGATTTTGTCCTTCAAATTCACTGCAGGTTGTATAGCTATTATCTGATATATGATCTGAATTCAGTTTCAAGTGTTCACAAAAGTTCAAGAAAATCTTTAAACAGTGTTCTTGAAAACATGCAAGCCGAACATAATGTAACCATGCTTAAACTTAAATATGTACTTAAGTGAAATTTGAAGTAAAGGTAATTTTTGCATGATGCACTGCAGATGAAACAGTCTCAGTGACTCAGAATAAGAAATGCAAGGAGTGAGCTAGATATCAGTATAGTTCCACAAATCACTTTAATATGAACATTTTAGTATAAACTATGGTAAGGTAACAGTTTTGTTTTGTTTTGTTTTGTTTTACAAAAACCTATAATTATAAGACTTTAATCAACATAATTTTAATCAGTTAGCTGGAGTTTCCCATTTTTAGAGTGATTTTAACTTCATTATTCCCAGAAGGACATATTTCATAAAGGTAAGTAAATATATTTGTGTACTAATATAGACATTATTAGTGGTGGTATGCTTACCACCGGATCTGAAAAAACAAAAAAATTAAGACTATTTAAATAAATCTTTAAAATTTTCAACTTATTCTGAATGCTTCAATGATTACAATTTTTAAAAATTAAAATATTTGAAAGATTTTTATAGTTTTGTTCATTCTTACGATTTTAGTTTTTCTTATTAAAAGCACTTTTTAATAATTTTTAATGCTGCAATTGAAGCTTTCTGTATGAATTTTTTTGTGTTTTATAGCTACTTAAGTTTCAGTGTTCATGAATAAAAGGCCATAAAACAGAAACTGGAATGCTGAAGTATAGAAATTCAATTATAATATATTCAGATGAAATTTTTTATGAAGGTAAAGCTATAGAAGCATATTCTTTAAATTAACTGAAATAATAACACTGCTCTAGTATTGGATTGTTTATCAGATTATCAATTGTGTTGCAGCAATAGTTTCATTGCAGGTAAGATTGAGATGGATTTCTAGATTAAGATAAGGGTTAACATTTATTTTGGCAAAACATACATTTATATGGGGGTTTTGTTTGTATTTTAGCAGAAAACTTTGAGGCTAAAAGTTGATCTGGTTTAACCTCTGTCCCATAAACTCCTAATCATACATGGTTTTTAAGTATCTTATGAGAAATCTTGGTGGTAGCTGATAGGGAAATTTTTGAATCTTCTGAAGGTGCATTTCTTTATCTAAAATGTTAATTCTACCGAGATAATTATTTCTTGGTTGCTTTGGGCCTTTAGTTTGAAACTAGGAAATCTGAGTCTAGGTAACTGAGGATTCTCAGAAACAAACAGTACAAACCAAAGAACTTCACCTTTTCTCCTGCATCTATTGAAACTCTTATCTTTTTTATTATCGTAACGTCAGAAGAAACCAAATGATTACTGCCTTCAGACTGGATTGTTGTCAACTACTATTAATACATGTATTGCATGACTTTGTTTTGTACAGCAGTTATATTCCTATACAATTTTTTGTTTTGTTGTTATTTCTGATCATTGACTTTGACTTTTCAAGTTAGCATTGGAACAGACTCATGGTCAAACTATATCAGTGACTGTATGATTAGAACATTTTCTTTGATCAGTTTATCCAAGGGAGGTCAAAACAAATGCAGATGAAACCTAGTCAGCTGTGGCTCAATTTTCCAGAGGAACACAAAGTCACAAAGTATATTGTAATTTTCAAGCACTCAGTGAGAGGACCCGAATTTAGAAATCCTAAATGTAAAAGCACAAATATGAAACCTATTTGCTATCTATCTGGCCTATTTGTTTTACATATAAAATTGTTTTTTACTACTGTGTTTTAAGTGATATATGCAAAAAATAAATCTATTTCAAAGATCAGTACTGTCACCAGTAGCCCCCTACATATCCAACATATATTCACATAATGATATAATAATCATTAAGAAAATAATAGAGAAAATTTAACTAAAGTAAAATCATCCTTAATTGGAGACAGAAGATTATAAAAGCTAGAGCTGAATAAAGAATCATAATGTATCCGTTAAAATTGCCTGGAAAGTGGTTAGATAAGTCAGTGAGGATTTATTTAGTAATTCAGTAATCTATTAAATTGGAGGTGTGGTAGGATTACCTTAAGAATTGATTCAATCAATACCTATGTCATCATGGAGTTAAAAAGTTAAAGTGCATATAGCTCATGGGTTACTGTTGCTTAGTAGGTAATTTAAACCTTTAAACATTAAATGTACTGCTGTTTTCTTCAGAGAGAAAATTAATCACAAAAGTGCTTTGTTCAAAGTTGTAGAGGAATTTGACATGGTTTCACATCAAGGCAAAAGTCAAGCTGGAATGAAAAATGAATCATATTGAATGAAACATTTACAGCCTCAGAGATCATTATTCTGATTTTAACCTCATTTTATCAGTAATGTTCTTCTAATCAGAAACAGACACACATTTGTCACAGTGAGAATCATAAGTACATCTAGTGGGTCAAAAACTCAATTTGAAAGGTAAAAACTAAAATAAGAGAAGACAGAAAGGAAGTATTGCCCTGTACAAAGTGCTGGTAAGAATCTAACTTGTCAGCGTAACCTAGAATGGCCAGTGTATTTCAAATGAATGTCCAGATGAACTTCATTCATCTTTGGAAAGCAGACCAATGTGGGAATGGGAGTCTCACTAATGGACATTCCTGAGTTTGATTTTAATGAGCAAACACTGCACCACCTGGCATGACAAGGCACTTAAGCAGAAAATAACGGAGAAAGGAATGTGCAGTTGAAAGGAGAAAAACAAGATAAAGACCATGAAGGCATTTCGCATGATCAGAAAGAACGGGCCAATCTGCTAGAGCATAGATGCACGTGAACACAAGGCTGTAACCTATCTGCAAGCTGCAGGTAGCGCGTGTCCATAGTAGATAACTATATAAGCCTTGTTATAAGTGTAAATAAAAGAGAATGACCATACTCATATTGAGTTCTGTCATTACTCCGGAATCGCAACTCCTGCTCCGTCGTCGACACTGAACAAAGGGAAACTCCGACAGACCAACACAGAAATATCTGATCTCCTGAACAGCAGCTTCAGTTAAACTAACAATTTTTTAATTATTTTTTTGAAGAGTGAAGAAGTGTCTCAATTTTTGCTGATATTTAGCTTTGTATCTTTCTACTCTATGAATGCACTTCTGATATTGAGGGATTTTTTTTACCTGTACTTATTTTTAGAGGAATGCTTCTACTGCTAAAGTGTGACTGGCAAAATTGTTTCTTACTTTGCATAAATGGAAGGTCAACCAGTAAAAAAAAATGCATCTTTTATTTCATCATAGGAAACAATACATTTATTCTGGAAATTTTATATGCAATTCTGCTGTTCCTGATTGGAAGACAGGAAGACCATTGAGAAGTCAGTGATTCGCATAACAGTTGATGTGAGTAGGGACAATTCTGTGCTGTGCTGGGCTGCACATACAGTCTGGCCTTCAGGCCTCTGTTGTGTCACAAAAATCCTTTGGCCACAGGACAAATTTAGCTAGTTGATAGTAACAGAGGTACCTGCAGGCAGCTCCCACTTGGTAACTACCAGCTACCAGCAACTACGCCATCTGCATGTCCTTGCTTTTATCTAAAAGAAGTTCACATGTGAACATCCTTTTTGTTTGACAGAATAAATAACGAATAGAGTTGTTTTCTTTTAAGAATCATAGAATCATAGAATAGAATCATAGAATCATTGAGGTTGGAAAAGACCTCTAAGATCATCGAGTCCAACCGTCAACCCAACACCACCATGTCCACTAAACCATGTCCCTAAGTGCCTCATCTACACGTCTTTTAAATACGTCCAGGGATGGGGACTCCACCACTTCCCTGGGCAGCCTCTTCCAATGTTTCACCACTCTTGCAGTAAAGACATTTTTCCTTACATCCAATCTAAACCTCCCCTGGCGCAACTTGAGGCCATTTCCTCTTGTCCTATCACTTGTTACTTGGGAGAAGAGACCGACACCCACCTCGCTACAACCTCCTTTCAGGGAGTTGTAGAGAGCAATGAGGTCTCCCCTCAGCCTCCTCTTCTCCAGACTAAACAACCCCAGTTCCCTCAGATGCTCCTCATAAGACTTGTTCTCCAGACACCTCACCAGCCTCGTTGCCCTTCTCTGGACATGCTCCAGCACCTCAACACCATTCTTGTAGTGAGGGCCCAAAACTGAACACAGTACTCGAGGTGCAGCCTCACCAGTGCCGAGTACAGGGGCACGATCACTTCCCTCCTCCTGCTGGCCACACTATTTCTGATACAGGCCAGGATGCCATTGGCCCTCTTGGCCACCTGGGCACACTGCCGGCTCATGTTCAGACAGCTGTCGACCAACACCCCCAGGTCCTTTTCCGCCAGGCAGCTTTCCAGCCCCTCTTCCCCAAGCCTGTAGCGCTGCATGGGGTTGTTGTGGCCCAAGTGCAGGACCCGGCACTTGGCCTTGTTGAACCTCATACAATTGGTCTGGGTTGGACTCTGGACGGTTGGACTCGATGATCTTAGAGGTCTTTTCCAACCTCAATGATTCTATGATTCTATTTCTGCAAAATACATTCTAAAAAAAAGAAAATTGTATAATGACTCAAATGACCAAAATGGGCAAACCCTTCCATGGACAGGATCTGCATGGCGTGCTATGCCTTGATTGGAAGCCCATTTGATGCTGCACGTCTCAAGGTTCCCAGCATCTTAAGGGTCGTAAGATTAGCTATGCTATCGTGTCCTTCTTTATAGTGTTAGCTTTAATAGATAGCATTTTAAATGGTACTTTATAGAGTCTGAGTGCCTTTCTTACTGGGATCATAGCAAACCAGCACCTCCTGGTGCAGATAAACTCTAAGAAGTTCTCATCAAAGCTAGGGGGGTAGATTTAGACTAGATAATAAGGAGGAAATTTTTTATGCTGAGGGTGGTGAAGCACAGGAACAGGTTGCCCAGAGAGGTAGTGGATGCCCCATCCCTGGCAACATTCAAGGTCAGGTTGGACGGGGCTCTGAGCAACCTGATCTAGTTGAAGATGTCTCTGCCCACGGCAGGGGGGTTGGACTAGATGACCTTTAGAGGTCCCTTCCAACCCAAACTATTCTATGATTCTATGATTCTATGATTCTAATAGGCTGCCAGTGGTTTCAGAGTGAGACAGTTCATAGCAAGGGTAACCATCTGTATTTCTATACCTACCACGAACAGATGCTTTGATCTTGATTTACATACCATAGTAAATATAAAATAATGTAATTTCTTTACTTATTTCTGTTGTTGCCAAGTACCATTTTTTTTAGGTTTGCAATTATGCACATAACTTTAAAATTATTACAAACTCAAACTTGACGTTATAAACATTATAAATATGCAAATGAAACTTGTGGAAGTAATATTTATACCTTCTTAATAATGTTGTAGAAGTAGCTATTAGTAAAGGAATGATCTCCAAAGTGAAACAATGAAAACATTCACTGAAATTGTCAAAATTTACCTAACAATTATTTTAAACACTTTCCCAGTAACATTTGGAACAACTGCATTTTAGGTCAGTCTCACTGTTAGGTCTCTGAGGCTGGTTAGCCAATGGCAATTACACATGTACATTATATCCTCAGAGGACCTCTTTGAAAAGTAGAGTTTTCTCCAGCTGAAACATCTTACTACGAAACTGGATGTCAGGTACACATGGCTGGTTTCCAGTGTCTTCATGCCTAGTGTCTTCCATTTGCAGCTTCTGAGGCTACAAACCCACCTAATCTACAGGAATCTCTATCTGTGAGGACCTGCATGTAATTTAACCTTTTTCCAGTATGGGCCACTGTGTCATGGATGAGATACAAGTGGTTTTTGGCTGGTAATAGTCAACATAATCTACATGGGAAGCAGATCATGAGTAGTTAAGAAACTCTTTTAATTTCTTAATGAAAATCACAACAATCCCTAGTAATGTGATTGAATGCGTCTACAAGATTGAATGCATCTATAAAATTAAATGCAGACCTGAAATTAGACCTTCCAACACTAATGCTATTTTCAAATGATGTTGGCATTCTGTAATAGGATACTTTCTTAGACTCAAAATCAGGGTACCCACATGCAAACAGCTTATTAACATTGGTCCTTGGAAGTTTCTGTCAAGCCACTGGTTGTGATCGTTTAAGACAGCACTGGTTAACACAGATGAAAAGCATTTTCTAAGAGTTGAACAGCATAGGGGATCATGTTCCAGTGTCCAGAAACTTTCTGTGGTACTGCTTTTTTTAGTATAGGCATAGCCTAAGCAGCCAGGTGCAGATTAGCTTTGACCCAAATGCCAAATAAGTGCATTCTATTGGGACATTTTATTTCAGTAGTAATTATCTGCAGTCACTCAAGAGTTTAAGGAGCTTTTTGGTCAGCTGTATGAATTGTTTCTATTTCAAGTAAGTAATCTTGTTTTTTTCTTCCCAGCATATTTTTATTTATTTATTTGTTTGTTTGTTTGTTGCATAAACATGACCTTATAGAGGCCTTCCTTCCCTTAATGTATTCCTACAACATGTAAAAGATCTCTGGGATCTAGCTTTTATAACAATGACTTTCTGCTGCAAAGAAGTTAGACTTGTTTTTCATTTCTTGCCACTCGCATGGCTGCTAGCATACTTTTCATCACTGATTTTAAACTCAAGTTTCCCAACATGCTCTTACATTTTACCTAATTTAGAATTAATTACTATTTTTTCTGAGTTTACGTCTTTAATATACACTGTTAATGAGTATTCTGACATTTTAATTTATTTTCGTACATCCTACATGGTTGAATCTATACCCGTAACTTTACCCCTAGGAAGCTGGGAGCAGAGAGTGACATAGAGGAGCCCACTCATTTATTCATGAGCAATATTTCCTTCTCATTCTTCTCTTGAGTGTTTAAGTGAAGATTCTTCTGTCCTTTGCAGCAAAAATAGTAACTTGTTGTGCTCTAGCAGAGACAACAGGGAGAAGAAAAGCCACTTATCACTGGGACGTTAGTTATTATTTTTAATGGTATTACTAATCAAACTTTTTTACTATTAACTTATGTACAAAAGCATTTTTTTCTGTGAACAGTTTTGAAAAGCAAGAGCAAAGCACACTGCAGATGCAGACAGCTGCTCCAACAGAATGAAACCAAGCTGTGGTTTCCAAATTGTTTAGACATTCTGTCCCTTTATAAACCACTTTAAAATCTACTCCTGAGCACTGCTGTATGTTTGATATTGCTGTAAATTCTGCTTCTGTTGCTACTACTTCTGCCATGTGAAAATAGGGGAAACTTGTGTCTTTTCTGATCTGTCTATACCACAGGGTATAAATGCAATAGACAAGATGCTTTGGTAGTCGAAATTAACAGGAAAAACAACTGGCTGATTTTTTAAAATGTTGACAGCTTCATAGCTTTTACTAACCTCTGTGGGGGCTGAACTTTTTGGAAACCAGAGCACATACTTAGGCATGTTATATTTAGGCCTTTCTTCTCTAACCCCTCAGGATAGTCTGTCTTTGCACTTGTACCTACAGTACTTACTCTTTTGCAATTCCCATCACTGTGACTTAGAGAAATGAAGCTGGCTGCTTTTTCCTTTCTTTTCTTTTTTTTTTTTTTTTCCTCATTTTCTCCCTTGCTTGCGATGTGTGTGACTGCACTGTAGGAGGCTTGGCTGCCTAAACTTATTTTTACCCTACGGGTGACCTTCTACAAGTATTTCAGCCACAACACAATTATTTCTTTTCAAATCTGTATTGCACTGATAGAAATGGAAATGTTTTCAACTCAATTCTACTGTAGAATAAGAAGCCAAGATAGAAGAACTGTATTACTCAGCAAATCTCTGTTCCATGAAAAGGCTTATTGAACAGCTAGTGAAGCAGAGACTAGGTTAAATAACTCACTGTCAGGTACCAGCTGTCATAAAAGATTAGACACAGTCATTGAACACATAGAATTGTTAATTTGATTCAGCATTTGTATTCCTTTCTGGTATAAGATTCAAATGTTTCCACTTCAGCTGGCACTGAATGGACAGATTTCTCTTTATGGACTACTCTATCAGAGTACTCATTAGAAGGAACAGGGTAATATAGACTATTACCTCATACCATAGGAAAAAAAAAAAAATAGCTCCAACTTCTTGCTGATGGAAGATACTAGTTATTTTGTTTGTTATGATAATATTTGCTATATTATTGTACAAAACCCAGTTTCACATACAGGTAAGAATATGCCATAAACCTTCTATTTCAAAGTCTCAGACTACACACAGAAAGAATTTTAGTGTAGGTGTTAATGGACCATAACTCATAAGGTGATATCAGGCTCATAAATCCTAAAGTCAAACAGCTTTTATGCTAAGGAAATATTTTTGTTTACATTTAAGCATTCTTTTAAAATATGTATGTTAACAATTGAAAACACCTATTAAAATCAATTTAAAGAATGGGTAAAACAATACTTTCTTGTGCATACTGTTATTTCAGACATCAGTGGGAATTCCTTGTCCTACATTCAGTGGAATTGCTCGATACATTCAGCTATTTAATGACCACTGATCCACCAAGTCATAGGTCCTATATGACAGAGGTAAACTTCAGGTATTTTCCACTCTGTGGGGCTATACTTACAAAAATGTGAGCAAGATGTGTGTTTGGATCTTCCCTGTGCAATAAAGCATCTCACACAGGACAGATGACCTCCAGTATCTCTATTAATGGTTTTGTATATGGATTTATTTATTTATTTATTTATGTATTAGAAATAAGTATTAAAATAAGTATTGATTTATTGCTTATGAATTAATCCTCAAAAAGAGACCCAGTGAAACACCTTTGACCTGCTTCCTGTTATCTGATTAGCTGTCTACATAGTAGTAAAGCTCCTAGTTCTCAGAACTTGTCAAACTTAGAAGCTTTACTCCAGTTCTTAGAGAAGCTGAGAACCAAAAGTGCAGTATTAGTCTTTTGCATTTGCAAGCTGAAAAACATCTTATTTTGCATAACTTGTCTGTCAGACTATTCCTGTCATAGAGTAATCATATTTCCTTCATGAAAGCAAGGAAAGACAAAGCAAGACAAGAAAATTCCTATTTCAGCTTTAAAATGCTGTCAGTAAACTGTTTAGTAGAATTACAAGGACTTTGTCTAGTGCAGAAAAGCTTAAACTACAATTAAAATGTGTATAAGCCCAAGGAATTGAGATCTAGTTTATTTGCTCAGTGAACAGGTATGTGATAAGTTTACTGACCTTTTCCTTAATTAGACAAATTGATATGCTAACAAAAGATGTCTCAGGCAAATGAAATGAGCATCAACATGTTTTTCTTCAAGACTTTAGTTCAGTAATCCTATAACCTCAGTTGGAATTGACCCTGCCGTGTCAGAATGGGAATGCTAACATGAATAACCCTGCGTGAACCTACCAGCCTAGCAAAGGGAAGGTTGTAAAAGAAATACAAAGGAGGAAATAAAATTCGGTCACAGATACCCTAGAGGCATCAGTGAGTCACAGTGTTGTCATATCAAGAGGCATTCTTCAGTAATAGTTTAACTATAGAGATTGTCAAAAAGGTCATAGCTGATTACAAGCACTGCAGTGTGAGTTGGAGCTTCTGTTTTCCTGTAGAAAGATCAGCTGAAAGTACTGAAAATTTAATTGTTAAACAATTCTAAAGCTGTCAGTTTACATGCCTTCTCCAGTTGTCCTTTTGACCTGTCTCAACAGAAAACCAAATGTTTTATCCATCAGTATGAAATGTTAAATAAAAATAATTTTCACATCTTTGCCAGATTAAAGAAAGGATATCTCCTCCATTCTTTGAAATTTAAAGCAAAGAAATTAAGAAAAATCATTCTTCATATTTAGCGTAACTGAAATCTATCTAAAGATTTCTGTTACTGTACAGGATAACTCAGGTACTGGTTACTCACATGCTATCATATGAGTATCTTGAAGCTATCTTATCTTTTTCCTTACTGAAACTTCATAAACTTTTAGTTAGCTTTATGTAATTTGGTTCATTATTCATCTACATCTGACCATCTTGACGACTATTCTGTGTCTTTCCCTTACATCGTAAATAACCACAGGAATCTAGCTTTGCTTGTGTATAAGGTGTGTTTATAGATCTTCTCTTTTACTTTTTTTCTTTCCTTTTCCCAAGTCCATATTCTTCCAATAAACACTGGAAAAAGTCCTTTTCACAAATAGTTCTTGCTATTTTTTTCTCCTCTGTTTATTGTTTGAAGTGATGGACTGAGGAGGCGTAAATGTTAGATTAATAACATCCCTTAACTATAATATAGTTCAAACATATCCCTTCCTAATTAAGATAAATGGCTCAGAATTGAGGCAACGGTATGTTCTTGAAGTACAAGAATTACAGTAGAAAAGGTTAGAGCATAAAAATAGAGCAAAAGTTTTTACTGCTTTGCAATTGGAAGTTATATATTTAGTTCATAAGTGCCACATATTGCTAAAATTGGAATCACCACTAAGGATTTAGTCATGTTATACAACTTACGCAGTCTGTTCTGACAAAAACATTTCTTGATTTTTGATAAAGCAAATGAGCATATTGTCCTGGATTACATATGTAATATGCCCTTTTTGAAACTTTGCAATGGAAACAAAGAAGTGTCAACAGTCATCTCCTTTTGTATTAATGTTCTTTCCTCCTCTGAAATAGAAGGTGAAATTTCTCTCCCTTATTTCTCATTATATGCATATAGAAACTTACTCAACTTCTTTAGAGTCTTCACTGAGGGAAAGTTACATCTCATATTTGTTCCTGTCATTGTCCTCAGTTTAACTTTTGATTTATTATCATGTTTATCTTTCCAGAAACCATTTTCTGTGGGTGTACGGAAAAATTATTTTTAAAGTTCTACCATAGTCGTTCATTCTGTCTGCAGAAACAACAGAATAACTTGATTTGTGAAAACCTTAATATTTGAAAATAAGTAATCAAATGGATTTTTTTTTTTTTTACTGTTACCAATACAATAAACTGCAAACATGTTAAAAATAGAATTCTAGAATTAACTTTGTATTTAGCAATTACCTAACATAATGAAAAAATAAAATCTCCAAGTCACAAGAAGAGGATGAGTAAGTCAAACTACCTCTGAATAATTCTGCTGGAAAAAGTGTTCTTTACTTTATATTCTCCTTTATCTGGTAATCTACCAGCCTTGCTAATTGTTATTGACCATGGATTGAATGTGATCATTACACTTATGAGAAGATTAGGCACATTAGAAATATCACCAAATTCAGTAAGGGAATCAGTAAAATGTTCTTTATCATGAATAAAGGGGCCAAAAAAACTTATTTTGGAGTATACCTTTAGAAGAATTGGTGGCTGATATGGAGAGAGAGAGATATGAATCAGAAACAATAGTCCTATATTCTTCAAGTTTTTACATAATCTCAGATTGTGATTCCAGCAGATTCTGTATTTATTCATATAATCTAGAAATTCGTAACATTGTCTTTCCTAACTCACAAGGGGGGTAAGAGTAAAGGGACATACCAAGTGGCAGAACTGACCATTGTATTAGACCATTCTCATTTTTCTCTTATAGGTATTTTTTTTTCAGGAAGAATTCAGATTTCAGATATATGTAGCAATTATCAGTCTGATCCAGTAGACACTGAACTGAATGATAATCATTTCACTGACCTCACTGGATCCTGGATCAGGAATTTAAATAATTTTGGCTGTTTCTAATGGTATAACGGATGTTTCATCTGGGTAATATAGCCAGAAATTACTCTTTAGACCTTAGTTTCAATGTAACCTCAGCACAAGGTAACCTCGGATTCAACAGAACTTGAATCATCCAGAATGCACTCACTGAATGTTCAATCACTTCAGTCCAGTTTATTATTTTAATTATTAATTTAACCACCTGGGAATAGCTTCATGAATCAAAGCAGAAGCTCCAAAGTGAGGGTTGCCTCTGTCTCTCACCCGTCTTTTCTTAAGTATTTGCTTCTGCTTGAGAGCCCCATAGAATAAGCTGACAGACAAAGGCCCATAAGAAACATGATTTTTCAGTTCTTCCTTCAAACAGAAAGACTAATAGAATTAGTAAGTGGAATATAGATGATTACATACTCCAATATGCATAAATTATACTTTTAATATGAACACAGCATACACAACATCAGCTTATGAAATTATCCAGGCATATTAATGCACTGTAAGAAAGGATTGCTTCATTATTTTTCATTACTCTGATACATTAGAACTTGCTTTATTAGCTTAATTATGACACTCCTGTTAATAACACGTATGTGACTGGAAAAGAAAAATTGTATGATATAGGAGTTATATTGTGCCAGAAAGCATGTGACAAATAAGCAAGTAATTATTTTCAGAAAAACATTTGGTGAACTGCTTTAGTGAATTAAGTGCTGTAATTTCCTTTGAGGCTACAGCTGATAATTGGTTATCTCTAAAACTTACTTGTTATAGTATTTTTTTAATTTATGGCAATCTCAATTAAATGACCCAAGATAAGATAAATGTTGGATTCCAAATGAATTTAGCCTATGCAAATCCCATTTACAACATTTTAACTGAATTTCAGAGGAATTGTCTTCATTCAAATATAATTACCACCTTGTAGTGTATTATTTCAGCCAGCACCATGATTTGGAAACCTTGCTTAAAACAATATTTGATCAATGTCATTAACAGAGCAAAGTCAGGATTTGAGACAAAAAATTTCAATGTAGAGGTGCTTTCTGTTTATCTGTTAAATCTACAAGGAAGAATAATTAAAAGGAACAGATTCTCAAATGTGTCTATCTCATTCATTCAATGCCAAATTTACTATTAATTACTTTGAAAACAAAGAGTAAGAGCAGTTAGACCTTCTTGTAACAGGAAAGATTATATGTCTTGATATATAGTTGTTATACTAACCTCACAGATGGGCAAGCAGGAGCAGTAAAAATCAAAGGAATACAAACCTTTATTCAATATCTGTACTAAAACAAAACATAATGAGCATTCTATTTTAAAGAAGAACAAAAAGAAAAAAAAGAAAAAAAGATTACTTTTAATTCATAAAAGCCAAATTGTCTGGAAATACTAGATATATCATTAAGGCAATGTTGCACTAAGTATAAAGCCAGACTAGTCTTTACAGATTTAAATAATCAATATAATCAAGAAATTATCAAATATCACCAGAGTGTTTCTTCTTTCATCTGACTTCTTCAGTTGTTGTTCTTTGTCTGTCCTTCCTCGACATTTTAAATTACCCTTATCTCTATATGCAATACTCACCATTTTTAAGTAATAGAATTCACATACTATATAAAAATACACTTTGTTACACTTCAATTTTCTTTTTCGTAAGAAAGAATTGCATATCCAGTAACATTTCTATAAAATTTTCTCTCCCTTTCACTTTCTTACTTTCTTCTGTAGTATCACCAAACATAATGTTGGTACTCCCCTGACATGGGGTTAATACATTAGCATTTTCACTTCATTTCATCAAGTACATTGCTACTTTAGAAAGTGACTCTGTGAAAGGAAGAAAAGGGAATAAATTCACTGGAAATACATGTTTATTGTCTATGGAGGGTTTTTTATCCCATATTCTCCCATTTAAGTAAACATTTGGATATTCTTCTCAGCCCTGCATACTCGGCCTGTGATTTGAAAATCAAGTTGGCTGCTTTCCATCTCATCTATTATCACCAATAATACAGTTTTTTCAGGCCAGATTAGTCCTTTATTTGCACCTGTGCCCCCTAATGCTATCACTGGGTTTGCACAGCTGTAATTGCCTCAAATATAGTAAACAGCTCAGATGATGCACAAGGTGGAATTGGATCCACATGTGATTCTCTTTTAGCTGTGTTGACTGTAAGGTCAACCAGAATAAAAAGCAGCAAAACTTACCCTTATGACTGGAGTTGGTAGGTGTAATTTTTTCAGGAGCAGCTCTGTACTCTGATTGCTTGGAGCAGAAATGCATTTTGTTACACTGTTGGGATGGATAGAAAACAAAAGGAATATGATTTAGATTTTCTGCAGAAAACAGAATTTGCATTTACTATCTGAGTAGTGTTTTGTAGTTCAAATATAAAATCAGATCCATATTCAGTTTTTCCAGATGTGGGGAGTTCAGACATGTAGTAAAGAGAAAGCTATCAATGATTAGTCTAAGATTTCAAGATAGTTCCTAACTTAAATGGTTATAGAAAGGAGCAAAGTTTTACTCTTTAATCAATGGAATTAAAAATAGTTTTAAACTCTTTAATCCACCAGATTTAACTTCTTACTGCTATCCATAACTTTTTTTTTTTTTTTTTAAACCCAAAAAACAATCCTCACACTAAATCTAGCAATAGAAGGCGTTGGTGAAATATTTTAAAATTTCTGACTATTTATTAAGTATAAATTTTATTAGGTATTCTCTACAGTGATGATGAACACAGCATGCAGTACATAATATTCTTCATTGCTGTATGTCAGAGAGAATAAAAACACAAGGCCAAAAGCCCTTAATCTTTCAGGCAAACCTGTCCGGATTACAGACAAGGGCCTCTCAAATAGTTCTGTGGTCCCAAAACACAATTCTTTTCAATCCAGCAAACTAATATCTAAATTGGCTTTTATAATTGCATCACCTGCTGCAATGGGAAAGCAGATCCTGATCCCAGCCTTCTGTGTCAGATAGAAACATTCATTTTAGCAGAAATAGGTTCAGAAGCGTAGAGAACTGATGATATTTGAACTCCAGCTACATAAAACTATATTGGAACAGTCTAATGTTTCCATTCTCTCTAGGCATAAAAATTACACTTTTTATAACAGACTTTTATTCCTTTGAACCTGTTTTCCCTTGATATCAGGTTGCAAACTGCTATCCACCAAGGCATCTCTCCAATCGTTAAAGAAAGACCTTTTGTGATGTTTTCAATTAGTTTTAACCTTCTTCACATCTTCAAGCATGGTTATGGACACTCATTGATTTTAATTACCATACTGATAGCTTACTGCTTTGCACTCCTTATTAAAATGACCCTCTAGCATGTCTTTTAAAAGAGTCCTCCACGTAGGGTTTTTATACTTTTAAAACATTGATTTGAATTTGTTTGGATTTTCTGTGTTAAAAAGTTGAGCATCATAAGAAAAATTTACATGCCTATCAATTTACATAAACATAAGAGTTTTGAAAGGCAAGAACTTTATAAAATGTTTTATCTTGAGTACTTATTTTGAGTTTTTTTTTGGAGAAGGAGAGCGTTTGAATATTTGTCATGTAAATGTGAAGCTTGTAAATTCATTACATCCATGAAAAGAAAGAGAAATCTGTTACCAACAGTGTGTCCAACATTAATTCTCATTTGCTCAGCTTCTAGCTAATCTCACTAGGGTGTTTATCACCTAGAAACCAAATTTGTATACAGTAATACCCCTTATAAAGCACTTCTCATTAAAGTTGTATGTACCTTCTGTTCCAAAGAGAAGGAATTTTCCAGTTGAGCGCCAGGACTAAATAATATATTTTCCCAGTTTTTCAAATACCCACATTTCATTTCCGTAAACCCTCAGTCTCTGCTATTAGTTTTCTACATAAAGATGTGCAGTACTTAGGCAGCATAACACATTTTAATACCAGTGTGGTATTCTTGCTTCTTCTCCTCTCTTTCTTGCCTAGGTCATACAAACTCTGTAAATTCCCTACTTTATTATTGATAAAACATGTTGAAACAAGGTCTTGCCCTGCCCTGCATGAGACAAAAATTTGGACACACACCATAGGATTATTTCTTTATTTGGGAATCAGATGCATCAAAATCTTTGCACTCCCTCAAGATTATGAAATAGTAGCACCATTAGAGGTGAAAGTCTTTCCAAAGGGAACAGAAACATAAGGTTTTAGTCCTAGTTTTTTCTTCATCAGTTAACAATTCTGAATCAAACATAGAGGAAATTTGGCACTCTTTTCCTCCCCCCCCCCCCCGAAGTAGCACCACACTGGTTCTCCCATCTGAAGTGTGCTCTGTATTTGTTAAGACACAATGTCTTCCTACTAAGATATCATTCTTCATGTCCTCTTAGTTCAAATATTAATGTAGGTTGGTGGGAACCTGGCTTCCAATTCAAAACAATAGGATATTTACATAATCTAACAAACTTTAGTTGTTCCCTAACTAATAAGCTAAAAATGCCGGGGGAGGGGAACCTCAAACCGTCCCACTCCTACCAGTTTGATGCCAGGGCCAGCAATAGATGTCCATAGCCTGGAGAAGGAACACAGGTCAGCAGGAGTGCACCTGAAGAGCAGCACAAAGGAACTCCAGCCAGTAAGACAGCTTCATCGGGGGCCCAACTTAAATGCCTCTATGCAAACGCATGTAGCATGGCGAATAAAAAAGAGGAGTTAGAGACGTGTGCATGCCTGCAGGGCTACGACCTTATTGACATCATGGAGACGTGGTGGGATGGCTCCTATGACTGGAGTGTTGTGATGGAGGGATACAGGCTCTTTAGAATCATAGAATCATAGAATCATTAAGGTTGGAAAAGACCTCTAAGATCATCGAGTCCAACCGTCAACCCAACACCACCATGCCCACTAAACCATGTCCCTAAGCGCCTCATCTACACGTCTTTTAAATACCTCCAGGGATGGTGACTCAACCACTTCCCTGGGCAGCCTGTTCCAATGTTTAACCACTCTTGCAGTAAAGAAATTTTAGGAAGGACAGGCAGGGGAGACAAGGAGGGGGTGTCGCCCTCGATGTCAGTGACCAGCTGGAGTTCATGGAGCTCTGGCTGGGGATGGATGAGGAGCCGACTGAGAGCTTATGGGTCAGAATTAAAGGGAAGGCAGGAACAAGTGACATTATAGTGGGGGTCTGCTACAGGCCACCTGACCAGGAAGACCGAGAGGATGAGGCCCTCTAGAGACAGATAGGAGCAGCCTCATGCTCACAAGCTCTGGTCCCCATGGGGACTTCAACCACCCTGACATCTGTTGGAGGGACAACATGGCAGGGCATAAGCAATCCAAGAGGTTCCTGGAATGCGTCAATGATAATTTCCTTCTCAAGTGGTAGAGGAGCCAACAAGGAGAGATGCTATGCCGGACATTGTTCTCACCAGCAAGGAGGGGCTGGTGGGGAATGTGAAGCTCAAGGGCAGCCTGGGCTGCAGTGACCACAAAATGGTGGATTTAAGATCCTTAGGGCATCGAGGAGGGTGCACAGCAAGCTCACTACCCTGGACTTCAGGAGAGCAGACTTTGGCCTCTTCAGGGATCTGCTTGGTAGAGTGCCATGGGACAAAGCCCTGGAGGGAAGAGGGGCCCAAGAAAGCTGGGTAATATTCAAGGATCACCACCTCCAAGCTCAGGAGCGATGCATCCCAACAAAGAGGAGGTCAGGCAAAAATGCCAGGAGGCCTGCCTGGATGAACAAGGAGCTCCTGGGCAAACTCAAACACAAAAAGGAAGCCTCCAGAGGGTGGAAGCAAGGACAGGTAGCCTGGGAGGAATACAGAGAAATTGTCCGAGCAGCCAGGGATCAGGTTAGGAAAGCTAAAGCCCTGATAGAATTAAATCTGGCCAGGGACGTCAAGGGCAATAAGAAAAGCTTCTATAGGTACGTCGGGGATAAAAGGAAGACAAGGAAAAATGTGGGCCCTCTCCAGAAAGAAACGGAAGACCTGGTTACCCAGGACACGGAGAAGGTGGAGGTACTCAATGACTTTTTTGCCTCGGTCTTCACTAGCAAGTGCTCAAGCCTCACTGCCCAAGCCGCAGAAGGCAAAGGCGGGGACTAGGAGAATGAAGAGCCACCCACTGTGGGAGAAGATCAGGTTTGAGACCATCTAAGGCACCTGAAGGTGCACAAGTCCATGGGATCCAATGAGATCCATCCGCGGGTCCTGAAGGATCTGGCGGACAAAGTTACTTAGCCACTATCCATCATATTTGAGAAGTCATGGCAGTCCGGTGAAGTTCCCACTGACTTGAAAAGGGGAAACATAACCCCCATTTTTAAAAAAGGAAAAAAGGAAGACCCAGGGAACTACAGGACAGTCAGTCTCACCTCTGTGCCTGGCAAGATCATGGAACAGATCCTCCTGGAAACCATGCTAAGGCATATGGAGGACAGGGAGGTGATTTGAGACAGCCAGCATGGCTTCACCAAGGGCAAGTCCTGCCTGACTAACCTAGTGGCCTTCTAGGATGGAGTGACTACATCAGTGGACACGGGAACGGCTACAGATGTCGTCTATCTGGACCTCTGTAAGGCCTTTGACACGGTCCCCCACAACATCCTTCTCTCTAAACTGGAGACATATGGATTTGATGGGTGGACTGTCCGGTAAAGGGTGAGGAATTGGTTAGATGGTCACATCCAGAGGGTAGTGTTCAATGGATCAATGTCCAGATGGAGGTTGGTGATGAGTGGTGTCCCTCAGGGTCCGTATTGGGACAGGTACTGTTTAATATCTTCATCAATGATATAGACAGTGGGATGGAGTGCACCCTCAGCAAGTTTGCAGATGACACCAAGCTGAGTGGTGTGGTTGACATGCCAGAGGGACCGGATGCCATCCAGAGGGACCTGGATAAGCTGGAGAAGTGGTCCCATGTGAACCTCATGAGGTTCAACAAGGCCAAGTGCAAGGTCCTGCACCTGGGTCGGGGCAACCCCCAGTATCCATACAGGCTGGGGGATGAAGGGATTGAGAGCAGCCCTGCCGAGAAGGACTTGGGGGTACTGGTGGATGGAAAAGCTGTACATGAGCCAGCAATGTGCACTCGCAGCCCAGAAGGCCAACCGTATCCTGGGCTGCATCCAAAGAAGCGTGGCCAGCAGGTGGAGGGAGGTGATTCTGCCCCTCTCCTCTGCTCTGGTGAGACCCCACCTGGAGTACTGTGTCCAGCTCTGGAGCCCTCAGCATAAGAAAGACACGGACCTGTTGGAGTGGGTCCAGAGGAGGGCCACAAAAATGATCAGGGGGATGGAACACCTCTCCTCTGAAGACAGGCTGAGAGAGTTGAGGTTGTTTAGCCTAGAGAAGAGAAGGCTTTGGGAAGACCTTATTGCAGCCTATCAGTACTGAAAGGGGACTTATAAAAAAGATGGGGACAGACTTTTTAGCAGGGCCTGTTGCGACAGGACAAGGGTGAATGGCTTTAAACTAAAGGGGGATAGATTTAGACTAGATATAAGGAAGAAATTTTTTACACTGAGGGTGGTGAAGCACAGGAACAGGTTTCCCAGAGAGGTGGTGGATGCCCTATCCCTGGAAACCTTCAAGGTCAGGTTGGATGGGGCTCTGAGCAACCTGATCTAGTAGAAGATGTCCCTGCCCACGGCAGGTGGGTTGGACTAGATAACCTTTAAAGCTCCCTTCCAACCTAAAGTATTCTATGATTCTAAGCTACAGACATGCCTCTTTTACTTTGCCTTTGAATTAGTGAATATTTAATTTATTTGGGAACCCTTTGAATTTTAGAACTAGGTCCCATTTTAGGCATCTATATTCTTACTTGGTTTTGACCTTTCTTCTTTACTGGCAAAAAACTTAGCTTTTATTGCTGGTTTTATGTTTTCATTGATCCTTGTCTCATATCCCATTCAGAATAATTTATTAAAGAACAAATACAAAATAAATGCAGGTATGTATTTGCAAAGCCAAAGCAAGTCTGTCTAGAAACTAAAATTAAAGAGGGAAGAATAGTTTCTAAGGAAAATAATAAGGTAACAAACACAGTGGTATCCTCAAGTGTCAGAATGTGATAACTATCATTACTAAAACTATCTGGAGCTTCCACGTTCTAGTGAAGAAAAGATTCTTGCTTTTTTACTTTCCATTATTAGTAGTAAATATTTGTATTCATTTAGGGTTTTTTTAGAGCTACTGTTCAATAGAAAGTTGGCTGAACTGTGCATTATAAAGAACACTCTTATTTCTGGCTTTGGTTAGTTTGCATAGAGTCATTGCTGCAAGGCGGCTGTGAAGTAACTCTTAAATCAGATTTCCCTGACATACATTTGCCCTTGTTCTGTAAAAACTTTTCGTAGGAAGAACCTTGAAGACTTGGTAATGATAGAGGCATACAGGACTGTTAAACAGGTTCAATTTCCATAAGCCCTGGTAAAGGGAGTTTTGACCCCGGCTCAGGCCTGACTTGGAGGAGTATCAAGACAGATAAAAATTACCTGGGTTTCAATCTTTTTTCATTGCACCACATGTTCGTCACCTAATACCACAAGTTTCGTTAATCTCCTACAAAAATATGACACACACACACAGACAAAATTTCCTCCTCCTGCAGTCTTTTATTTCCATGATCACTTTTTACCATATTCACCACTAGCAATTGCTGTGACACAAAATGATGAACTAAGGAAGCCAGCACGACATTTGTGCCAAGTGAAAAAGTGATTCCTGGAATGTCCTTAATTGCAATGAATAAACAAAGCCCTTTAAAGTTCATACCAGAATTTGAACTAACATACAGAAGCAAATCTTCTTTATGCAAACGCAACTTTCATTAAAACATGAAGCTCTGCATAAAGCTGAACTGCTGACTCTGCATTATTGGGCATCAAAAAGAAAGAAAGAAAAAAGGAAAGGAATAATTGAACCCAGAGTTTATTATTGTTGTATAATGAAGCACATACAGTATGTATTCTAAAATACTGTGATGCAGATCATTCAACAGATGTCTAGATCTCAATCCACCAAGCATTTGAGCTACTTTTCTAAGCCATTTCCCTTAATGAAAAGTAGATTAAAGATTCTAATTCTTCTCACAATGACTCTACATAGTGAAGTGATGACATTAAATATTTTTTTAGAGCTAATTTTCTAAGTGTTTATTTTCATGATGTCTGTTTCTGTCTATGATGTGCTAATCTGTTTTTTTTATGTAAAATGTAAATGAGAATCCAAAGCTTCAACATTTGGTAAAGCCACAATGTTTTATGCTTTCTGATCTCCCTAACTGATTTTGGAATTACCCATTCTTATGTGTGAATATTTCCAGATATATGCCAACTGGACCAGGCATAAATGAATTGCAAATCATGTGCATTTTAGATTAAAAGAACTCATAAATAAATCATCTGCACACTGGGGTATCTCTGCACGTTCCTAACAGATGAACTCCAGGACATAGATATAACTGATCGTAGCCTTGTTTGATAACTTTCTGGCTTATTCTATTGGTCAGGTTGTCCAATATTAGAGTGTTCAAGGAGTTCAAGGCCAGAACAGACAAAAAAAGTGTTCAAGTTTACTTCATATATATCTCGGTCAATTAGGTTTCATAAAAGAGACTTTTAGCTGGTCTAAAATATTTTGATAGCCAAAAGACTGTTCTCTGTGCCCCAGGTGAGAAGAGACCAGTGTCTCATGATGCCCAACAGTCCTGCAGTGGCAGAGAACTGATTAGGTGAGGTACACCAAAATGGTTGTAGGCAGCAAATGGCATCCCATATAGCAAAAAAATAGTATTTCTGCAGTCTCAGAACAGTCCCTCAGGGGAATTCCCTCCAGTGTAAACTTCAGTGGACACACAAAGCCTCAGTAAAGGATTACACTCATCCCATCTTCTCCAATTTAGAATCATTATAAAATACTTCTGCTTATAAATCAAACAGGTGAACAGACTGTTTAATGAGTAGGATATGAACACTCTCTTAAGTGAATAGAAACTAGAATTAACCCAACAATGGTAAGACCCATTACCCAGTAAAAGGATATTCAAGTGTCAAAAACTGGATACCGAATAGGGGTGTTTGAAGCCTATAAAGTTTAGAAGTAGATGTGCAAATAATACCAAGACTAGACCATTGTCATTTTCTGTTCTATAGCATTCACCAAGATTTCTTTTTCTTTCTCTGTCTGGGCTGTGGTAAACAGGCTCAGGAACATTTAAATTATGTTCCAGTTAGAGAAATGTGAGTTATTCAAGAGTCTTGGACTTTTCCCAAATTTTTACCTGATCTCATCTAAATTTACTTCAACTAAGAGTAAGATTATGTTAAGGCAAAGAACTATGTTTTCAGTCAGTGAAGATTTAAGTGGTACTGTATGTAACTTAAATAATTTAAAAGTAATTGACCCTTAAACATAGTGTATAATCAGCTTCTAATCTTCCTGTTCTTCAGAAAACAAAATGATTTATTACACCAAACAATAAGAATAAATAATTTGTTTTGCTCATAAAAATTATTTGCAATGATTATCTCTATAGATGCAATAATTACGTCCATAGATTTTACTTGTTTTTTTATCACATGCTGAATTTTTCCTTATTTATTTTTAGAATATAGTTAATACGTACAATACTAATTATCGTAAGACAATCAGGGCAGTAGTTTATGCTATCAAACCACAAATATATTTCTGCTCTACAAATGATTCTATAATTCAGAACGTTCCCTGTGGTATTTGTTGGTGTAGAATGGACCTTCTGCAATTATAATTACCACTACACTGCATCTACCATGAACAAAAATCAGTCAGTTCACAGATTAGCAAATCTTACTGAATGCTTCATTCCCTCAGTCCTTCTTCTCACCATGTTCTGCCACTCTGTAACATCATGTCTCAAATCTACATGAAAACTATAATAAAATCAAAGGGAAGGTAATACTTTCTTGCTGCTATTGTAACAAATCCTACCATAAAAAATAGATTTTGACAGTGAAATCTATGACTGTAAGCAATTCCCCAAGCAAACAGAAATTGATCTTTTTCCTTAAGAGAAGTGAACTTTGAATAAAAAGGGTTGAGGACTGATGCTAAATAAAAAGCAGTGTCATAAAGTTTAAGGCATATTGGTGAAAAAATGTTTATAATTGAGCAGTATTGTACAGTAAATGAACCTCAACCTAAATGTTTAAAACATCACAACTAGAATCTTAATTAAAATGTATATACATAATTTCAACTAAACAAATTGAGATGCTGTGGCGTTATTGAACTGTTTATATACATGAAGTAAAATATCATATTTTTAATGTCAAAGCTTATCTGTAAAAGTTAAATAAATCAAAATAACTACACTATGCAAAATGCAAAATCCAAAATCTTTGGTACGTACAGTGTAAGCCAAGTTCCTTGCTGGTGGCAGCTACTGCATTGGATTCAACAGTTGCATTGACATAAAACTGTGAAGAATGTGGTCAACAGTTAACGTTTGGTGGAGAAACTCATTTACATTAGCTCACAATTTGTTGATGGACAAAGATGTTCAAAAGTTAGGGTTCACTAATAGAAATAAAATATTGTTTCATTGTAAGAGTTCAAAAAAAAGCCACTGAACAAATGAAAAATTGTGAAACCTACTTAAGCTTTAGGTAGTGGAGCACTGTACAAAGACTGGAGCCATTTTTGACACATACCAAATAGTTGTCCTTTCTTGTTCAAGTATGAAATATTTATGTGGAGTAGGAATTTTCTTCTCTTCAGTGTATTGCATTGTTTCAATTAAAATTTTTACAGTATAATGTAGCACTAGATGCTTAGGAATAGTGAAGAAGATTTATTAAAACCACACAATGGGATGATTCAGAAAGTTCAGCATGCTGCATAGACTTTTATTCATGAAACAGCCATTATCATTATGACAAAACTTATAATTGTTAGGTTGAAGAAATTATAATTTCTTTATTATACCCAACAAAATACATTTTTTCATGATAGTACTAGTTAATTGGTTGCTCTGACTATATTTCATTTCTTATAGCTTGAATATACAGATACTATTCAAAAAACTGTCCAAAATTTTTCTTACGTAGCTTCATTGCTGAACGTAGTAACTAAACTAGAATTTTATAGCAACAGGCTTTTGTGTAGCATGTCAACTTCTTTAGAAAATGAGCATCATACTCTTGGAGTAGTCCTATCTTTGTTTCTGCCTCAGTCAAAGTCCTTAAGTGAAAAAGTGCAAAATCTACGTCTGTATCTATAGTTATAGCAAAAAAAAAAAGAACACCCTATTTTTTTTTTTTTTTTAATGAACATTTAACTTGAGGAGAGTGTTGTTTTCTGTCTGCTAAAAGATGTTTCACCAAAGTCCAATTTTTATGAGTGTCTAATGTGATGTCAAGAATTTAGAAGTGGATGCAATAATATAGTTATCATAAGTATACATTAGTATGTTGTGTTATGATTTTATGATTTGAAAATATACATTATTGACCGTCAAGAGTTAAAAAAAAAAAATCCCAGACTAATTTCAGAATTTACTATAGTAGTTTCTCTAGAGGTCAATCTGTATATTTTCTGTGGAACTGTCACACTTCCCTGAAGTGTAACATCATTCAGAACTGCGTTGTTAACATTGTCATCTATTGATATTGATTTTTTGTACCCTGTATAATATAATAATGCAATAATTAATGTTTCTGAAATTCATAACAGAAAAAAACTTTACACAAATGTTCATCTAATCAACTTAAAAACTCAAGATACAATAAAAAGTGGATGAATGACAGATAGCCATTCTGACAGAGAAAGAGGTGTTACAGAATGACAAGTGTTACACAGTCAGAATCTGATTTTTTATGGGAGAAGAAATGGCTGAGTTGTAACAGAAATAGTGAAATAGTACTTAAATTATAGAAGGAATTAAAATAATGGAGGGTTTGTGGTTTTTTTTTTCTTCCCACCCCCAACACCTCAATTTAATTTAGAAGTTTCCTGGAGAATAGAAGATATGAAAGCATTAAGAGATTTTGTCTTTAGTATAAAAAGTTATCACATCTTAAAAAATTGAATGCTAAATACAAAGTAGTATTTACATGGGTATTGACAGAACCCATGTTTCAAAGCCTTATTTTATTTCTAGTGTGGCATTTTAGCCACATTAAATGCTTCATTTAAGTGTATTTTCATCAAACTTATTCTCCGTACAAGATACTGTCAACCAGTAAGGGTGTGCATGTGTTACATTAAGATTAAAAATTGCAAAACTGTTATCAAGGTATCAAATTTAATTAATTTTTACTCAGGGGTTGGTAATTTCTGTGTCCAGAAGAATCTGATAAAATTGATAATACTTATTTTGTATACTATTGAAAACTCACTTAAGATGATAGAAGTGATTTAACTGGTACAATATGCTATTTTGTACTAAGTACCAGCCTTTCAGACAAAACATTGTCAACAGTGACAGTACTCAAAATTTGTTCATTTGCTTTAATGAATATTAAGAAAAGCAAAAACATCTCACTGAAATACTCTGATATTTAATTTGTTTGTGTTTGATTATTTAAGAAGTCATTTGATCAGTGGCCATATACAAAGACTCAGACTTTTAGCGAATAACATGATTATAGAACCATAGAATCATTTAGGTTGTAAAAGACCATTAAGATCACCGAGTCCAGCCGTTAACCTAACACTGCCAAGTCCACCACTAAACCACATCCCTAAGCACAACATCTACACATCTTTTAAATACCTCCGTCAATGGTGACTCAACCACTTCCCTGGGCAGCCTGTTCCAATATTTGACAACCCTTTCAGAGAAGAAATTTTTTCTAATATCCAATCTAAACCTCCCCTGGAACAACTTGAGGCTATTTCCTCTCATCCTATCACTTCTTACTTGGGAAAAGAGACCAACGCCCACCTTGCTACAACCTCCTTTCGGGTAGTTGTAGAGAGCGATGAGGTCTTCCCTCAGCCTCCTTTTCTCCAGGCTAAACAACCCCAGTTCCCTCAGCTGCTCCTCATAAGACTTGTTCTCTAAACCCTTCAGAAGCTTCATTACTCTTATTTGGATGTTCTCCACAACATATTTTAAAACAGTACTTAAAATGGAAAATGGGTTTCTGATGACACAACCAATTGGTTTTACACTTCTTGGAATTTCATGACTGCATCCACAGAAGTGTTGATACAGAGTATCAACTATGGCATTGGCACCTTTTTCCTATGGATCAAGTCCTAATTTGACAAATCATATTAATTCAAAATAAAAGTGATTCATAAGTCATGGGGAACCCCCCAAAAAAGGAAAAGAAAGAAGTAACAGAAGTGATTAGATATAACTTTTTTCTTAAGATATTACAAGTAGGGATAGTAAGTGCCCTTGCAAACATTTGGAAATATTCTCTTTAAATGTCTGATCTCAGGGCATTGACAAGTATGTTATTTTTCTTCAAAGGCTACTTCTGTAAAATTTACTCCCTACTGATCAACATTTTATCATTATAATTAAGACAGAGAATACTTTTTCGTAGTGCAATTTAGTTATGAATGAACAGCTTAGGTTATATCAAAATGTCCATTATAATCCCATTTTTGCTCAGCTATGCTTCCTTAGCTACTTACGCTGGAAAGAAAATAATCTGTTAGTCAACTGTGATTGCTTCCTTTCCCTTTATCCAGATAGTTGCTCAGATTTCTTTTTTTAAAGGACATCTCTACCCTGTAGTAGTATAGAGAGCTATGTATAGATAAATAGATATATAGATAAATATATAAATAGAGCTACACAGCAGAGTACAGGGAAACCAATATGAGATTTAAAGAAGTTAGATCAGTTACTGGATATAGTCCAGTTAAGTGGCCTTGAGCTCTGGCTGGGGTAATTTTTTTTTATCAGTAATTTATCTTATTAAGAGCCACATGTGCACTAATTTACCTTATGTGAAGCTCTATGCTGCCGTAGCCACAGTGTTCTGGGTACCTAACACAGCCTGGATTTCTTTATTCTCTTCTGCAGTGTGTGATGCTGAAGAGACTGTATTAGTTCTTGGTAGAGTGGAGCAAAGAAGGCAAGGGTGCAGATTAATGGGCATGTCTGGCAGGTCAAGAACTCCCCAAATTATTTTAGCTGTCAGTAAGAAGCATGGGATTCAGAAGGGGGGAAAGAGATAAGACCAAGTGCTAGATTTGTAAAGACATCTTTATGCAACATTGCCATACCTTATTTTTCAGTACTTATCTGAATTCTCAGTATTAAATGGGGAAAATAACTTTTTCTTTTTCCCTCCATGAAAATCTTAACCTCTTTGTGAATAAGAATGGCTACAGAAAGATGGCTCAGACAAATGTCTGAACTAAAAAATCTGAGTTTCTGTTGAGAATCTTTATTGATATTCTCTTCTAGTTTATCCTCTGATTCCAGCACTTCAAATTTCCTCCTTGAGTATCCGGACATTATTTATATTTTCTTTAGTCTTCTTATTGTTTGTTTGTGGTGGCTTGACCTTGGATTGCAGACAGACACCCACCCAGCCACTCTCAATAAGACACATGAGAAAATAGGATAAAAAAGCTTATGGGTCAAGATAAAGACAGTGAGATGATTTATCAATTACTGTTACGGAAAAAACAGATTTAACTTGGGGAAATTTATTTAATTTATTGCCAGTTAAAATAGAACAGAATCATAGAATCATTAAGGTTGGAAAAGACCTCTAAGATCATCGAGTCTAACCGTCAACCCATCACCACCATGCCTACTAAACCATGTCCCTAAGCGCCTCACCTACACGTCTTTTAAATACCTCCAGGGATGGTGACTCCACCACTTCCCTGGGCAGTCTCTTCCAATGTTTCACCACTCTTGCAGTAAAGACATTTTTCCTCATGTCCAGTCTAAACCTCCCCTGGCGCAACTGGAGGCCATTTCCTCTCGTCCTATCGCTAGTTACTTGGGAGAAGGGACCGACACCCACCTCGCTACAACCTCCTTTCAGGGAGTTGTAGAGAGCGATGAGGTCTCCCCTCAGCCTCCTTTTCTCCAGGCTAAACAGTCCCAGTTCCCTCAGACGCTCCTCATAAGACTTGTTCTCCAGACCCCTCACCAGCCTCCTTGCCCTTCTCTGGACACGCTCTAACACCTCAACGTCCCCCTTGTAGTGAGGGGCCCAAAACTGAACACAGTAGTAGAGGTGCGGCCTCACCAGTGCCGAGTACAGGGGCACGATCACTTCCCTCCTCCTGCTGGCCACACTATTTCTGATACAGGCCAGGATGCCATTGGTCTTCTTGGCCGCCTGGGCACACTGCCGGCTCATGTTCAGCCAGCTGTCAACCAACACCCCCAGGTCCTTTTCTGCCAGGCAGCTTTCCAGCCCCTCTTCCCCAAGCCTGTAGCGCTGCATGGGGTTGTTGTGGCCCAAATGCAGGACCCGGCACTTGGCCTTGTGGAATCTCATCCAGTTGGCCTGGGCCCATCGATCCAGCCTGTCCAAGTCCCTCTGCAGAGCCTTCCTACCCTCCAGCAGATCAACACTCCCGCCCAACCTGGTGTCATCTGCAAACTTACTCAGGGTGCGCTCAATCCCCTCATCCAGATCGTTGATAAAGATCTTGGACAAGACCGGCCCCAAAACTGAGCCCTGGGGAACACCGCTCATGACCGGCCACCAACTGGATTGAACTCCATTCACCACAACTCTGGTGAAGGCTCACTTACCAGCTGTGTCAGGAAGTTGTCTTCCACACACTCCAGGAACCTCCTAGACTGCTTCCTCTCTGCCGTGTTGTATTTCCAGCAGACGGCCGGGAAGTTGAAGTCCCCCACGAGAACAAGGGCTAGCGATTGAGAGACTTCTGCCAGCCGCTTGTAGAACGTTTCATCTGCCCCTTCATCCTGGTTGGGTGGTCTATAACAGACTCCCAGCAGGATATCTGCCTCGTTGGCCTTCCCCCTCATCCTTACCCATAAACATTCAACCATATCATCACAATCGTTGAGCTCTAGACAATCAAAACACTCCCTAACATACAGGGCCACCCCACCGCCTCTCCTTCCTCGCCTGTCCCTTCTCAAGAGTCTATAGCCATCCATTGCAGCACTCCAATCATGAGAGTCACCCCACCATGTTTCTGTGATGGCGACTAAGTCATATCTCTCCCGCTGCACAATGGCTTCCAGCTCCTTCTATTTGCCGCCCATGCTGCGTGCATTGGTGTAGATGTACTTAAGCTGGGCTATCGATTTCGCCCCCGGCATCGGCACGCCATCCCTCGGCTCATCTCTAGCGAGCCTGGTTTTATCCCCTTCCCCCTTCGAACCTAGTTTAAAGCCCTTTCAATGAGCTCTGCCAATTCATGAGCAATGATCCTTTTTCCCCCTGTGAGATAGCTGGACTCCATCTGTCGCCAAATAGATTTGGGTAGTGAGAAACAAAGAAAAAAGTCTAAAACACCTTCTCCCCACACACACCCCTTTTTCTCAGGCTTGACTTCACTTCTTTGTTCCCAGCTCCACTATCTCCTTCCCCTTGCCCAGAATGGTACAGGAGAAATAAGGTCTGTGCTCATTCCATAACAGCTCCTCTCTGCTGAGCCTCCTCACGCTTTTCCCCTGCTCCAATGTGGGTCCTTCCCACGGGCTGCAGCCCTTTAGGAACTGCTCCAGCATGGGCCCTCTCCAAGGGCAACAGTTTCTGTTAGGATAAGACTGTTCCAGGGTGGGGTGTCCACTGTCTGCAGTTCCTTCAGGGCATATTTAGCTGCTCCAGCGTGGGATCCTCCATGGGCTGCAGTGTGGGTATCTGCTCCACTGTGGTATACTTAAGGAGTAATTCCGTTATCTGAACACAGGTATCTAATGCCATTTTAGCTGCTGTCAGCATCCAGCTGCCAGCTGAGAAGGTGCAAGTCTCTCATAGTTCCTGTGTTATGTCTGGCAATATTATGGAGACATCTTGGATACCATGAGACATCTAAAATGGCATTAGACCCCTGTGTTTAAGAAACTGAGTAATTTCTTTACTATTCTTCTAATAGACACTAACTCTTTTTCAGAGAAGATCATGGTTCAGTGAATATGTATGATTTTTTCCAAGTGTCTGACATAACTAACATATCAGTTTCATCAGTGTACCTGAAATGGGTGAGCTGGATTTATTCTCCCATTCATTTCTATCACTGTCTGCTTGAACACAAAGACAGGTGAATTCAAACAGAATTAGGCTTCTGAAATAAAATGCTGGGTCACAAATTTGTGGTAGGGAGTGGATATTTAGGGTTAGCATTTGGGTGTTGGGTTTTGGTTGGTATTTTTAATTTTTAATTCTGTGAACAATGCCAGATGTACTTTAAAACATTGGGTGAAAAATATCCGTAAGGGTGTAAGCTTCTCCAGAAGCTTCTGATAGCTACACATGGACCAGGTTAGAGAAGCACAGTGGGAAGAAAAAAAAAAAAAAAAGAAGAAGTCCTTCTAAAAAATAAATTAATTTCCTGTTAAAATTAAAGAGGAAGTTGGATTACAGTTGTTTTACAGTGATGGGAATCTTGAGCTGCTCTAGAGAGAGCATTCCTGAGGAGACTGGAGATGGTTCTGAAAGAAGATGCATGAGGCACTAGGCTGGTCTTGTCTGTATGAGTTATCTGTGTCAGAATGTATGAGGCACAGAGTCAGAAAGTTATCAAGCAAGGTCTTGCAGGTCTCTGCAAGAAATTTAATTTATTTGACAGAAGATTCCTGGCTCTTATCCCAAGTACTTAAATGCAGAAAGTAAGTGAGAATGGGATACATAGATGACCCTAGATCAAAAAATCAAAGTATAAAGGTGTTTATTTTTATACATTCACTTTCCTCAGCAGAAAATACACCTGAAAGGCAGCAACAAAGAAAACAAAGTAGTCCAATTTAAATACAAGTATTTTACCTTTCCTATTGGGACACGGGATCCACTACACAGAGCTTGTCTCTCGTGCAGTATGGTCTCAAAAACTGAAAGGACTCTTCTGTGTATAGTCCCTTCACATTACCTTCGACCATGATAGAGGTGTTCATGCAGGAGAAACAGCCTGCAGTGACTCTCTCCACAACTGTGCCAGCACCTTTTTCTTTGCTTCTGCCCAGCAAAACCAGTCCTTGCTCCTCAGATGTCTCCAGGGTCCTCAGACAACCAGTCCTCCAGTAGCCAGCCAGCGCAGCAGATGCTGAAGCAGCAAAAGTAAAAAGCATCATTAACATGAAAGATTTCTGCACTTGCAGTTGAATTGCTTGACTCAGCAGATATCTCAGGCCTAAACCTGCAGTTTGGGGCATTATAGCCTGGTTTGGAGCCTGTTCTTGTGGAGTGCGAATGAACGTCCACAATAAGACAATCTCAAAGCAGTCTGTACACACCAACACTGCTAGTGAATTTTCACCTCCAATTTTGGCCGATCAAACCCAGGAGTTTGGTTATCAGAGCAGCACGATACAGACAGCAACATTTACCTCCTAGAACAGCACTCAGGGACCACTGTACGAACAGAGACCCACCTAGATGAGGCAATATCTGAATTCACCTCCTCCTCCAAATTAAGATCTGACCCACGCAGAGAATGATTTCAGTTCTGTACAATCCATGCCAACCCAATCAACACAGGCAGTTGAAGGTACAAGAGGCCCCGCAGTGAAATCTGATTTCCTCTCTGCTCCCATTGTCACACCTCTTAGCGATGGAGTATCTGTATCATCTCTGCTGGCACCAGCCAGCCAACACTCAACAGCTCTGAGCAGCCTGAGCCACCATGAGGAACTCCCCAGTAGGACCACCACTCAGCTCAGCAGTGCATTACCCACCCCGCAGAATGGTCTGTCCTATGTACATCCTCTGGGCAAAAGTCAGCTTCAACTCTTCTGCACACAAGTGTGGAGAGTGAAGCAAGCCTCTGTGATACCCATGGAAGTATTCCAATGTAATAACAAAATTACATTTTAGGAATATTTATGTAGTGTTCCCTCTGAATTTTAGCTGCCATTACTGTTAATGTTTTTGAAAATTATGAGTCAGCCTGAGTGATGTCATGCCCATTACAGATTACGGTACTATTTTCAACATTATTTCCAGACAAGATCCGAAAATACCTCTGTGTCATGGTCATTTAAAAGGTATGAAGGCACCCAGTGTCAGCTGCTTAGCAAATATCAGAAGAATATGAAGAAAATTCTGTGTTTATAGAAGTTAGGAACAGTATTCATTTTCATTACTATTTTTAATATTTTAAGTTTTGTTACTTCTTTGGTAGCCACAGCATTATGCAAGGCAGATGAGTCTGTTACAATATCTGCTATCAAAAATACAGGAGTGTCAAAAATTATCAAAAACTTACAAAAAATAGAGAAGTATGGTTATTTTGGCAAATCTACCATGCAGCTCAAGTATGCTTTGATGACCAACAGAAAACACTGCCTGCACAGGAGTCTTTTCTCCTGTAGCTGCATTGTGTAGCAGTTGTTCTTCCTCTTTCTGATTAATTTTTAAACTGAAACTAGTAAAAACAATTGAAAAAAAAGTCTTTCACAAGCAAAATTTAGAATGACTCCTAAAGATTTCTATGTCATTTGGGGCTGACTGCTCAAGTTCCAGTCAGTTAATATCCCTTCCTTTGTTTTGGCACTACTCTGACACGGTGTTTAGAATCCAAATAAGGATTTCTATAGATGATATTAAACAATCATTATTTAAACAATAATTTGTTATAGTATCAGAATTATCTTCTACTGAATTTAAGAGATTCCAGCTGGCACCTGAACCGCAGTTGTACAAGAAATGCCTGTAAATACAAATATTTAATGGCAGGCATTGCTGTCTAAAAAGCATTTTTAATTGCTACCATGCATTGTAGTAGTTTCATGTGCATATATAGGTACAGATAGGAAATCAGTGGGAGGAAATCAGGTATGTTTATAATTAAAATAAATGAACATCAAAGCAGGCAAGGTATTCTTGGTTTCAAGCTAGGGAGCTGAACAAGCAAGAAGTATCATTCATAGAAAATATCATTCACACCAGGTAAATACAATCAGATCCCTAAAAAGGATTTATTTGTAGTGAACTCTAAACACAGCAAAGAAATAACCACACCAAATAAATCTAATACCGTTAAAATTCACAGCAGTATACTTACATACTACTCATCATAAAAACAGTAACCCTGAAAGCTACTTAAGCATAGAAGACTTCACAAATCCAGAAAAATATATAAAGAACCATGCCTCTATTTATTTTCCTCACACTTCCAACATTCAATTTGACTGGGCACACAGATTGCACAGGAATACTGTTGATGTGATTTGATTGCTACCATGTATAACTAACGGGGCTAGACAACATCTATTATTAAAGAGGAACCCAGAAATGGTTTTGTTTAAGAGCTGTTGTTTGTTTTGAAGGTGTTTCTTTTTTGGGTTTTTGTTCTTGCTTTATTACACATGGAGTTTTCTAAAATGTATATACTTTGTACTGAAAATTTGCTTAATGTATAGATTCATGTTAATTTCTTCAAAATCTATGATTAGGAAAAATGCATGCAAGAGTTATGAAATTTGGTAGGAAAATATTTAACATAGATCATGTAAATAAGAGCTGGATGATTTTACACATTTCCATACATTAAAACTAATTATAATATCACAAACTGGCATATTCTAAATAATGAGGAATGAAAAAGTTAATGTTTACTATCATCTTTACCCCCTTTTTCAATAATATCAAATTATGCCTTTAAGTTACAGAAAAACTAGGTACCCAGATCTGCAAAGGAAGACAGGAACCAAATGCCAACATTAAGATCTTCTCATGGTAGCTTTCCTCATATTGTACCTAAATGTGAAGCTGTATGAAATTCTTTACAGCAGGCTCTAAATGTCTGCAGCTTAGGAGATATAGAACAGCCTGCATTCTGATAATGCCATGAACTAAAGTGATTAATTTGGAGTTAAATCCTAGCAGGATTTACAATCTGAGCATTTCTAGTCACAGCTGCCAAGAGAAAACACCAAATTCCCTGCAAACATAGTCCGAGATGGTGATGATGCTTCCATCAAGCTCTTTTTTCATTACCTTCCCCTACTGTTATCCAACAAACTAATACTTGGAGAACTTGCCTCGGGTAGAGATTTTTTTTTGTTTTTTTTTAGAAATTCTCTATTTGTCTTTCTTCTAAGCTGTTTGTCTTTTCATACAATATTTATTAAGCCAGAGAGACAGAAGGTGAAAATGATTCCTCAAGTTAATGATCAAGGCATTTACTAGAAAGAATGGACATAATGATTCACATTCCTATCCCAAAGAATGTATGCTGAAACCCTACAGATCCTGCACATCTATCTGCAGGGCAAAAATGTTGTGACTTGAACTTCCTTTCTGTGGTATGCAGGGATGTACTCTAATCTTAATTGCAATAAACCATTGGAGGAATTCACAACCACACGCTACTAAAGTAGTTCAGCTTGTACTTTCCCTGTGCAAGAACACATAAACAACATACCATACCATATTACCTCTCTTTTTGCCCCAGAGTGTTATCACGATATAATGCAAATTTATTGAAGTGTTTTGCAGAGACTACACCTTGAGAAATTTGATTAAAAATTCAACCCAACTTTGTATACAGCAAGTAGTAAATGGCAGCTAGGTGTTCATTTGGTTCCTAGATCTTACCCTGAAGAGGGCAACAGATATTTTCCACTTGTCCTGTAATACAGCATTACCTCTTTAATGAGCTGATCAGATTAATGAAATGCCAAGACTCATTCTGTATGTAAATCCAGAAAATTATCAATGCAACTGGGATTGAGTTGAAAATTAAGAAGTGGGATGGGAAAAAAAAGTAAAATAATGAACAACATTTTGGTACAAACCTATTTAAGCACATCCCTTTCTTTTCTCAAATTGTTGTCATTACCAATGTCTTAACACTCAGTGGAGCCAAAATGGACATCAGACAAGTTAAGAAAAAACACTTCAGTAACAAATTATCCTTGAAGCATTATTTGGTCTTCCAGCATTTTCCTTTCTTGCTGCATTCCTATCTAAACTAGGCTAACACTGTTCTCCTTCAAACCCAATGAAAGTTCATTTTCTTAATTTTGTAGACCAATTAAAAAAAAAAAACAAACCAAAAACTAAAAAACAACACACAAGAAAGGTATCCTGATTCATCTTTTCTTTAAATACTTCAGTTCAGGATACCTTCTGGTTTTTAAGTGTTTTTATCAAGCATGTATTTTAACTTACTTCATGACAGTTTCTGGCAAGTGATAGAAGCTTAAAGTTAATATGTTGGTAAAATATAGTATTATTTTCCAAAAGTGTCATTTGAATTTTAAATTCTTTGAAACAGTTCCTCACTTGAAGTAAATCAGCATAGTTCCTTGTACGAGTTCTTTGCAAATCAGTCTTCTCAAAAAAACCCCAAACTAAAACCCCTTTGATACTGACAGAAAAAGCAGTATGCGAAATCTTCACAAGATTAGTTTCTCTCTGGGATGACTGAATCAGAGAATCATTAAGGTTGGAAAAGACCTCTAAGATCATCGAGTCCAACCATCAACCCATCACCACCATGCCCACTAAACCATGTCCCTAAGTGCCTCATCTACTCGTCTTTTAAATACCTCCAGGGATGGGGACTCCACCACTTCCCTGGGCAGCCTCTTCCAATGTTTCACCACTCTTTCAGTAAAGAAATTTTTCCTCACATCCAATCTAAACCTCCCCTGGTGCAACTTGAGGCCATTTCCTCTCGTCCTATCGCTAGTTACTTGGGAGAAGAGACCAACACCCACCTCGCTACAACCTCCTTTCAGGGAGTTGTAGAGAGCGATGAGGTCTTCCCTCAGCCTCCTCTTCTCCAGGCTAAACAGTCCCACTTCCCTCAGACGCTCCTCATAAGACTTCTTCTCCAGACACCTCACCAGCCTCGTTGCCCTTCTCTGGACACGCTCCAGCACCTCAACGTCCTTCTTGTAGTGAGGGGCCCAAAACTGAACACAGTAGTCAAGGTGCGGCCTCACCAGTGCCGAGTACAGGGGCACAATCACGTTCCTACTCCTGCTGGCCACACTATTTCTGATACAGGCCAGGATGCCATTGGCCTTCTTGGCCACCTGGGCACACTGCCGGCTCATGTTCAGCCGGCTGTCGACCAACACCCCCAGGTCCTTCTCTGCTGGGCAGCTTTCCAGCCACTCTTCCCCAAGCCTGTAGCGCTGCATGGGGTTGTTGTGGCCCAAGTGCAGTACCCGGCACTTGGCCTTGTGGAATCTCATCCAGTTGGCCTCGGCCCATCAATCCAGCCTGTCCAGGTCCCTCTGCAGAGCCTTCCTACCCTCCAGCAGATCAACACTCCTGCCCAACCTGGTGTCATCTGCAAACTTACTCAGGGTGCGCTCAATCCCCTCATCCAGATCGTTGATAAAGATCTTGGACAAGACCGGCCCCAAAACTGAGCCCTGGGGAACACCGCTCATGACCGGCCGCCAACTGGATTGAACTCCATTCACCACAACTCTCTGGGCCCGGCCGTCCAGCCAGTTTTTGACCCAGCGCAGAGTACACCTGTCTAAGCCGTGAGCCGCCAGCTTCTCTAGGAGAATGCTGTGGGAGATGGTGTCAAAGGTTTTACTGAAGGCCAGGTAGACCACATCCACAGCCTTTCCCTCGTCCACTAGGCAGGTCACCTGCTCATAGAAGGAGATGAGGTTGGTCAAGCAGGACCTGCCTCTCATGAATCCGTGCTGGCTAGGCCTGATCCCCTGGTTGTCCCACTCATGCCTGGTGAGCGCCCTCAAGATGAACCGCTCCATCATCTTCCCTGGCACCGAGGTCAGGCTGACAGGCCTGTAGTTCCCCGGATCCTCCTTCCGGCCCTTCTTGTAGATGGGCATCACATTGGCAAGCCTCCAGTCGTCCAGGACCTCCCCCGTTAACCAGGACTGCTGATAAATGATGATGGAGAGTGGCTTGGCGAGCAGCTCTGCCAGCTCCCTCAGCACTCTCCGGTGGATCCCATCCGGCCCCATAGACTTGTGAGCATCCAGGTGGCGTAGCAAGTCGTTGACTGCTTCCTCTTGGATTATGGGGGGTTCATCCTGCTTGCCGTCCCTGTCTTCCAGCTCAGGGGGCCGAGTACCCTGAGGATAACTGGTCTGCCTGTTAAAGACTGAGGCAAAGAAGGCATTGAGTACCTCAGCCTTTTCCTCATCCTCAGTGACAATGTTCCCCCCCGCATCCAATAAGGGATGGAGATTCTCCTTGGCTCTCTTCTTGTCATTAATATATTTGTAAAAACATTTTTTGTTGTCTTTAACGACAGCGGCCAGATTGCGTTCTAGCTGGGCTTTTGCCTTTCTCATTTCCTCTCTGCATGACCTAACGAGATCCCTGTACTCTTCTTGAGTCGCCTGCTCCTTCTTCCACAAGTGGTAAACTCTCCTTTTTTTCCTGAGTCCCAGCAAGGGCTCCCCGTTCAGCCAGGCCGGTCGTCTTCCCCGCCCGTTCTTCTTATGGGGAATGTTTCTGTATCTATGTGAATATCAATCTTATAGGCATGATGTGACATGCTTATAGACATGAAAAAGGTTACTCAACAATGATTTGTACTAAGCTGACAGATTTTAACACTTAAATTATTTTCAGCAGAGATTCAAAATAATCTGCAAAACAGTAGTTGATACTATTTGTTAAATTTCATCTTTAATTAATGATTGTAATTAGAAGAATTGGCAGATATTTGCCTTAATATTCAGCAAAGTTGTATTAATAGAATTTGCTATGGACTGTTTGAGTCTCTTACATTTATCTTTGGGGAAAAACAATGAGGCATATAAGTGTTGTTAATTTAATCCATGTACCATCATTGTATTTGTTATCAGTCCTGTGTCTACCCAAGTTACCAGAAAATAATAAAGATAAATAAGCATCTGACAGAGCTCTGCAGATACTGTTCTAAATGACTGTGTCAAACTAAAATTTGTCATATTGTCTAATGTTTAACAATGAAAGTAATTCAAGGACAGTTATATTCTGTACAGGTTCTTCATCATTTCAATAGCTTAAAGCCACAAGGATAGTTTTTAATTGTTTATGTGATATATCGTTTGATTGTCACCTTCACTCTGTACCAAAAAAGAACACAGTAAATTAATAATAAGCTCAGGCACAGCCGCAAAGTAACTGCTACAGGATAAGATTGATTTATATCTAAGGTGATGACGCCTGGACTCCAGATAACTAAGTAGGGAATATAAATTTCTTGCAATATCTCAGATCATGATCACAAGTTTGGTATTCCACATTTCTGTTGATACAACAGACTTTGATATATGGCATTATGGTATACACTTGTGTGAATTAACTTTGAAAGTATAAGAGTAGATAGGTGTTGAATGACTTTCCAGGATATTCTTTAGCTCTGTCACACATTTTTATGGAGCAGCAGGTACTGAGTTTCTACACAAAAGTAATAATGAAAAGTAATGCAGACAGAAATAGCTTGCCTCTAGCAAGACTAATGGCAAGGTCAGATTGCATCAATTAAATGAGAAAGGCTCCAAGATAAAGTTCATTCTGCACATTCTGAGCTTTTTCCCTCCTTCCAAACACGTCCCTGGTTTTACAAGTATAAGGCTGCTTAACTGTAAATTCATAGATCTACAACATGAAGCAACTGTGGAAAAAGGCTCCTAAAATAATAAACAAGAATATTAGACAATGTAAATTAAAAAAAAACAAACAACCTGCAACTGATAAAATACAGAATGAATCTTCTTTTAAATATTCAGAAATACAGCACAACTGCTGTCAATATGTTCTTAACTGCTAAACACTTTTACAGTTTCAGCATTATTATTCCCTTTACATTTTGTTAAAGATTATGAATAATATTTAGAAACAATGTTTAGTAATTAAAAATACACAAAACCAGCAAGCAGATTGACATTTTCTCTTTTGAAGTATGATTACTTTGTAGTTGTCTGTGAGAATACTCTCTTCTTGCTAAATTTTGGTCCTCAAAGCTGGTTATAGATATCTTAACGTTACACATCCCTCCCAGGCAAGTACCTTGCATTTGAAGTCTCTGCTTGTTCAATTTAAGTTCTAATCTTAGTTTCAGCCCTTTTTAGGTCTAAAATCAGAGGTAAATGGACTGCTGTCTCACTAAACTCTCATATGCAATTTGAACAAAAGCCAGTTTCAAATGATCCTGCATGCAGCCTCTTAAGGAATGTGTTGCAAGGTGAACTTTCACCATTAGTTTTTCTTCCCTTAAGCCACTGCCTTATGGCTGATGCTTGACTATGGGTGAAAAAGCAGGAAGGCAGCAGATCCCTCAAAATTTTGCAGAGCTAGATAAGACCATGATAACAGAAATTACAATTTGCAGAGACCTCTGTGTGATACCATGGCCCATCACTTGGAATAAATGCTGCTTTGTGGTACTCTTAGGAGAGTTAAACAGGGCAGATGGATCAAAATATAAGGCAGTTTGACGTTACTCTAAACAGAAGAAAGAAAAGCCTAAAAACATTAAAATGTCTTTCATGCAAAATGTCTTGGTTAAATGTTTACTTCATGGGTTTTTTTATTTATCATCTTAGACTGGAAATATGAAATAATTTAATAAATGAAATAATAACAATAACAATAACAATAATATAATGGCATGAAGAGTGACAGCACTCTTCCAAAATAGTGAATCTTAAGAAAATATTGACACTGTTTTGAGAGGGAATTTCAAAGTCTCAGAAGGAATAAGAGAATTTATTTTGAGGCTTAATAATAAGAATGACCTTAGAGGCCAGCCAAAATATAAAATCTTCACAAAACCATGCCCAGAGTCATCCAAAAGAACAAAAATTCTTACCCAACTTTTTTTTCCCTATGAATAATTCTGAGTAGAATGCAATGGGGAGAATCACAATCTCTTGATGGACAAGTTTTAAACACAAAAAGAAATGAAATGTACCAGAAGTTGATCAGTAGTTACACAGAAAATAAATTGTAGATGAAACAATTTATTCTGACATGATGAAAGGGAGGGTTGGTGCAGAACTACACATGACATTTATTTATAGTATCAATGGAAACAAAAATACAGAGAAAATGCTGGATAGGTTCCTCTCCAGCTATCTTGTCTGCAGTGATGCACTTGTGTATTAAACAGCACAATGCGTACAAAAGTTAAAATCTTATTCTACCGCATTTGGTAAGACACAAACAATTTGTGGGTTGAAGTTGTTTTATGTTTTTCCTGACTTCAGTAGAGACAGAATTTCCACCAAAGTGTCTTGAATAAAACTCTGTTCTAATTAGATGACTCTCAGCATGAGAAGTCTGATTTTCAAAATTGCTAAGAAACAGAAGGTTTTGATTTAGATGCTTAAAAGGTATCACTTCATTATTGAGATAATTTAAAAACAGATTGATTATTTATATGCTTTGTCTAAATGGGGGAACTTCAGAAAGTGTATTCCCTTCCTCATAATATGGTTCGTGAGAATGGTGGTGAGACTCAGTTCAGCTTAGTTAATGTGTGACAAATTCTGCGCAGAAAAATGGTAACTCTCAGATCTTGATTAGAAAAGTCACCGTACAAAAAAAAAATTTCAGAGTTAGTTTTATGACTTGTATTTTTTCACGTCACAGTTTAATAATTTTGTTTCTTGATTAGTTTGTTGCCTATGGATATAAAAGAGAACCATGTGTATCAGAAACAAGTTATACGTATTTGCAGCTTGAATGAGGATAAATATACAGACACACAGATACCAGTTATATGTAAATTAGTTGTATAAAGACAGAAAATATCCTTATCTTTATCTAAGAATCCATACAACTTACACATCATTTTTAATGTCAAATAATATAATAAACTGGCAAAATACTAAATTGTATGTGGGCCTGGTTAGGGATCTGTGGTAACTTCTTATTGGAAAGCCTGAGCTGTAAACCTGGACAGAAACCTAGACAGAACCTACAGAAGACTGATCCCCTTATGCGCATCAGTGGTGTAAGACTCCTACTTTTTTTTGTATTTCTTCTAGTTTTACATTTTCAGTGACAAAACTGTATGTAAATGGTGTGATAGCATAGTTCAGCAGTAAAGAGGAAGACACAAATTTAGCTTCTCTTTCCGCAAGGTTTGGAATAAGGATTTGAATGTAGGTTTTCTGATGCTGTGGAGAATATATCATAGAATCATGGAATAGTTTGGGTTGGAAGGTACCTTTAAAGGTCATCTAGTCCACCCCCCCCTGCCGTGGGCAGGGACATCTGCAACTAGATCAGGTTGCTCAGAGCCCCGTCCAACCTGACCTTGAATGTTTCCAGGGATGGGGCATCCACCACCTCTCTGGGCAACCTGTTCCTGTGTTTCACCACCCTCAGCGTACAAAATGTCTTCCTTATATCTAGTCTAAATCTACACTCTTTTAGTTTAAAACCATTACCCCTTGTCTTATCGCTACAGGCCCTCCTAAAATGTCTGTGCCCATCTTTCTTATAAGCTCCCTTTAAGTACTGAAAGGCCACAATAAGGACTCCCCGAAGCCTCCTCTTCTCTAGGCTGAACAACCCCAACTCTCTCAGCCTTTCTTCAGAGGAGAGGTGTTCCATCCCCCTGATCATTTTTGTGGCCCTCTTCTGGACCCTCTCCAACAGGTCCATGTCTCTCCTGTACTGAGGAGTCCAGAGCTGGACACAGTACTCCAGGTGGGGTCTCACCAGAGCAGAGCAGAGGGGCAGAATCACCTCTCTTGACCTGCTGGCCACGCTTGTTTGGATGCAGCCCAGGATGCGGTTGGCTTTCTGGGCTGCGAGCACACATTGCTGGCTCATGTCCAGCTTTTCCATCCACCAGTACCCCCAAGTCCTTCTCGGCAGGGCTGCTCTCAATCCCTTCATCCCCCAGCCTGTATTGAGACTGGGGGTTGCCCTGGCCCAGGTGCAGGACCTTGCACTTGGCCTTGTTAAACCTCATGAGGTTCACACGGGCCCACTTCTCGAACTTGTCCAGGTCCCTCTGGATGGCATCCCATCCCTCAGGCGTGTCAGCTGCACCACTCAGCTTGGTGTCATCTGCAGACTTGCTGAGGGTGCACTTGATCCCACTGTCCATGTCCTTGATGAAGATATTAAACAGTACTGGTCCCAATACGGACCCTGAGGGACACCACTTGTCACCAATTTCCATCTGGACATTGAGCCGTTGACCACTACACTTTGGATGCAACCATCCAACCAATTCCTCATCCACTAAATTGTCCATCCATCAAATCCACATCTCTCCAATTTAGAGAGAAAGATGTTGTGTGGGACCGTGTCAAAGGCCCTACAGAAGTCCAGATAGGTGACATTCATTGCTCTTCCCTTGTCCACTGATGTAGTCACTTCATCACAGAAGGCCACTAGGATTTACATGTATACATAGGTATGTGTGTGTATAATATAGATATGTAGACAATCCTGGTAAGTGGATTGTGGAGCTAGTATGTCTTGAACCAAAGAACATCCATTATAGCTTGAGGAGGGGAAGCTGAATGAAAATTGTCAAAACAGGTAATGAGTAGTCATATTTATTAGTTGTGATCAGATGCAAATCAATTAGATCAAAACAGTGATTTGAATTTAGACTTTTCACCTTCTTTGAGAGTAGGAAATTGGCTATTTCAAGAATCACTCTCTCTCCCCCCCTCTTTATTCTTTTTCTTTGTTTAAAATCTTGAATAAAGAAATAATTGACCTGCATAATTTAAATCTCAAGAAGCTTTGTGGGACAGTACAATAATTTCCCATGCAGTTCTACTTTTTCCCTGTGATAAAAATAAGTGGAACTGAAGGACTTTTCTGCTTTTTAAAATAGAATATAAATTATATTAATACTTTTTCATCCAAACAGCTAAGCTTTTCAAACACAATGGAAATACTCTTATGTAAAAAGAGCCATAATTATTCCACCTCTCTATCATAAATATTTAATTCTTTGTTTTATCTAAAGAAACTTTAGAGAGAAAAAATAATTTCCTCATGTATGCAATATGATTATACTCCCGGCCAAGTTATAAAAGAAAATAAAAATCTTTGTACTATTCAATTTATATGTGCTTTATCACATAATTGTGATGATACATTTATAATTTAAACAAAAATATCTAAAAGTCTGACAGGCAAAAAGAGATTCAGGGTATACTTTGAATGTTCAGAACAGAAGAGATAAGAGTGATGAATTACCAGTGATAATAAGTAAAGACTATCAAGGTAGAATTTTCTTCAAACTCTCCTTATTTTTATTGTATACATTGTATTATTGAGCTTTCTATAACATGTTGACTATATTCATTCTCTTTAGGAAATATTCCATGAATTCAGAACAGAATAAATCCTAGGCTTTCAATCAGTTTCCTTACTGTCCTTGATGCATAGCAGTTAGGCATTGATTCTGTGATAGCCAATGCATAACTCCGAAAGGAATCTGAATTGGGTGTCTAATTTAAATAGAAATTAGAGTTCTTTTAAAGGGACTCAGAAAACACAAAACTCTTAGGAAAAAAAAAAAAAAAAACAGAACAAAACACCACAAAGCAAAACCCTCAGAAGTGCTTTTGAATTATTGATCAAGTTGCTGCAGAATCATTCTTAAAATGAAGTGAAATTATAGAGCCTTATTTGTATTGCTGGAATGAAGAAGTGTTAGGTTTCTTCCTTCCTATTTTCTTAAGTCACACTTTCCAGGGAGGATATTTTGGTGGTACCATTTATTTGTCTCATTTATGAAAAAAAACCCAACAAAACCCCACACCAACAACCAACCAACCAACCAACTTTTCTAGTAAGTATTAAGCAAAGTGAATACTGAAACTTATTCCAGAACACTGTTTAAGACTCTCTGTATGGTTTTGTTCAACATCTCTTCAATATTTCCAGTTAAAAATTCCTGTGGAATTACATAAGCGTTATTTTTTATTGAGGTTATTTGATTTTCAGTTTCTTGTTCTTATGTTACTACTAATCTCATAATTTCATCTCTAAATTTTATAGGAGCTTTGTAAACATTTCTAATCCAGATAAGGTTACGCTACAATATACCTAAGTGTATCAATTGAATTTTATTGTCCTTGAAGATAGCTGCATTAATTTTTTTAGAGTTTTGTCTTTTAGGATGTCAATATGATAATGTAAATAAAAAGGTTTTTCACATACTAAGGGCCAGGTTTTACCACTGCACCCATATGTATACTTGTGGATGTATATAATATTTGTAGATGTATTTGTGAGGATCCATTATTTGTAAGGATTAAATGTAAGGATCCAAAGTATTTGTAAGGATCTTTCTTCATCATCTTTCATTGGAGAAATTCAGAACGAAGATGTCTTGCTTGTCTTAAAGATAAACAAACTTATTTTTTAGGATAAATTCACTCTGTGAATTACTCCACTGAAATACTAGGACAATCAGTGGAATAAGATACACCTACATTTGAATTATAGAGATAAAAATTGTCCCATGGTACATGAGGAAAGGGTATGTGTGTGTATATATATGTGTTTACTTTTTTAATAACCTTCTCAAGAACAAATCCTAAACCCCTTTCTTGAAAATATGTTGTCATCTTTGACATCTCTGAAATGTTTATCGCTTTTGCCAAGTCATGTGAGTGTGGTAGGGATCAGAACTGAAAAGACTATATTGCTTGGCCTGTAATGACCAACCTAGGACTGGAATGGACCACCTTGTATTTTATTCCACGTTCTTTCTATTTGTATTTTGTTTATATGGCAAGGTTTTGGTAGCAGGGGTGTTGCACGGGTGGCTTCTGTGAGAAGACACCCAAAGCTGCCCCCATGTCGGACAGAGACGGTTCCAGCCTGCTCTAAGATGGACCTGCAACTGGCCAAAGCTGAGCCAATCGGTGACATTGGTAATGCCTCTGTGATAACGTATTTAAGAAGGGGAAAAAACACTGTGCAACAGCAGCTGGGAGAGAGGAGTAAGAATATGTGAGAAACAACTATAGTCAGTAAAGAAGGAGAGGAAGGAGGTTCTCCAGGCACTGGAGCAGAGGCTCCCCTGCAGCCCATGGAAAAGACTGTGCTGAAACTGGTTGTCCCCCTGCATCCCTTGGAGGTCCATGGTGTAGCAGATATCCACCCTGCAGCCTGTGGAGGACCTCATGCTGGAGCAGATCGATGTGCCCTGAAGGAAGTTGCAGCCCATGGAGAGACCATGTTGGAGCAGGCTCCTGGCAGGAGCTGTGGCCTGTGGAGAGGAGCCCACACTGAAGCATGTTTTCTGGCAGGACCTGTGACCCTGTGGGAGACCCACCCTGGAGCAGTCCATTCCTGAAGGACTCTACCCTGTGGAAAGGACCCATGCTGGAGCTGTTCTTGAAGCACTGCAACCCATGGGAAGGACCCACGTTGGAGAAGTTCATTAAGGACTGTATCCCATGGGAGGGACTCCATGCAGGAGCAGGAATAGAGCATGGTGAAGAAGAAGCAGCAGACAGGAAGTGTTATGAACTGACAACAACCCCCATTCCCCATCCTCCTGCAGCAGGGAGGAGGTAGAAGAGTTGGGAGTGATGTTGAGCTTGGGAAGAAGGGAGGGGTTTGGGGAGTTGGTTTTATTTCTCACTATCTTACTTTATTTTTAATTGGCAATAAATTAAATTAATCTTCCCCAGGTTGAGTCTGTTTTGCCTGTGGCAGTAGTTGGTGAGGGATGTCCCTGTCTTTATCTCAGTCCAAGAGCTTCTTCATCGTATTTTCTCCCCCTGGCCTGCTGAGGAGGGAGAGTGAGAGAGCAACTTGGTGGGCACCTGGCAGCCAGCCAAGGTTAACCCACCACACTATGTTACAGTGAAAAGCAGAAAATACTAACAGTTCTCTTTAGCCTAAAAGATAAAAGTCGTCCCAGATCTCATATCTAGAAGTCTGTTAATATTCTGAAGAATGAACACTGAAAACTTTATGTCTGTGTGCAGTTTATCTTATTCTCACTTGATTCCAAAATGTTTTTAATTGTTTATGAAAACAACGTGCATTTTAATTCAAACATCTCTCCATTACACATTCAACACCACCCTTACCTTACTCAGGTCTTTGGGATTTATGTCACAACTTAATGACTTTTCCAAGAATGTTGTTTTCCATTCTGAAGTTTATCCTCAGACTCATTTTGCACTGTTGAATAAGTCCTACTTATCCTCAGTGATTTATTGGCTTTGAGTTGCCCCAGCCAACTTATCACTTGTGCCTTGCTGACCCTGAAGTAATCCAGGGTAGCAAGTACATGGCCAATAATAGATGCCATCTGTTAATGTCTTTTCTGTTGCGTACTAAGCATTCTCCTTATACATCAGTCTTTTGAATGGACCTCTCAAGATGTTAATTGAACCTAAAATTTTCTCTTATTGGTCTCCAGACTTCTGGTTTTCATTTATTAAATTCCATATGTATTTAATATCTTATTTGCTATTTAGAATCATTAATTGTCATAATTAATTGTCATTTAATTGTCATAATTTTTAAGCACATAATTGAGTCTTAAGCCTCCATTGATTATAACCGTAATTTAGATACCTCAAGCTCAATTCAGTTAATAACACCAAAGTCTCCAGTACCACTTGGAGTGGTTTAAAGTTTCTGAAACATTGCCTTGGGGTTGATAAATATGACTCATTACTGGTACCTAGTGCCATTTCAAGTTGCATAAGTTCCTACCTAGGCTTTAGTTCCCACCACAAAAAAGTGGTTCTCTAATAGATTCAGTGTCACATCTGAACCTCTGATGTGTCAGATGACATTATGCAGCCATGTATAGATGTTTGCATGCCACCCCAGATAAATTACTGTTGGTTTGGTGGTCAGTATTACTTCTACTTATTGATCATATATCTAAACAGTGTGTGTACTTATGTATAATGTATGGTGATTTTGTAGTTTATGAAGTATTACATATGTCCTGTTGCTATTTCATAGGACAAAATGAATTGTGGAATGTGTGTTTGAGAACTTTACTACATTACTGTAATAAGAGATAGCTGGATGGACTTTTTTGCTTGTAGGAACTTTAATTAAAATGAATGAAAGCAGACATTTGCAATTACTATTTCAGAATAAGGGGAACAGTTTCAGATCTAACAACTTGGTGCTTACTTTTCCCCAGCTGAGTCTTCCTGTTGATAATAATTGGATGCTGGTTCCTTGAAGAGCAAAGGTATAAATTACCAAATGTGTTGCAAGCTGACAGAACAGAAGTCATTTTAATGTGAATGGAAACAAAGAGATTCTCTCATATAACCTGAAAAAAGGACCACAAGGAATCTCTGAACTTGTTAATATCCAGAAAAAATATGGATTAAAAAATATGAAATACAATAATTCTATTTATAAAGTTAATTCATTTCAATGTTATAAATTAGTGATTTTCATCCCAAGAAATTTCAAAACTACTATTTTAAATAAACCAAAATTCCTAGAATTCTCAACAGTTATCATGTAGATTAGTCTTATAACAACTCTCAAGAACCATTCCCTCTCAGCTGAGACTTTGCTCTTTTGAACAGACCAGATGTCATTCATCAAGAAAAATATTCTCTCAGAGGCACAACAGTGCCTGAGAGTGCCAGCATAAATTTAATGAGAAGGCTGAAATTCAAAGAAGGGGTCTTATGTGTTAAAAAATTATGGAAAAACTTTACTAACTGTCATAGACTGATCTTTTTTTCTTTCAAGGCTCTTATTGACAGAAAAGAAGTGTGTAGATAAACACAAGAGTATTCTTCAAACATCATTTAATTTGCAGTTAATTTTCCCCACATTCTGTAATATCAAAAAAACTCCATATTGATTTAAGCGTCACTGCTTCAATTGCTGAGAACAGTTAAAGTCAAAGACATTTTAGACTTGAGGAGAAAGCCTTTATCTTACAATCGGAGCCCTTCCTACAACAGTTTGAGATACCAAGTATCTACAATAGTTCCAGTGACAAAATTGTTTGATCTATTGGATTGACAAGGAACATTTTCTTCATTAAGCTTGTCCCGTTTTTCTGAACAGTTCTGCAAACTTAATTTGTTAGTTAAAATTATTTGGTGATTTTTTAATCTTTTTTTTTTTTTCATAAACACACTAGACTCCCTGTGTTTAAATGCCTTTGAGACCTATTCAATGTATTTACAAACTTGGTCTGGATAAATGCATGACATAATTTGTTAGCTGTTATGAAACCTAAGAAGTAAATCGCTAGGCAATAGAAATAACTTAAGACAGTGAGAAGTACTTGATGAGAAGACTTAATAGGAGAGAAGCAGTCCTAAAAAATTTCTGTACTCATCTAGATGTTTTTATTTACCATTTCATCATCCTATCTAAACATGTTTTCAGACATCAATGTGATTCATTTTTCCTCATGATATTTTAATAAAAAAAGGGACTGCTGTTTTCTGTATTTTACAAATAGACACTTTAAGTACAAAGTCACCAAATCTTAGTGCCAAGAGGAGGCTTGGACACTAAAATGGGTATTGAGTGTATAAATTTTACCTAGACCACAATTACAAACCTGAAATCAAATGCTTAGATGTTACTGCATCTTGGAAACATTAAAAATATGCAGATAGAATAGAATAGAATAGAATAGAATAGAATAGAATAGAATAGAATAGAATAGAATAGAATAGAATATTTCAGTTGGAAGGGACCTACAACAATCATCTAGTCCAACTGCCTGACCAATTCAGGGCTGACCAAAAGTTAAAGCATGTTATTAAGGGCATTGCCCAAATGCCTTTTAAACACTGACAGCCTTGGGGCATCGACCACCTCTCTAGGAAGCCTGTTCCAGTGTTTGAACACCCTCTCCATAAAGAAATGCTTCCTAATGTCCAGTCTAAACCTCCCCTGGTGCAGCTTTGAACCATTCCCACGTGTCCTATCACTGGATACGAGGTAGAAGAGATCAGCACCTCCCTCTCCACTTCCCCTCCTCAGGAAGCTGTGGAGAGTAATGAGGTCACCCCTCAGCCTCCTTTTCTCAAACTAGACAAGCTCAAAGTCCTTAGCTGCTCCTCATAGGACATGCTTTCCAGAAGGTGGATCACCTTTATGAATTAAATTAGATTTATTATCTTTTATTTCATGCAGCTACACCACGTCTAAAGCTGCTAACCTGCTGGGTGTCAAACTAAAGAGTTCACAAGATATGCTTTCCTTTAGATGTCTTAGCTAAGAGGACTGGGTTTTTTTATATATTTCTGGAGAAAATGTAGCCATGTTGCCCTGTAATACAGTATTGCCATTGCTAGTAGCAGGCCACAGGTTTTGTATTGAGTTTGCAAGTCATGAGGACTGAGGTTTGTCAGGCCTGCTCTGTTTGGGCTCTTTTTGACCTACCTGCAGATAGTTCTACTTGGCTTATCTGTAACAGTGGGTTTTTTAATTGACCAGATAGCTATGGTTAACTTGTTTTACTTTTGTTAATCTTTGTATTATAGCAACATATTTTGCAACTCTACGCAGAGAAGGACTCTGTTAATGTTAATGTTAATGACTCACCATAACACCCAGCTATCACCACCAGTATGAAACTGCGAACCTTAGGACCCCTGAAGAAGAGGAAGGGAGAGCATAACGTCAGGAAAAGGGGTAGATACTAAGTGTTCTTCCTGATCAGAGTGTCTTCTCTTCCAGGGTAACGGTTGGCAAGAGACTGGTTGGTTGACTAATCTTGTGACCTTCTGACTCTGCTTGTGGGAGGTGGTGAGTGACTGCCTTTGCATCACTTGCTTCTTTTCCTCTTTCATAGAATCACAGAATGGTTTGAGTTGGAAGAGACTTTTAAAGATCATCAGGTGACCTGCCTAGTGGATGAGGGGAAGGCTGTGGATGTGGTCTACCTGGACTTCAGTAAGGCCTTTGACACCATCTCCCACAGCATTCTCCTAGAGAAGCTGGCGGCTCACGGCTTAGACAGGTGTACTCTGCGCTGGGTCAAAAACTGGCTGGACGGCCGGGCCCAGAGAGTTGTGGTGAATGGAGTTCAATCCAGTTGGCGGCCGGTCATGAGCGGTGTTCCCCAGGGCTCAGTACTGGGGCCGGTCTTGTCCAAGGTCTTTATCAACGATCTGGATGAGGGGATCGAGTGCACTGTCAGTAAGTTTGCAGACGACACCAAGTTGGGCGGGAGTGTTGATCTGCTGGAGGGTAGGAAGGCTCTGCAGAGGGACTTGGACAGGCTGGATCGATGGGCCGAGGCCAACTGGATGAGATTCCACAAGGCCAAGTGCCGGGTCCTGCACTTGGGCCACAACAACCCCATGCAGCGCTACAGGCTTGGGGAAGAGGGGCTGGAAAGCTGTCTGGCAGAAAAGAACCTGGGGGTGCTGGTTGACAGCTGGCTGAACATGAGCCGGCAGTGTGCCCAGGTGGCCAAGAAGGCCAATGGCATCCTGGCCTGTATCAGAACTAGTGTGGCCAGCAGGAGTAGGGAAGTGATCGTGCCCCTGTACTCGGCACTGGTGAGGCCGCACCTCGACTACTGTGTTCAGTTTTGGGCCCCTCACTACAAGAAGGACGTTGAGGTGCTGGAGCATGTCCAGAGAAGGGCAACGAAGGTGGTGAAGGGTCTGGAGAACAAGTCTTATGAGGAGTGGCTGAGGGAACTGGGACTGTTTAGGCTGGAGAAGAGGAGACTGAGGGGAGACCTCATCGCTCTCTACAACTCCCTGAAAGGAGGTTGTAGCGAGGTGGGTGTTGGTCTCTTCTCCCAAGTAACTAGTGATAGGACGAGAGGAAATGGCCTCAAGTTGCACCAGGGGAGGTTTAGATTGGACATGAGGAAAAATGTCTTTACTGCAAGAGTGGTGAAACATTGGAAGAGGCTGCCCAGGGAAGTGGTGGAGTCCCCATCCCTGGAGGTTTTTAAAAGACGTGTAGATGAGGCGCTTAGGAACATGTTTTAGTGGGTATGGTGGTTGGACTCGATGATCTTCAAGGTCTTTTCCAACCTTAATGATTCTACGATTCTATGATTCTATACTCCAGCTCCCCTGCCATGGGCAGGGACATCTTCCACTAGATCAGGTTGCTCAGTGCCTCATCCAGCCTAACCTTGGATGTTTCCAGGGTCATCTACCACCTCTCTGGGCAACCTGTTCCAGTGTTTAACCACCTTCATCATAATAAATTTCATCCTTATATCCAATCTGAACCTACCCTCTTTCAGTTTAAAACCATTGTCCCTTGTCCTGTCAATACAGGCCTGGTAAAAAGTCTTTTTCCATCTTTCTTACAAACCACCTTTAACTACTGAAAGGCTGCAGTAAGGTCTCCCTAGAGCCTTCTCTTCTCCCGGCTGAACAACCCCAACTCTCTCAGCCTTTCTTCATAGGAGAGGTGTTCCAGCCCTCTGATCATTTTTGTGGCCCTTCTCTGGACCCGCTCTAACAGGTCTATGTCTTTCTCATACTCAGGACTCCAGAGCTGGACACAGTAGTCCAGCTGGGGTCTCATGAGAGTGGAGTAGAAAGGGAGAATCACCTTCCTCGACCTGCTGGCCATGTTTGGGTTTTTTGGGGGTTTTGGGGTTTTTTTATGCAACCCAGGATATGATGGGCTTTCTGGGCTGCAAGTGCACATTGCCGACTTATGACCAATTTTTCATCCACCAGTATTCCCAAGTCCTTCTCCACATGACTACTCTCAATCCATTCATCCCCCGGTCTGTACTGATAATGGGGATTTCCCCAATCCAGGTGCAGGACCTTGCACTTGGCCTTATTGAACTTCATGAGGTTCACATGGGGCCACTCCTCAAGCCTGTCAAGGTCCCTCTGGATCCCTCTGGCATCCCTTCCCTCTAGTTTATCAACTGCACCACTCAGCTTAGTGTCATCCCCAAAATTGCTGAAGGTGCACTCAATCCCACCTTCTATGTCATTGATGAATGTATTACATAGTATTGGTCCCGGTATGGACCCCTGAGGGACACCACTAGTTCTGGTTTCCACTTGGACATTGAGCCATTGACTGCAACTCTTTGGATATGAACATCCAGTCAGTTTGTTACCCATCTAACAGTCCATCTGTCAAACCCAAATCTCTCTAATTTAGTGGCCAGAATGTTGTATGGGACCGTGTCAAAGGCCTTGCAGAAGTCCAGGTAGATGACATCCATAGCTCTTTGCTTGTCCACTGATGCAGTCACTCCATCATAGAAGGTCACAAGATTAGTCAAGCACGATTTGCCCTAGGTGAAGCCAGCTGCTATGGTTCCAAATATTCTACCACTACATTCTTAGCTTTATATGTAAGGTGTGTTTCCCCTCTGTCCATAAACCAGATTTTGAGTGTAACAAACTTGCAGTAGATATTAAGGCCCCTGCCTTAATTTGGTGACATATTATAAGTAAGATTGTGTAAACATAAGATCAAATGAGTGTGTTAAAGCAAGATATGGGAATATAATTTTTCATAAAGAGGTCAGAGGAGATAGTGATTGGTAGTAATGCTAGAGAAGAATCTCTTAGTATAGCACATTGCCAGTGGGACATCAGGGCAGTGCAAACATAATGTCCAGGCATAGCAGGGATAATCTGTACAGGCAAGAACAGAGGTAAGTACAGGGAGCCAGAATAGTAACTTAAGAAGAAAAACAAGTGCTGGTATGAGGTTGGAAGATGGAAATCTACCTCTTGGTAAGGGAGAGACAGAAAGAAGCTGAAGAAGAGAATACTCACTGTGTATGTGTTCAGTAATGGCATTTCAATGCAGCTGTACTCTCAGCAACGGGTGAATTAGACTACAGAAAAAAAGTATCCATTCAGCCTCAACAGTTACGCGACTTTCATCACCTGAATTTAGGAAGAATCTCTGCTAATACTGCTTTTAGATAAAAAAAGCTTTTGCAGTAACTTAGAAACTTTTTTTTTTTTTTTTTTTGTGCTGACCAGTGTCGACGTGGCCCTACACAAATTCTTTCAAAGTTCCATAAGGCAATGACAGCCTGCAGAAACTACAGATAAGGTCATCTGACTGGACTGTGCAAAGAAGAAAATTCTGGGTTTATTTCATAAGTACCAAATGTTCAAATCAATGTCTGATGTATAATGATCAGAAAACCAAAGCATAAGACACAGTGGATTGGAAGCATGTGCATCCCCCACGTAGAAGATGACTTTTTTCCTTTTTAAAATGGACGGATATAAAGAAAAAGGAGATAAAATAGGTGAAATAACAGAAAGTGTGCTTTAAGTAAAAGGTAGTATAACAGGAAAGCAAACTTCTATTTTGAATAAAATGAATGCCACTTTCTGCTGCATTTTTTTATCTTGGACCCAGCCTGTGCCCAACCATTAAAAAAATTACCCAGCTGAAGGCATGTATTTTTCTGCATTCCCAAATATATACACGTGTGGTAACCATATCTAGAGGGAAAACAAAAACAAAAACAAAAACAAAAACAAAAACAAACCCAAACAAAACCCACCACCTGTTTCTGGAGGCAAAATTAGTTGCATGAATTTCCATAGTAAAATGAGGGAAACTATACATTAACAATTGATTTGAGGTCTGAATGGACTACCAAAAGCATTTGCAAATATATGTCCCTTTTATTAGCTATGCTGTTGTATTTCTCTGTTTTCAAGAGATCAAATGCTTGAAGAGTACCCGTCTTCATAAGGATAAAGACTATGATTGCATTCATAAAATAGGATTTTTGAAAAAATTCTTCTCATTTTAAAGGTACTTAACTTTTCTGTAGTCAAGAAAAGAGAAAGCTCAACAAGCATATCTCTAAGGAAATTGCAAAAGTTTATGAGAAAATAAATTTCTTAGAACTTAATCCAGTTATTCAAAATGTCCCTGTGTCAATCCAGTAATAACTAAATGTGAATTAATTGATTTAAAATAAGTTTATTACATATTATTAGATTTTATCGTAATTACATAATGTATTTTTAGATTCTTGTCAACTTAGCACTCTGTTTATTATAAACACACTGAACTAATTTTCTGACCCACATGAAGTTGTGCAGTAACCTAAAAAACAGTCACAAAGGTCTTCACATGGAAATGTTTACTATGCTAACTGGTTACCAAAAGTGAGATGAATTTTACTTTAAAAGTAACAATGATTAATTAATTTTGATGTTTATAATTTTTGTGCTTTTTTTTAACTGCGCTTCAGTAGAACAATACAAAGCTATTGGCATTAAAAGACTGTATAGTGAAAACTCCCCATCTATTTTGTCTTAATTTGAATCTTTTGTCCTTTTTTGTTTGAAGATGAGTCAAAGTTAAATATACAAATTTTGAATGTTAGAAGTTTAAAACCTCTTGTTTATAAATTCCTGTCTACCATAGCCTATTGATATATGCTGTACATTGCTATCCATTCTTGCATATTGACTTTATTTATACAGCCAATCAAAATTCAGGAATTGCAACTATGCATTTGAGTTAAATATTCATAGTTCACATTTAAGGTTTTGTCAATTAAATCATGTAGGCCACAGACTAAACTGAAAGGTTAAATTATGCAAAATATGTATTTGCTATTTATTATACTACCATTGTCACAAAGTACAGTCTCAAGTACAAAACCATTGACTGACTTGGGCATCAAATAAGCATAGAGAGAAGAGTTACTTAACAGTCAAGAACCTAGCTAGGTTGACAGGATAACTCCATAAAGACCTTCAGAAGCATGTTTATTTTTCTTGCTTACATAGAGACTACAGATGTTTATCTCAATGGCTAGGTGATTCAGATTTGTGCCTGATTTAGACAACTTATGTAGTCACACTGACTAAAGGTGTCATATAAGTCATAAGTTAAACCAGGTCATCCAAGAGTTTCACCCAGTTCCAACAATTAATAGTTATCCACCTTTGCAGTGTAGGAAATGATAAATATAGCATGAGTCTATACTAGTATTTTAGTTTGGCTCAGGAGTGTACTTCTGAGGCAAATCTTACAGTCATTCCCACTAACCATGCTTTTGTACACCTTGTGGGGTGGTCTTCAGTGTTTGAACTGGATCCCTTCCTAAAGTAAAAAGTAGTGCCAGCTCCTAATGGGCGCTCAGCTCAGGAGACCATTTTGGAGCCAGTTAGAATTAACTCCCTTGAAATACATACACTGTGCATGTCATGTCCTCAGCACTAGCTGTTTCACTTTAACGATCTTAATTTGGCTGAATTATTTGCTGATATAGACATAACCACACTAGTGCAGTTTGTTATTGTTCCAAGGTTAGATAAATTACACCTATGTAAGTTACTGTGTTTCTGATACTAAAGCAGTTGCCTAAAAATTTTAAGACAAATAAAATTTCCCTTCTCTGTGATTCCCATTATGGCTTTCCAGATAATGGGTTTGAGCGATATATGAGTACAGAATGACTGTGTCTGGGCTTACGCCACTGTAAATTTTCATGACTACCTCACACAAGTTGAAAGGGATATAGAAGATCCTTTTCATTGTGCTCGAGAAAGGAGCTGAGGCTCAGTGGTGTGGAGATGGAAGTATTCTAGGCAAGTAAAGGCCTGGAATAACAGGAAATAAGGCAGTAAATTCTGACTGAAGCAGTCCATCTACAGTTGGAATAGTATCTGGATGTTAGACAATCTCTCCATTCTTTCTTAAAGTAAGTCTGTCAATAAGGTATTTTCCACCAACTGTTACAACTACTTTACAGAAAGAAAACTAAGTAAATTGAGTACAAAATGAAACAAACACATGCCTAAAGTAAGAGTACGTGCTGGTAGTCTCACTCCTTAACTGTCTTCTCTAACTCCTGGAAAACAGTTCTTCCCCAGTTTTCCTGTGATTTAATGGAACTGTATAGATCCAAATTTCTTCCATATTGATTGACCTGGCATTAATGCATGAATTGTGTTTTCGTGTGCTTTGAGCTTTGTTTCAACTAAACCTTTTTTCCTCTCCTCCAACTGTTTTTCTCAGTAGGAATTTTGTACATAATGTGCCAGTACTAAGCAAAACATCATAATAAGCTAATACTGTTATTAACCTTGAGGCATTGTAGGACAATTAAAACATTTTAAAGGTTATTATTGGACCACCTTAACTGGACCTTGAGAATAGACAAATTAAGATCTGAAAAAGAAACTGAACTCTTTACACAGCAGTCATCTAGTCAGTACCAGTCAGTACCACCTTGTGTGGCTGCAAGTCTGAGGTAGCTTGTATGCAACATCAATAAAATCTCAAAATCCTTTCTGTGTTTACCCTATCACAAGGTGAATGTGAAAACCGTTGTGCTTAATTCTTGCTGACAAATACTTTCACATGTATTGGCAAACAGTCAGTTACAGTTGAATAGAACAAAGCAGCTGCTTGCAAAGCTCAGCCAAGAGCCAATAGCTGTTAGTCTTCTTTCTCCTCTGCAGCTCACTAAGGGATTGTGTCAAAGTCAGACACATATTTCAGATGCCCAAAAGAGACATTCTTGCATTACCATTCCTTTGTCTGTACATGCTCATGGAAGAACATCAGTTATTCCCCAGGCACAGACTGATTACGTGATCTGTTCATTGAAGAGTCTGGGAAGTCCTGGTGGGATCCTGCTTTGAAACTGTTATACTCTGCATGATGATAATAAACTTGTCTTGGGGCCATTGACTTTGTTCCTGCCAGTCAAAGATTGTCCTTCCTTCACCCTGAATGTCTTTCATGCCAAAAAACTCTCAGCAGAGCTGTAATACACCAAATACAGGAAAAATGCATCCCTTGCATAGGCTCCCTATCACTTCTCCAACCAAAATCCAACCACATGTGCTCATCTTAAGAACCAGTTTTAGCACTGGCCCTTAAAGATTTTGTGAAGGATAGCAAGATAGCAGAAACCATGCTTGAACCTTCACAAAACTATGAGAAAGAAAGTCTTCCTGAAATTGTAGGTCAAGTATGATGCACTGCTTAAGCTGTGAGCCTACATATGTTATGTTTATTACTTTCTAGAAACAGAATTTTAGGAGAATTCTCTGCTGTAAGGGATTAAAAATAAATCATATAAAATTTAGCTTAATGTTTGAAAATTACACTGATAAATAAGGATTCTCTAAAGAGGCTAGGAATTGACATTGTATTCTTTCTTCAAAAGAAAAAGGAAACTATTCATTGGCATAGATTCTTGACTATTAAAGAAATGGGATTGGATTTTTGAAAAGTCTCATGAAACTGCTTGTGGTATAAGCCCTTTCTCATTAACTAATGGCTCTTGATTATGCTATTTAGGATGTATCTTCTTGTAACTTTGGTGGAAAACATAGCTAGTGGATTATAACCAAGAAATCCTTGTTGTGTTTTTTACTCCAGGCAATGTTAGCTATTCAGGTGGTGGTTAGATTGGGACTGAAGTTGCCTCATCTGTACAGATGGGCTTATTGCCTTCATAGAAATCCTTAAAGGACAATTAAAATTGCTACATGGAAACGTAGAGCTTGCATCTCAAACATGAACTATGTAAGTGTTACTAAAGCTCTTTTTCATATAGAGAAGTAAAGAGATAAAATTCTATAAGACTTTTTTTGATTGTTTTCTGCAGTTAAGAAGTAAAACGAAAGAAATAATTAAAATAACTGGAGGTTCTAGTAACAGGTTAACAAAATCACAACTATGAACTACATAACTCAGAAGAAGTCCTTCAAAATGTTCTTACTTTTGAGTTTATTTTCATTTGTATTAAAACAAATAAAACACTTTATAATCAATCTCAATGTTTTCTGAAAAGCAGCTATCAAAAGGAAGGACCAAAATCTTGAGTCTCACTTTTCTTGCAAACCATTCATCAACTTTTTCCTGCTTTCAGAAATTTGTCCTGACACATTGTTTCCTATCTTTTTTCAAAAGACTTCAAGTTGTTTTCAGTTGATATTTCTGAATTCCAGTAATGTATCTTATCACTCTATAATCAGCTGTGTTCTGTTTACCAACAAATGATAACCATTGTGCTGGCAGATAAGTTCAAGCTAGTCTGTAGATATAAAGGCAATAGCAAGCTACTCATGCAGGAGTTGATTTCACTTAAACGCACACACACAGAGTTTATTTCATGACTTGAACTAGAGGAAAAATGAATCAATATCTACTTCCATTTGGCCTTCTTTTTAAAGTTTGATAGTTAATAGCTTTAGATTTCAGCACTTTAGAAAGCCCATGAAGGTTAAAAAAGGAGAGGAGAGGAGAGGAGAGGAGAGGAGAGGAGAGGAGAGGAGAGGAGAGGAGAGGAGAGGAGAGGAGAGGAGAGGAGAGGAGAGGAGAGGAGAGGAGAGGAGAGGAGAGGAGAGGAGAGGAGAGGAGAGGAGAGGAGAGGAGAGGAGAGGAGAGGAGAAGAAAAAAGTTCTTCTAAAGATAAGGAAGATTGTAAAATTGGAAAAAACCCACAAAACTAAAAACAAAATTTCCTTAAGAATCATGACAGTATTGGTTTCATAAGAATTATTCTAATGTTTCCCAATTTCCTTATTTCATTTCTGTTATTGCCCTTTCAGTAATAGCTTAAGATCCAGTGATTCATTTCAAACTTTTCTTTCATAGAACATTTATTCCTGAAAGGTATGTAACCCTTCAAACGGGGTGAATTTTTAAAGTTTCTAGTAAGCTAGCAAAAACTAGTGAGGATATAATTTTCTCCTTCATTTCTTTTGTCAAGGTCAGTAGTGGGCTTTGCTCAGATTCTCCTCTAACTGAAGAAAGTGACTTGAGATACCTCATAGCCTTAAATGAGATCTCCAGGATCAGTTAATTAAAACCCACCTGTCTCCTTCTGTAGCTTCACTGAGTATTAAAGCTAGAGTAGCAGGCAGAAACAGATTCAGGGGAATGTTCACAGCTGTTGATGAATAAGGAGCAGACTGTAACTTTTTAACTTATAACATTTTTGTTACAATTGAAGTAATAAGTTTTGTGTAACAGATTTGATGGGCTGGAAAGCAGTAATAAGGAGGATGGCATAATAAGAATAGAATTTCTCTGCTTCTGTATTTAGGTGGTAGGTATATAATTGTGCACCACTCAGTTTTGAACACTGTAAATTGCTGTCCCAAAGCATTTTGGATAGTCGTTGTCCAAAGTCATAGACTATTTTATAGGTTTTGTTGAATGGTGTCACATGCTTTGCCTTTGTGATCAATCTACTCTGTCACATTGGTTTATTTCACCTATTTGTTACCAAACGCATCAATATGGGATCTAATAGCTATCTTTTCTTTCTGTGTAAATTCAAAAAACAAATAACAAACATTTCCAAACTCAGTGTCATTCACATGCACGCATGCATTGCATGAAGGGTGTAAAGAGTTTGCAGCGCTGGAGCATGTGTTTGCTGGCCACTTGTGCAGGGAGCACTGGTGCAGCCGGCAGGGGTCATTGTGAGACCGCGCTGGCTGATCAGTCGTCCTGGTGAAATGTGCCTTGATTTCAAATGGCCTTGTTCTACTGTACAAAACACACACAACTCATCCTGTTGTAAAACCCTGGAAGGAACTTTCTATTTCGGTCCAGCTTTTTTCTTTTGTTTTTGTTTCTATACTAAAACAGAAAAATGCATCACCTGAAAAGAATAATAAAATTTCACTCGAAAAAAATCCTGCAGTGAAGTTTTCCCAATTCAGACCAGTAAGTCCATCAAAGTTGCTAAGCTTATTTTCAGTTGCCAAGTAAGTTCACCTCTCTTCACAGACCTTGACTCATGAACCATAACAGCAGCCTAAAATATTTTACTTAAACTCTCACAACTAAGCCAGTGGAATATTAAAACACAATAAGCAATGGAATCAACAAATACAGTGAACACTCAAGTTACAGAAAAAAGAAAGCTATTAGCCCAAACTCATTTTCGTTACATTAAAAACAAAGGAATAAAAATAAAAAAGGCTTTTTATTACATTTTACAAAGTAGTTCTAAAATGAACACCGTAAAGAGGTCCCTAATCGAGACAAGGCTGTAATCAGACTAGTAACTTTTTCAAAGAGAGATTGGGGTAGGAAATGTAATGATAAAGTCCAATAGAATGCTTCAAAGGTAATTGCTCTCTCCTCACATATACATAGAAAGGTCAAGAGTAGCTGGACTCTCAGAGCAGATTTGACTTCCCATATCCTATATTATTTAAATAAGCATAGGCTTGCCAATGTGACACCCATCTACAAGAAGGGCTGGAAGGAGGATCCGGGGAACTACAGGCCTGTCAGCCTGACCTCGGTGCTGGGGAAGATGATGGAGTGGTTCATCTTGAGGGCGCTCACCAGGCATGAGCGGGACAACCAGGGGATCAGGCCCAGCCAGCATGGGTTCATGAGAGGCAGGTCCTGCTTGACCAACCTCATCTCCTTCTATGAGCAGGTGACCCACCTAGTGGGTGAGGGAAAGGCTGTGGATGTGGTCTACCTGGACTTCAGCAAGGCCTTTGACACCGTCTCCCACAGCACTCTCCTCGAGAAGCTGGTGGCTCACGGCTTAGACAGGTGGACTCTGCGCTGGGTCAGAAACTGGCTGGACGGCCGGGCCCAGAGAGTTGTGGTGAAAGGAGTTACATCCAGTTGGCGGCCAGTCACGAGCGGTGTTCCCCAGGGCTCAGTTTTGGGGCCGGTCTTGTTTAATATCTTTATTGATGATCTGGATGAGGGGATTGAGTGCACCCTCAGTAAGTTTGCAGACGACACCAAGTTGGGTGGGAGTGTTGATCTGCTCGAGGGTAGGAAGGCTCTGCAGAGGGACCTGGACAGGCTGGATGGATGGGCCCAGGCCAACTGTATGAGGTTCAACAAGGCCAAGTGCCGGGTCCTGCACTTTGGCCACAACAACCCCATGCAGCGCTACAGGCTTGGGGAAGAGGGGCTGGAAAGCTGCCTGTCGGAAAAGGACCTGGGGGTGCTGGTTGACAGCCGGCTGAACATGAGCCGGCAGTGTGCCCAGGTGGCCAAGAAGGCCAATGGCATCCTGGCCTGTATCAGAAATAGTGTGGCCAGCAGGAGGAGGGAAGTGATCGTGCCCCTGTACTCGGCCCTGGTGAGGCCGCACCTCGACTACTGTGTTCAGTTTTGGGCCCCTCACTCCAAGAAGGACGTTGAGGTGCTGGAGCGTGTCCAGAGAAGGGAAACGAGGCTGGTGAGGGGTCTGGAGAACAAGTTTAGTGGGCATGGTGGTGTTGGGTTGATGGTTGAACTCGATGATCTTAGCGGTCTTTTCCAACCTTAATGATTCTATGATTCTAAGCAGATCTGATGATGACACTAAGGAAAGGGCTCTAAATCTCAGTGCTAAGACCTACCAGGCAGATTTGAAAGGCAAACGCTTTTCTCTGGAAGAAATGAATCAAAGAGAGAATTAAGTTCACCCCCCATTTGAAATGTGCTGCTGTGTTTCTCCTCTGTTCTGAAATTTACTTGAAGAAAAAAGGAGAATCACCTTTGAAAAGGTAAGCAAATGAATGTTCTTTTCTTTACAACCAACATAAACAAAACCAATGTTTACCTAGGAGCAGAAAAAAAAAGAGGAAAAAGGAAGATCAGTTTGATCAAAAGATTATAACTGATGACAAAACCAAATATTTAATGTTGGTGCTTTGATTTAGTAAGCCTTCCGAGCCTTGTAGCTTGTATGCATTCCTGGAGTGAAATCCTGGAGGTACAGGATTTATGTACCACAGGTACATAAATGCCATCAGACGACATCCTTGAAGCACCTACTAACTCACAACTTTTTTTTGTATATCAAGCCTTATGATTCACTGATTACTTTCCCATGGATTTTTCTACAGAAATCTCCATATCCTGTTCTTTAAATTTTGTACAGTGGTTTTTCTTTGTTTAGACCTTTAGGGACCCATTTAGATTCTTGATAGAAGAGGAGAGAATAAGAGGAAGTAGGAGGAAAAGATAAACATTTTTTTTTTAAGTTATATTTCATTGAAGAAATTTATACAGCCAAAGAACATACAGGAATATTTTTTAATGAAAAGTACCCTCTTTCCTCTTTGAAATGCTACAGATTTATGGGAACACAATTTCTGAACAGTTTTTTTGAGAGTTTTCTGCTTCTGTTTGTGTTTTCAAGACTATAAAATGTAATAAATAATTCCACCTACATTCTATGACAGCATAGCATGAGAAAATGAATTGTAGAAAAATTATTCCACTTCCATTACTGAGCATCATTCAATTGGAATTGTTACAGAAAATTATTTAATTTCCAGGAGGTTGTAACTGCTTCAGGATCATTTATCAGCTCAAAACAAACAAACAAACAAATAAATAAATATAAAAGTCTTTTGAAGTCTTTCAGTAAAAGGCAATTACTGTTAAAGATTAGCAACTTCCTTTTGATAGAATTCCTAAAGAAACTTATAAAGTTTGTGTGCATGGCAACATTATTTTTCTCATAGTGATAATAAAGAATGACAGAAGTACTTTATAACAAACCAAAGTGTGTTAAAGTGGAAGAATATATACATATATCTCAAGAGAGAGATATTTATAATACTACTTAATAATTTTAATTTTGACAGAGTTTTAAAATACTGCCAGACTAGATGTAAGAAGGAATTTGGATGGTTGCAGGTTGCTTCTGTTGTTGTTTCTATTTCTCCTTCTTATGGGCTGATGCCAACATGCAAGCTCTAAATTAGGAAGCTGTAATAGGAATGTATATGACATTACTTTGGTTAGCTGATCATACCAGTAAGTATGATAAGTAGGAGAGAGTAGGATTATGTCACAGCTGGAGATATAATTACTGTATAAAGTACACTTTAATAGTGTCTGTGCTATGTATTAGGGAACATGTCTCTCAGTTTTACCAATTAACCTACTGAAAACGTCCCAATAATTCAGCTGTGTAACTGAAGAGACAAAGTATTGCTCCTGTTATTTTACATTGTTCTATCTGAACACAGATTTTTCATTAATTAAGTTTTATAAATTTCCAGTGGAACAAAAAAAAAAAAAAATTGATTCTCATATGACTATAAGATTTTCTGACACACAAAATGAGAACATACTGCATTCCCTTGACCTTCTAGCTTTCAAAAATTCTCAGCATGAATAGAAATGTGTTTATACCTTAAAATGACATTCTCCTGGCTAACAGCTGTAGAGCCACCTTACTCAATGTTTAGATCAGATTCTGTAAGCATTAGTATCTCAAAAGGGTTGGCCTGATTTTCAAGTCAGATGAAACCAAATGTCAATCCTAGCAAAGCACTAAATGGATCACTTTTTTTTTTTTTAATTTGGCAAGGAAATTAAACACTGCCCTTCTGTCCTTCCCTGTTTGTTTTTTTTTTCCCCCCTGTCTTTGATGAAATCCTGCTTTTAGTTTCTGTTGAAGGCTTAATCCTGTAAGCCATTCAGTCTGTTCATGATCCAGTAAATGTCCTCGAGCAATTGTTTAACTTAATGTAAATCATTATGAGCTTAAAAATGAAATACTTGCCTACATGTTTTCTTGGTCTAACGCTTAGCACTTCAGAGGATCAACAAGATTTTGGTGCCACTAAGCAGCTCTTAGTCAGGGGAGGGACTTATCTTACTTTAAAGAAGACATCTAAAATAGATCACATGAGTTTTGCTGAGAAGCTGTGTATTTCCTCCACTGACTATAAAGCTGGCCTGAGATGACTAGCTTGTGCATCTCAAGCCTCAGTTCAGATGCCCACATACATATGTCTAATGAAATTTGGGATGCTGTACTCTAGCTGTCCTCCAGCTGCTACTCCAGAACTACAGGGGTCTTCCATAGATTCTCAGTTATATATGTCACCTCTGAGCTATTCTTGGTCATTTCTAAAGACCTGTTTGTGGACAACTGAACTGGGCTCCAGTTTCTTGTATGAGGAAAGTTTTCTGCCTGCGTTGCACAGAAGAATTTTAAGTTAAGGAGGAAGTCAACTAACAAGTTTTAGATGCCTCAGAAAATGAGCAACCCTTGTCTACGGCTTTTTGGATTACATTTTGAATTAGGTTTAGATATCTGAGGTGGGAACATTGTGATGTAAAAGCACCATTTTTTCCCATTGTTTATAAAAGAATGGACAGCTTCTGAAGTAAACAGCTACCTTATAGGCATCTATTTTGATATTGAGACGCTTACATGTGGATATCTAGTGTTATTTCAGATGATCTAGAGTATTTCAGCTGGCTTTTACCTGCCTCTCCAGAGGAATAGTCTCCCATAGATCCTAGGTCATACATGCTAGTCCCTCATAAACATCTCAGATTCCCCACCAGGGAATCTCAAATGACAATGAGCACCTATATTTCAGTAACTACGTCCCCCTCCAAAAGCTAGATGAGCAGGAGCCTACCACAGTGTCAAAAATAAAGGATGATAGCAGTCATGGTATTTTTAATGTGGTTTGTTTGTTTGTTTGTTTTTTCCCCCAGAGTCATTTGGAGTAAATTCTGGTATATCTGGGATCAAAGGCATACAGGAAATATAAATATGTATTCCAGTTAAAAACAAAAATAATAAAGAAGAACCAAAAATACCAAAGCATTACAGAACCTCACAGATCACTACAAGAAAATCTCTGCAGTAAAGTGGGAAAAATGAGAGAACAACACCCTATCAATTTGTCTTACTTTCTGTATACATGATGGTTTCTTGAATCAGTATCAGATTATATGCTCAGGAAAGTTGTGTTGTTTTTTTTTTAAAATATAATTATGTAAGCAAGTAGATCTTGTTATTTCCAGGAACCAGTGGGCTGGATGGATTCTCTGAAGTAGAAGGAATTGCAAGCTAGGAGCCAGATCACTGAAGAAATAACTGTGGAAAAATACCAAAGGCTAAGGAGGAAGATCAAGTTTAATTTATGCTTTATTGCTGTTATTAGAGAATCTATTGAAGTCCCAGGGAGGATAAGTTTTAAGAATCATGTGCAGACTTGAATCAGACTGTATACAACCTTCAGCAAGTTACTGTCTACTAGAATATGAATAATGAAAAGAAACTATTGCAAGTTTAACATCTGCAGACTTCAACTGAAGTTTGTCCAGCTCTCTCCTGCAATGTCAATAATCCTGGTTAATGATCATAGTGCATGAATCTTTAAAATCCTTGTCTTCATCAATGAAATGTTGTTCAAAGAGTTCTAGAATTGGTTTTAGAAGACTTTCACAGCTTTCTTGAAATAGGTAGAACTTGAATTAAACATAATCTAGTTTGTTAAACCATGTAACAAGTATCAAAATTAAATTGTCAGGATATCCATCTCTGCATCAACTCAAAATCAATAAACTGGAACAAATAAAAAATTAAATACCTTCTATTTTTTTTGGAAAATGAATAAAACTTTTTTGTCCTTCTAAACCCAATGTTTTGTTTAGAGAGTGGATGTACAGCATAGTAATTATCACTATTATTATTCAAAGTTTTTTTAGGAAACAGAGATCACCTTTAAAGCATACTAGGGATGGATGGAATGCTGTAACTTTTTTATCAGGTATTTGAAGCTGTTGTCTGGAATTATAAAATCCAGTCATAGATGGACACCAAAAGTAGACTGTAACTTTAGTAGTCAATGATAAAATCTGATCAGTGTAATATAAGGTTCTACTCATACACACAGATAAGGGTGTTATGCTTTCTACTTTTCTTTCCTTTTTTTCAGTAGCATATTGAATGTCCTGTCAAAAAAGACATGTCTTTACTCATAAAATGTCAACATTTCTATCTTTTTTTTTCTGAAAACATTAGATTCATTACAGGGATGTGCAGCACTATATCAGACCAAGTAATGCTTTCTAAACTCTGTTAATACTTTTTTATATCTTGAATTTATCCAGGAAGCAGTATCTTGAAGAGCTGAAAGACTGATGAAATAGATACAGTTATAATATTGTCACTGCTATTAGTATTGGTCTTATTTTTTAAGACTTCTGCTTAGAAATACTAAATACTTTCAAAAGCATAGTGTGGTATTTCCAAATCTCAGTGTGAGATTTTTTTTGTTTGTTTTATTTTGTTTTGCTTTTGGTTTTGCTTTTGTTTTGATCCCCGCCCCCCCCCCCGCTTGAAATTGAAGTGAGAAAAATTGCTGATTTGTGGGGAAAAAAACAACCAACCTTGCTTTGGGAAAGGTTATTTACAACAAAGTTTCAAACTTTCTGAAAGGTTTCATTTATTCCTTGAAGAAATATTCCCTTTGTTAAAGGTTTACATTACAGAAGGAAATTCATTTGTGTAATTACTGTGCAATAATTCCATGATACATAGATAAATAGGCAGATACAGATAAAATATATAGACATATATTTGCAGACCCATGTATGCAAAACACATTTATACATATATCTATAAAGATAGATGATGTTCACATATAAAGATATTTATACAAAAACACACAGCATCTGTCATGCTAGTTTATGCCATTTGTGGACTTCAAAGATGTAAACAAGACAACAAAAAACCCTTAGTGAAATTAATGAGATTAATGAAATGAATGTTATTAATTAAGAAATGTCATGAAGAATCAGACTTTAAACAAAATAGCTCCACTGTTTATGTAGGGCCTGTGAAGATCAATTTGGCTCAATACCAGACCATCTTGTTTCAATACACTGACTGATCTGGGTCTTTTCTGCTCTCAGAGAATTCTTTCTTACAGAAAAGATGAACATTTTCTTTATGATCAACTGAGGTTTGTAGGATGATCTTTTTCCCTCCATCCCCTTGTTGGGGGGATTCAACATCAAGCATCAAGCAGAAGTAGCAAGGTCAGTGTCATGGTTTAACCTCAGTCGGCGACTGAGCACCACACAGCCACTCACTCACTACCCCCCCGCAGTGGGATGGGGGAGAGAATTGGAAGAGCACAAGTGAGAAAAAACTCATGGGTTGAGATAAAAACAGTTTAATAATTGAAATAAAATAATAATAATGTAATAATAATAATAATAATACACAAAGCAAATGATGCACAGTGATATTGCTCACCACCTACCGACCGATGCCCAGCCAGTCCCCGAGCAATGGCCCCCCCGGCCAGCTTTCCCCAGTTTATGTACTGAGCATGATGTCACATGGTATGGAATGTCCCCTGGGCCGGTTTGGCTGTGCCCCCTCCCAGCTTCTTGTGCACCTCCAGCCTTCTCAGCTGGTAGAGCATGGAAAACTAAAAAGTCCTTGACTAGTGTAAGCATTACCTAGCAACAACTAAAACATCGGTGCGTTATCAACTTTGTTCTCATTGTAAATCCAAAACACAGCACTGTACCAGCTCATAGGAAGGAAATTAACTCTATCCCTGCCGAAACCAGGACAGTCAGTTTGATGAACTGCTAAAATGTTTCATGGTTACATTTTTTGCTGTCATTCTTCCTCATTATGAATGGTTTTACTCACAATCACCATTAACACAAGTGTACTGTATAATCACTTGATTCTTGCCTGTGACGAATAGAAGTGTGAAAAAGAATTACAAATGTTCCTGAAACAGCTACTTGTCATTAATGTAACAGTTTAGGCTTAAAGAATTGACAAAACTGTCATTTACAACTACATTTGAACACTGTGAGTATGTGTGAGGACTCAACTACCACTGAAACGAAAACAAATACTGATTCTATTGATTAAGTCAAAGTAATGGACATGATTATACTAGCATATTTTAATCTGCATCCATTCACTCTCCAAAATAAACACAAAATACTATATAATAACACCTTTTTTTCTTATAAAATATAACTTTTAAAATACTATTACATTTTTCAACCTTTTTTGTCCCTTTCATGGTGGTTATCATATGCTTATGAGGGTATTTCATTCTTTGCATGAAAAGCAGTAATATGATAATGTACTTCTTGTTGCTTAGAAAAAATATGGGGTTTTTATATAATAATTAGTTTTCACATAATTGGAAATGGAACAGTAGAAGAGTCAGCAAATTTTGGCCTAGCTTTCTGCATGTCTAACATCTTTATATTGACTTGAGCAAGCTTTGAGTCAGTCTCCTGAAACTTTATTACAGGATTTTGCTTTATTCAGTTGCTCGTGTATTCATTTATTTATTTTAAATCAGCATTTCTTAGCTCCTTGGCGTATTTACACTATTTCCTAGGTGACTAGGAAGTTCCCATAACTTTGAAAGGTTTTCAGAAATGTTCAGAATCTTATGTTTACATCACAGAAATAGGTACATTAAAAACAAATGAGTGCCTAAGTTAGATGGAAGATTTCAGCGCAAACCTTTTAAAATATTTTCAATTGTTGTTTTTTGTTTTTTATTTTCTCATAGAAAAGTGAGCAAAACGTTGATCTTTTGGTTCAAAAGTAACCAATCATGGATATAGGTCACTTTATAGCAGATTGGGCAAACTTTAATAATCATAAATCAACTTCAGAAGACAACTATATGCCATTTCCTTCGAAATAACACAGGCAAAATTTGTCTAGCTCAGAAAAGGAAAGGTCAGATCAGAAGTTTTCAGTCTTGTCTATGCAGAAGCTTAAACCACTTGGCTTGCTTTTGTCTTATAGGAAGGACAGAAAAATAGGTTAATATTTCCAAAATCACATAAATTGTTTGAATTACTAAATTCCTACATCATGTAGATGATTTTGATTTGTTTTTCCTTGAAGTAATGGTCACCAGCTTCAGAGTCATTTATATCTATTTGAACATCACTAATGTTTATAGAGCTCTTAGTGTTCACTATCAGCCAGGAAATGTGAGCTCTAGTACTTGAGTACACTGAGAACATTGTATCCCATTCTTGTCCATCCTGGCAGTAAAAATGGCTTTAGGTAGTAAATTATGTATTTGTATTTTGTAAGATAACAGGTGGTCCTAATGTGAATGAGAAACAGGATCTTGGTTACTTTGTTGTTTGTTGCACTGCAGAACACTTAAATGATTACATCAGATTTGTTGGTTTTGTTTTCCCCAAAGGGTTTCCTGCAACACAACTGTAACTTTGTCCTTGCCAAGAAAAGTCAAACGGAATATTAAAAAGGTAGCAGAGCATATACTTGAACAACTGCAAATGAGAGAGACAAAATGAAAGCTCACCTTGCAAGTGATATAGATTTAGCAGCCTTCCTAGGCTTAAAGAAGGTTATGAGGTAGGTAAAAGCCAACACACACTCACCCTCACCCTCCCACACCCCAAAGGAAAGAAATCCACCCCAACAACCCATCATGGTTAGTGCACTCAGAGATAAGAAACTTGGAAAGATAGTAATCTTTTTCAACATCCATCTGCAAAGTCTTTTGAAGTGAAGATATTTTGCAATTCTTTATGTATCCCTCTGCTAAAACTTACAGAGGATGAATTCTGTTCCAGCATAAAAGGTATTTCCATACATAGGTAAACAGGGATATAATTAAAGAAATTCAACATGTTAATTTTTTTGCCTAAAATAGATTTCCAAAACTAATCCATATTTCTATCACTTTCTTCTGAAATTATGGAAGGGTTTGAGGACAATAGTGAGATCAATTTGAACTGTGCTCCTGCATACTTTAAATCCTGGTCCCAAGTGCAATAATTACGCAGTTTGCAAATAACTTTGCATTGGTATGTGAAATGAGACATTGTTAAAGTCAGATAATTTTCTTTAACTTTATCTAAATTGATACTATGCAACATTTTCCTGAGATTTTCTCTTTCCAGACTATTGTGCTGCAATCAAAAAAAGATCTTTCTTCCCAAAAGATATAACTATCACCTTCCACATACCTGATCCAGCACTTGCCCTGTTCATTCATTTGCTTTGTTCACCGTCTATTAATTTCTGATGTTTTTTATTTCTAAGGATAATAAACGTGAGTAGAAACAGGAGTCCAGATCTACAAAGTTATTTGAGTACTTAGTGGAAGCTAACTGCCAAAACAAAAGATAGTATCGTGGTGCAATCATAACATTTTAAGGATATCGGTGACACCTTTACAGATATTTAATTAGTTTCGTAAAATCTTGGGCACACAAACAGTTTGTAGGAACTCTTTGCATTTGAATATATTTATCCAGGAGTTAAAAATTATACACACATATATAGAATCCACTCAAGACAGGAAAAAATACTGGGTTTTATATTAGACTGAAGTATTTCAAACACATTCAATTGTCTCAGGAGAGCTCAGCTGTTAGGAAGATCAAAAAGGTCATGGAGTTAGTTCTGGCTGTTAGTGGCATGTGGGTTGCAAACACTGTATCTATAGTGATAGACCACCTACAGTCTGAGGTATATCGATAGAAAAATAAGGCTACAAGGTGGGCAAAGATAATACCATTTCCAAATACAACAGCTTTGCCCAAAGTCACTTCATATTTTATAAATTGTGTTATAAAGTCAAGAATGCTCCATTCCACCAATGCACAATTCAATAACAGCTTGGAATTGGAAACTGGAAATTATAACTGGCACAGAAACCAAGCATCATTCCATCACATATTTACAGTGAATATGAGATTTATTGCATATAACTGGAAAGGTGAATGTGATTAAATACATAGACTATGTGCTTCATTCAAATATACATAATAAATTTAATTTATACATATATATAGGATAGTTTATCATTGATACGTATGCAGATTTAAAAAGTGACAAATAATTTTGAATTTGCTACAATTTTCTGTTCAAGTGAGTGCATATAAACAGTTTCATAGCTAATTTCTGTTACTGGGAATTTTATAAATGCCTTTAAAAACTCTTTTAAAACAATATATTACCTTTGGGAAATGTTTAAGGCTTAATAACACAGTATTCAGCAAAATGCATGTTGTTATTTTAGGTCTCCTAATCCCCCACTTGTTGTTATAGTCTCACATTTCTTTGCATAGCATGTGTGCTTTAGTCATTAAAACAGAGAAATATTGAAAAGATCAGTTTAGCCTAGCATATTATTGACTTTACTCATGTAAATTGAGCATGATATTGTTCTGTCATAGTAGAAATTTTGTGCAGTAATAGAAACAGAAAATACCAGAACACAGGATTCATTTTTAAATCCGAGAATTCTGACTGTGTTGCTCAGATTCCACTTGTGTAAACAGATACAGTCCCACTCACTGATAGTGATGACAACATATGAATGTGATACCAGATCTTAGCCTTGAAAGAATCTCCTTCTTAGACACAATTGGAAGAAATCAATTTGATCATCTTAGTCTGAGTCTTACTCCATCTAATCATAATTTCTATTCAAACTGTTATTCTGATTTAAATTATTTGGTTTTAACTTTCAAGTAACAAATCTGTAAATCTTTTAATGAGAATAAGGAATATTGAAAGTCTCACAATTGAAGCATTTAATGATTAGGCTGATGTAAAAAAGCATCATCTAGATTAATAAGCAAAATGGGCTAATTTCCTTTTGTCTTTCACCATGAGAATATTATACAAGCAAACTTCTTGTTTTCTAAGTGCCTTCCTAGTTTTATCTCTAAAGCACAGCATTTCAGTGATTGGCTTTTTTCAGTGCCATGCATACATATAATGCATCATCCCCATTTGTCTCAATGTCAGCTGACATACTAAAAAATAAACTCATTCACCTTTCTTCCTTTCTAGTAGTTACACCTTCCTTATTATCCCAGCTAATCTTTTACTTGGTATTCATCGGTGGACTTGTAGTAACAGGTTGATCTTGAACCTTCAGAAACATTCTGTGGGCAGTTGCCTTGAGCAGAAAAGCCACACACATTTTAACAGAAACTGTGCAGTTTTCAGTGCGTGATTAGGTTTTTAAATCCCATTGTAATTCTGGCAATAAGCCCTTCTTGGAACAGACTTTCCTGTTATACAAATATTATTTAACTTTGTGGAAGCATAAAATTAATTTATACAATTATTATGGTAATTTATTAATATAACCATCCTATGACATATGGCAGAATGTTAGAATATTGGGTGATCATGGACGTAATGTTTTTCACAAAAAATAAAGTCTGATTAACTGCACCATCTAACAGTAAAAACAGAAAGCAAACGAACAAAACCTCTTACATAAATTCATTATTATTTTAAAATCCAGTCCTGCAATACTTTGTACATGGTAATGCTTACACTCGTGTTATTCACACTGGCAGACAAAGACTATGAATAACAGCATTAAAACCACAAATAAGTCTGAAAAACTTACGGTATGTATACCATATATGCACTGGCAAAATAAATATACGTATTATTTCCGTAACAATGATATGAGCCTGTCTGTTTAGTACGATGAATTTAAAAAGACTCAATCCTATTGAAATAATATGGCATTTCTGTGACATTCAAATCCAGCAAATTCATAGATGCAAGATGTGTGGTGGACCAGTCTGCCTTGTGGAAAGGTCAGCCTAACACAAAAGACTAAAGCAAAATACGCAAGCCATGAACCGGGAAGCTGCCAAACTAATAGATAGGCAGTATCTGACAAAATCTACCTAGACGTTTAAGGCTAGGCATAACTCTCCCCTGAAGTGATGGTAACTTAAGCTGAACATTTATTGAAAAATGAAGAAACATATATGTTTTATGTACAGCAATGCCTTAATTTAGACTTGCTCTTTTGCATAAATTCTCTGGAATGCATGCACTCAGGCTGGAAAATTTACCAAACCACAACTGACAATAATGTTATTTGGCAATAGAGGGAAAAACGTGGTTATCTTTGGATGAGCTATTGGTGAGGATCTGAACAATATCCTACACCTTTCTATGTTTAGGTTTGGCTGCTTTTGCTATGTGAGCATATCTTAGCAACAGTTTATACTCAGCAGAATTTATAATTACTAAAAACTGAGGAAGGCAATGAAACATGCATTTTAATTGTGGAGAAATGTAACCCTTGAGAAAAATCATACATGAGAAAATGTAAGATTAATAGATTCATTTTAGAATGTGTATTTGCATGTTTTGGTCACACCCAGGAGACAATGAACTTGCAAAACAGAGAAATGAAAATTTTCATAAAGGCAAATTCAGAACAATTGGAGAACAATAAGAATCAGTAAATATGTCTGAAAATACAGGATAAGGGAGTCTGAAAGTGAAATACAGCTTATATAAATTAGAGAATGCAAAGGAGGTAGGCTACATGAATGAGTTCTAATTCTGCCTGTTTGACATTAATTTTTTCATTAATTCGTTCATTCATTCATTTGTTTCATCTCATTTTCAATATTTAAAAGTGAAGTCTAATAGTTTATTTCTTTATTTCACAGAGTGCTGTGATGATTAATAAGTTATCACCTTTAGAGCTCTATGGCATTTACAGCTTAGAAATATTGCACACTATGCTGACTGCTGGTTGTGGCATTTACAGAGATATCATAAGAGATTTTTGGAACTTCTGCTAAATATTTATATTGTGCATATATTTAGAACAGATTTAGAACTTCTGTGCAAGAAACCTAACCATAAGGACTTCTTAGCTTTGCAGATCAAAGACAAGAGGTAGACTAGAGTGCAAAAGTAAATAACTAACCTAATACACATCTCTTTCTGCAATGGGAAATTCAAGTAAAATTTGGATTCTTGGGTTCATGTACAGAAGATCATGGATGTAATGTTGCTCACTTAATGTATAGCTGCCTCTGAGAAGAAGGCATCTGCTTTAAGGATATCTGCTTTTAATTTAGAGTGCAGAACTTAATTTACAGGGGACTTAACTTGAGCAAACGCCCATCCAGATGAACACACTATCCAATCAAATTTTGAAAATTGAAACCATTGCCTGTTTACTCAGCCTGTTAGGCATGATAATGTGACTTAAATATTGAACAAAATTAAAAGTTCAGTTGCAGACAGCAGTAGAAATAGAAACCCTGATGATAGTGACCAGTCAGAGGGAAACACTACTTTTACTTTTCCTACTGTACTATACTTAAAAAAAGTTAGGAAAAAAATTATGAGGTAATGCTAAAGATAGAAGCAGACTGCTTCCACTGAAATCAGGTAGTTAAGGTAAACAAGCCACATAACATACAATACTTTATTTCTGAAGAATAACTATAAATATTCAGTGTCCCCTCCTTTAATAATGCAATTACCAGGTCAGCAGATTGTTTTCCTCCTCATGCAGTAGCATCTAGCTGATAGTTTAGGAATAGCAAAACTTTCTGGGTAACCAGGCCTAATTGGGAATACAGCTAATCTTGTGGTGTGTGACCCAGGTAGCCACTGCTCTCCTTCATCCCGCAATCCACGCTTCATACCGCTCAGTGAGCCTGCTTGCTGCGCCTGCAGGCCATTCCTCACTTTGCTAGCTACTCTTACCAAAACACTGCTACTTACCCAAAAGTTTCTGCTAACCTAGGTCTTCACCAATGTGTTAGCACTAGCACACATCCAGCACAGAGGAGACCTGGAGCAGTCTCTCAGCTCATGTCAAACTTCCAAATGTCTTCTTTCATCTCACAGCTTATGAGCAACATGGTCTTTGTCTTCCTCCTCATCCTTCCTCTTTCTTCTAAATAGTAATTTTTGCCTTTTCCAGGACTGGAACCTATTGCTTTAAATAAGGTTAATCACACACTCATGTTTAGGCACTGTTTATTAGTTCAGAATTTTATACTGTATTGCAGGTAGATTTTTTTTTTCCATTTCATACTTGGCACCTTTTTCAAACACACAAAATAAAAACATATATAAAAAATGTGCTTATTCATCCATTTAATGTAACAACCCTTCTCTCCACCAGATGCTTGCAGAAGGCTCCTACTCTGATTTCCTCTGGAATCACCTCTGCATTTTTGTAGTGCAGGGGAATGGGTAGAGACGTAAAAAGGTGCTGTTTTTTCTTAATGCCAATCTCACAACTGAAAGAAAATAGCAATGGATATCGGCCTAATCCAGCCACTTCCATGAAAAAATTGAGAGGAAGAATATGGTTGTACCTTTGCCATATGACAGGAGCTTTCACTGTCTCTAGAACAGCTAAGAGGAGGTTAAGCTATAGCATGTTCTATCTGCATTACAATTAACCTCTCTGTTGTAAAAGCAGAGCTTTGAAAGACTTTTCTGATTCCTCTGCCAATAAAATCTGTAAAACTGGTAAGTAGGGTTACCACCAGAGCTATGTTATTGGCATAATTTTGTTATTAGAAAACTCTAGAATAAAAAACATCTAAGAAAAAAGAAATAAAAATGTCCATTCTTTCAGTATCAGAATTCAGTCAGAGAAGGAACAGAAAGGCTGGTAGACTCTAACCTCTGACTCTTCCACACAAAAAAAGGAATATTTTGAGCAGGTTAACAAGCAGCCTTTTTGGTGCTCTTTGCAGCTAAAAGCAGATTTACCACCTGGTTTGCTGAATGCAATATAACAGTGTTCTATTTGCACTTCAGGAGTAACTCCAAAAGCCCCAGAGGAAAAAGACAAAGAAGTTTTCTAGCAGTTTTCAAAAGCCACAGCAAGAATTGAGCTATATGTGAGGCTTGGGATATTGTTAAAAGGGGTGAAAAGGGAAAATGGGGAAGAGGTCAGTAATTGGAGAGCAGAAGGTTAGAGGCTGCCTGCTCATTTGGGGGATTTGTACTGAGAAAGAGACCAGGCTTGTTTAGCTGGTTGACTGATTTCATCTGGGAGATGTGATTTTCTGTGTGTACTGGGTAGAAGGAAAGGGAAAATCAGGAATAATTATTTTTGGCAGAGTTAGGTAATTCCCAGTCCCAGCCATCTTCATTTGGTCACCAGCTGTTACTGCTGAAAAGTATTTTGTGTTACACAGTATTAATTCTCCATTTGTGTTCCTCTTCCTGATTGCTATTGCTTTCTCTGTTGCTTTTACTCTAAATTTCCTGTCTTTTAGAAATCCTGCTTTGCAAACTACTGTTGCAGTTGTAGAATATTTACAACCCTTAATTTATTGATATTTTTACTCACAGCTATAACTCCTTCTGAATGTATTTTTGGTCTGCAAATGCATTGGTCTTTTTCAGTTCATATAATTAATGTGCTGCATATTGGACATATTGCCTGAAGTTCACCCTGCTGCTGAAAGCTGGTCTAAGAGACCTATACAGGGAAAATAAAAAATGAACTTAAGCCGAAAAGTTTATGGTGTCTTTAATAATGTGGTCACACATTATCTAGAATACTTGCAAGCAAACAGAACCATAAAATATTCCAAATCTCCATCAAAACAAATTTGCACCCTACAAACCTTTTATGTCCCAAAGGATCTGATAGCTCAGTGACTAAGGTAGTCATGCAGTAAAAAAGAAACTGAGTCTCAGAGTCCACCAGGCCAGGGCTAAACCATTCTCTTTGCTCCAGTTTAAGCACATGTTCAAGTCTGGCCCTCAATTATCCATACTGCCGATGTATTAGTTTGCTCTCTGACTGATTGTGGCACACATGGACTGTTTCTCCACCTGGGAAAATTGGTTTGGAGGTGAGCAGTACAGAGCAACAGAGTCAGGCTTGCCAAAAGTTCACTCAGCTGTGTTTCTCCAAGGATTTCTCAGTAAAAGTCCCCCCATGTACTCAAATTCAGTATTCTAGCAAGTTTATTAATGGAAGGATGCTTTGCATCTCTGTATCAAAATGCCTGACACCAGACTGGTACCTAATGGCCAGAGGGGGCACTCTGGTATCAGAAAAGCACACAGCTTAGCTCTGAGGAGGGAAAAAACCAAACATACAGCAATGCAGAACATCTTCCCGAACACCTTTCAGACTATTACAGAACAGTTAACTGATTCAAGTTTAAAAGTATAGCCGAGTCGATCTGATTTTTGACATTACTAGTAAAGGATTCCCATCTTTATTGACCTGTTAGGGCAGGGTCTCTGGCACTTGTCTGTTCTTGCTTTGGCCTACGCTGCTTTCAGTTTGTAACTGTCCCCTAGAGATCAAGTGGCCATTGCCAATCTGTTGTAGCTGAAGTCCTGAGAATATCATATGGAGTAAAGGTTTGACACCCTTGGCTGCCCTCAAACAATGCCCCTAGCAAGCAATAGCCCTTTTTTTCAACTGAGGCTGGCAAGTTGTACAATTTTCAAACTTTAACTGGGAGCCAACAAGAAGGAAACAGTCTGATACAAAACATACCAAAAGACCCCTAGGTGGATTTAAGACTGAGGAGGAAAAAATCCTACCATGAAAATTGTACGAATCTTAGTGAGGACCTTGGGATACTGCCAGTTCATCATAATCCTTCATTCCCTCCCCTGGTTCTTCCTGAGGAAACTGTCAAGTTTCAAGGCAAAGCAAGGCAAGGCAAGCATTATTTTCCAAAAGATGGTCAGCAACATACTTTTGCAGCTGTTTAAAGTGAATGAGTGAATGTATCAGGTACTGCTTCTTTAATTCTAGTTCATTATTGTTCCTTAGCTCTGAACTGGCAGAGCATATCAGACACGTACCTTCCATATCTTGTGAAGGATGCCTAAGGCAGATTTTCCTGTCATCCAAGAATGTAAGCTACAGAAGAATCCAACAGTGGTACACCACCTTCATTCAGTTCCTCCTTAAGGAGGAGGTGTAATATTCTCCTTTAATATTACCTCCTGCTCCATTAATTCCTTCACAAGGAAAATGGAATAACATCAGGAATCAGAGTGAAAGGTTTGGCTTTGAGCATCTGAGGGAGAAGAGTCCTTGGAAAATAGACTGTCTCTGTTTCACAATGGGGTGGAGAAGTAGGACCTACTTAGCCACTCTAAAACATTATTCTATGGATGGAGTGAAACAAAAAGATCCCTGTGTAGCGTTTCATGTAAGTACCTTTAGTTGGGAGGGTTTCATGTTAGTAACTTTAGCAGAAGGTATCTGCCTCCCTCCACCCCCGTTCAAAAACACACTTACCTATTTCTGTTGTCCATGCAGAATATTTTGTCACTTGTATTGGGAGGACTGCGTCTCTCAATACCTGCAATTTAGGTGCATGCTAAGTGCTTTTGTTGTCATTCTAAATTACCTCTTTGTGTTCCTCCAGATCCTGGACAAATTATCTGAATTCTGTACTTTAAATACTGCATAGTAAGAGACATACGCTAAAATTTAAAAGGCAGTTAATTACAACATAATTGGGGATTTCTGAGGTATAAATGTAGGTAGAAATTGTAAAAAAAAAAATATACTAGTGATTTTTTGAAATGTAGTGCCTTATAAACCAAAGCCAACAGGAACAGTCAGTCAGATTACATATTGCTAACAGCTGTCTGACATCTAGCTTTCTGGCTATTCACAAGATGTTTATAAAAGAAACTTGTATTCCACATATCCTTTTATTATGTTAACTTTACACTCAGTTTGGGTGGGCAGCCTTTGTCCCAAATAAATATGTTAGGTTATGTGATGAAAGCTCATCTGCACACCCATGAAGGAGTAGAGAAGCAACAGCAGGAAGGGAAGCCCAAATAATACTCTGTTGGGCTACTCCCAGTCCCATCGAGGGCACTATCCGCCTAATAAAGGCCCATCTGCACAAGACCAGAGAAGCACAGGGGCACAAAGGCAGGCGAGAACAAAAATTAAGGACTCAGAGGAAGGGACATGCAGTCCAGGCCCCTTCCAGGGCTGTCCCAGGAGATCCTCAGATCCATGGTCCGGGTGTGACACCCATCAAGATGAGTAAACGCTAGAGCACTTTTTGGGCTGAAGGGGTGTTGCTACCTAGGAGCATGGGACACATTGTGGGATTGCACAAGGCTTGTTTTGAGGGAGGAATCAAAGGAAGGGAAGGAGACATATCTAGGTGATTTGGGGAGGAACAAGCATGGGGAAATGGAGGTATAAGGGTATGAAAAGGGCCAGTTGCCTGTAAACAGTTGGCTGGTGGGTACACTTGTCTGGATATGCCCTACGCCTGATCCGCGCAGGCCATCCTATCTTCTTATTAAACTCCATTTCTGTTTTCCTGGGTGAGGGACTCTCTGTTTGGTATGCATATGTGTATATAGGGATTTAAGTGCCAGCAACTGGAGTCAGACCAGGGGTCAGAGCCATGTATCAGTGGTGTCAGCAACTGGAGCTAAAGAGGATGTGCAAGTGAAGATGTGAGTGCTAGTGAAGGGCAAGCCATACTCACCAGCAAGTAGGTAAAGTGACCTGGGAGCCAGGGGTGGGGGTGGATCTCAGAGGGTGAGGCCATGGGAGGAATCGGTTATCGGAGGGACCAGGGAGTCCTGGCCAGCTACTGGAGAGATTATGGAGTCTGGGAGCCTCAAGGGACAAGAGCTGCTGCTGTGTGCATGAGAGTCAAAGCAACCAGCCTGTGTGATGTGAGCAGCAAGGCCATTGCTGGTTTAAGGAAACCATCTAAGTTTGAAAACAATAAATAGTAAAAACAGCAAGCCCTTTGAGAGGAATAGCTGTATACAAAGGCCTGACACTGGGGAGAAGTCGAACCTGCAGTGGAACCATTGCCTGTGGGTTCAGGGCATCAACCAGGACCCGGACACACCGCAGGGTTGGAAGTGGTATCCTGTCTGTGGTGGGGGAACCAGCCAGACAGGACCTTGGCAGAGACCTCCATTTGTGTGAGAGTAGCGTGTACAGAATGGGCAAGTATGCCCTAAAATAGAAGCTTAAGAATAGAAATTGCTTGCCCCTTCTTACACCCGTCATGATTGAGACATGCATTTTAAATGTTATGTCATGGGTTCTGTCCTTGTGGTTACCTCACCCTAAATTCCTCTGTGACACAGAGGAAACTAGATCAGCATATGAACAAAGAAATGTTTCTCTGCACAAAGGTTGTTAGTAAGGCTGGATATGCTGCTAAAAAATATTTTTAAGCAACTTTTGTCAATAAATTCCTAACATTTTTTCACATATATCACAGGAAGTTGGCATTTCACTTTGTATCTCTCTGTGACAAGACCAATGCAGAGTAAGTATACTCTTTCCTGTCTTTAATATTTGAATCTGAGTGCTGACACACATAAAGATAGCAGTTTGATTGCTTTTTGGATATTTTTCTACTGTCAGACACTGGAGGACCGAGATGCTTATCTGCTTTTACAATCAAAGTCTCTGGACGTGTTGTACAAATCAACCCCTAAAGTACAGTGTACAGCTATAGCTTTGAATATGACGGGGGGGGGGGGGGGGGGGGGGGGGGAGAAAAAAAGTTTAAGTTAAAGCCTCATGGCTGTAGTTGTTTATGCAGAGTGATTTTAATTGCATTGCAACCAGCTATTATTTGCCAAGCATTAACTTCCAGCTAAGAGGTAGTAACCTCCGGCTGAAAACTAATTAAAAAAAAAAAAAATCCTCATATGCAATGGACATATTGTAATTGCTGCATTTTTAGTCAGTTAAAAGCCTTTTCCTTACACAGTAAGTTAAAGTTTAACACACTGAATCACTACAGTGAAACCACATTATCAACTTTTCAAGAGTGACACCAAAAACAGGTAATGATTTTGAAACCTGTCCCTGTCTCACATGCTTGGTAGAAAAGGAAAAATATTCCTCTGTGTGGAACATCTGTGACTGGCCTTCTATTTGCTTTGATTTTTTAAGAGCATTACAAAGCCTATTGGCATTTGTTTATACATTTTATATAGAAAAAGTACAGGTCCTTTGATATTCCTTTCCAAACACTGTATTATCAGTAAGCACTTACCATAAATTTGTCACCCAAATGCATTCAAGAAACAGTGAGTGGGGACAAGCCTGAGACAAGTTGTATTTATCAGCTGAGACAAATAATTTCTTAGCAGTTATACTTTATACCAGTTGCACTTGCCAGTTTCCAGTATGGATATGATCGTTCAATGCAAGTAGCATGGAAGTCTGTGTCCCTGAAGCTAAATTGGAAGCTGGATACCACTGTGCTTCTTGGGGCACGTATCCATCACGGACAAGATTTCAAAGTGTGTTGATATACAAATGAGCTGTTTCAACATAGTGTATTGGTCCAGCATGAAGAACAATCATCTAATCAGAGCATGTACCTATCAGTTCGGGTACAAGAAAAATTATTCAAACATTCCTGTTAATTGACAGACAGTTTAATAATTTTAATTTGAAGTCTCCCTTGGTGGTGGATGAAATTAAGGATGAAATTAAAAAGTTATATTGAGTTGAGTGATAAACCAGACCTTATCATCCATGAGCACCCACAATGGGAATTTTCTAAAGGGATTATTAGGGGAAGGTTAATTAGCATTTCATCTGGGAAATGGTAACAGATGAGTTAAGGCAAACTTACATAAAATATTGAAACAATTAGAGAAAAAGCTCAAACAAAAAAAAAAACAAAACACAAAAAGATAGATTTATTAAGTAGATAACATGGATAAAAAGTAATTTATATTACTGTCTTATTAACTGAAAAGGAGGCATTTTTTGACGTACTCCAAGCAAATACAATTTTGAGTTAGGGAGTTCAGAGAAAAAGCTATTGATGTATATATTTCCAAATGGAAACCATGGAATTAAGCTATTGTGAAGAATCCAAGAGGGAGGCCCCACAACCAATCCTCAGAGTTATAATTATAAAAAAATGAGCTTCATTTTTCAGTAAGTCTTAATATGTAATTATCAGATCTTCATAAAGCTAGCTGCATTAGTCACCTGTCTAAAATTAGAATTATCAGCATAGACGTTAAAATTTAACTGTTGAAACTGTGAATTTAAAAGATATATGATTACATAAGAAAATAAGTCCTGATTGTCTTGTCATTTAATAAATAAAATTGTATTTTTAGACTCAAAATCTCATCCACTGAATAAGACCCAATCTACTTATAGCAGATTACTAAGATTACTACTCAAAAACAAATGTCTTAACAAGATTGCTCAAAAGGATATCACAGATCAGAGCATGGCAGATCACCTAATGAGTAACCAAGCCAGCTAGAATGTTACCCAATTCATGACAGATGAAACATCTTTTTAAAATATTTAATAATGGGTTATGGCAGCTCTTTTTTTTTCCCCTCTTCCGATCAAGTTATGGCACTCAGGCTCCAAAAGTCTTTTGCAAAGAAGTTCAAAGACCACATGAAGATGCCTTGTCCTGAACACAGGTAATACTACCTATTCACCACTGCAGACTCTTCTGAACCTTGTCTATAGGCTCAGGAGCAGTAAATGGCCTCCACTCTTATAGCACAGACACCGATCGACTGAAGTTGCAAGCTCCCCCGAATAAATACATACAGCAAGTTCTTCAAACAGGAACATCTGTTCCAAGTACTTTGGGAAAACAGCCAAGAGGCAAAGACATATACAGGAGAATAAGTGTTGAAAATAGTTTGTCAATGTGAATTTTTTAAGAAGCAGAGGTGCCCCTTTCTTGCTGGTCTCTTCCTGAAGAACAGAATAAACATTATGCTTTACATTTATTCCAAAATAAACCTAAGGGGGGGGGGGGGGGGGGGGGGGAAGGACAAAAAAAGAGACCACAAAAAGAACAAGGGTCTTCTGTAAACTGTATCTAATGTTTTGCAGAACTTTGGTAAGTAAAATATTCTGTAGTTATTTCCAAGTAGGGCAGAATGAAAATGTCGTATTTGAACCAGTCTGCCCCAAACTGAGAAGAAACAATTAACTTCCACACTTCATTACTACCCTGGCCTTCATTGATTTAGAATATTTTTTTTCTTTCTGTTTATATCTTCTTTCTTATTAGGTATTTAGAAAATGCCTAAAGTAGTGATGGACCTTGTTGTGGCCTCCAAGTGATATTAAAAGTCAGCTAACTAAGAAGAAGGAAGACTTATCAACACAAAATCCAGTCTGAGTTACTTTAGGGTCTACCTGGAACACAACAAAATATAGGTCTTTCAGGAATTTACATGTATGATAACTCTTTATATAAATGGTGCTGTTTTCCATGTATGTACATGGACGTATATCAGAAATGGTTTCTGTGAAAACCACTAAACTATTGCCATCCAACAGCAGTGTGGAATGTAAGCAAGAGAAAGAACAGTAATGGGATGAGAAACAGTAATTTTTTCCCTCTCATTTCCTGTACAGATGAAGAGATATTTTTACATTTGGAGAGCTTAGACATTCTACTCTCAGGAGATGGGGAAAAGACAATTGCTCATCCTTCCATTGCCAATAAATTGAGATTACATTAAGAGAGAACATCCACATGTGTGTTCCCCCTGTGTTTATGAATCTATCACCATCAGAGAGTCAGTGGGAATGTGTATAGCTGTTTTTGTGTTAAGTTATTAGAATGGATATTAAATCTTCTTCCTGCAGGTGATGTTTGATATGAACACTGATTTGTTTCTAGTGGAGAGTTAATAGAGAATTTAATTTAGAAAATATTATTTTATGTATCAGAATTCTGATTGTGTTGCACTGAAAACAAAGGAAAAAAAACAGCAAAAAATCACTCTGTATGAAATATACAAAACAATTAAAATCAGAATAATTGAAATTTACCTATTTTCGTATTTACAAGGCTTTTGCAGCTTCACCCTATCATATCTGTTTGTACATGCATTCTCACTTTAAATGAATTCTTTGGTGTGGATACAGCTTCAAGGAACAGAGTTTATAAGTTCCAGTCTAGCTTCTAATTCATGGAGTGAGATAACTATCCTAACAAGTCTCAAAGTCAGCAGGTCCAGGAGGATATAAAGGATACAATTCCTTAGCTGCCCAAGACATCCAAAAACTTGGTCTGCCATAGTTTAGCTTCCTCTTTGGTGCTATCAGAAACACTCAGGTGAGCTAGAACAGCAATATGATCCAAGTGATAACTAATGATTTGACCTATTCCTCCAGGAGTAAGACTAGGGCAGCTCCCTTTTCTCTGTGGCTGGGGAGTTTTAACATTTACCAGTCTTGGGCTTCCATGTAGCTGCGCAGGTCATCATATTCATACAGAAGGGGTATTTCAGGTGTTCTAATGGCTGACCAGGGATGGGTCTGCTCCTTGTGACCACATTCTCAGCCTACACGTTTGTAGAAACTGCAGCTTAAGTTAATAGAAGACATTGTCTTGGGATTTATGCAAGCTCCCCAGTATCTTCTGTATGTCAAACAGCCTTCCTCATTAACAATGTTCACTAGGAGATCCTCCTACTTCTCCTGATATCTGTAATGTACAGACCACCTCTTTATCAGGTTCACAGAGCTTTATATGTGATTTCCATTTTTATCCTATCAAAACTCTGTAGAACATGATGGGAGCGGAGGCGTGTTTTTCAGGCCTGCGGTTTAGTCATATATGCCCGGGCAACTGCTATCTGGTTTATAGTTATCTTTGAAGCCATCTGATCTCCAGCCATGTCAAGAGAAAATACAAATAAAAGCAGATTTTTCACATCACCTGAAGCAGACAACACCACTGCACATATTTATAAAAGAAATAGCTGAAGGAAGGAGAAAACATGTCCATAACTTTCCTGTGCCAAGGTTAAATAAAAATGCTTCCTTTTCATCTCTTCCTAATTCATCTGATTTGCTGTATTTCCCTGGTAAGTCACCTCTGAAAGGATATTGCCTTAAGTGTTATCTCCACTAAGGATATGGATATAAGTTCTTTTGGGTGAAGTCTATAACTTTTATACAGTCTTTCCTGTGAAATCTTCCAGGGTGTTTGACAAGAGTTTTGGGTTTTTTTTCCTCAGACTTATTTTTTCCCTTCTTTGTTTGCTCTGTACACAGTATGGCTTCAATATTATATAGACATAAATAAACTTATCATATTTTGAGACCTGGTATCACCTCGTGTACTGGACTGGCTAACTAACAATCACACTACCAAAGAGTAAAGATGAAACAAACTAAGCAACAGCTCTGTTACTGAAAAAGAATGGCTTTAGACACAATTTCTCCCTCTCCAGCTAATCTCTCCTTTTTAAAGCAACACTCTTATCCACATAGTTCCCCACATCCAGCCATCTATTTAACCCATATACTGGTCAAATTCAACCAGTTAAACTGGTGAACAGTTGAGATTTGAATGTAGAAGAACAATAAAAAGTGTTTTATTTTAAATTTGTGCTTTAATACACAATATAATATTGTTTATAGCCCACCAATACTAAGCCACTAAAAATAAACAACAGACCACTGAAGATATGAACTCTTATGTCCAGTATTGCATCTTAAAAGCTAAAAATCCTAGACAAGGTATTTGTTATATAAGCTCAGCCCATCTTGTCTATACAAACCCTCAGTTTGCCTGTTTTTCTACTATATGATTCATCTTCTGAACTAGTCTACATAAATCTATACAGTAATATACATATGGCATTTATTTCAATCAAGCATATGTGGCTTATTGTAATCTTCTGACTGAGACTAAATTACATAGTAGGTACTATAATGGAGTTAAAATTAGCTGGGTGTGACGAATTTCCAGTTTTCAGCATTTTTTTTTCTTAAAATTACTGCATCAGCTAGTCAAACAGTAGATGACAGAGAAGTTTTAAACCACATTCACCATGAAAATTAGGCATTTTAGTTGCAGGAAGTGCCTCCCTTTGAAGTTCTGAACTTTACAACAGGAGGGACTGAAAGCAATCATTTTTAATGAAATCATGGTCTCCTCCCTTTATCAAATAACTCAATGATCAGAGCACTCAGCTAGAATATAGGAGTCCTTCTGCTACTTATATTCACTGCCTAAAGGGAATTAAACTACAGATACAAGAGAGACTAACTTTCAGTGTATTGCACAAGGACTTGATTTGTTCACTGCAGGTTTTCTTGAAAAGGACTGTGATGAGGCAGCAGAGGCGAACAGGGAAAACCTGTCTGCCTTGTCCCAGTTGCTGCAGTCTGCTGGGACCTTCTGGAGAAGGGAAAGCTGGTTCCTTTCGCAAACACAGCTGAACGTGGCCATCTGGGGAAAAAGCGTGGAGTAACAGCTATGGGCAGGAAGGGAATGAGAACAACACCGAGTACAGAGCTAGCAATAGAAATGAACAATGGAAAGCTTCTGAGAGGAAAAAAGCATTTGCCTGAAATAGAGAGCTGACTCAAAGCTGAGCTGCTGAAATGCCAGCAAAGTGATCCACAGAGGGTTTGGTTTGGCCCAGGAAGGTATTTAAATCTCCTGGACTGTAAAGCAAGACTGAGAGAAAGGGTTTATTGTTACTCAGTGTTTCTACCACTGATATACTGGAAGCTGTTGCTAAGTGTTCTCTGATGATGACTTTGTGGCACTTTCAATGTCCTTTTCTAATGTTTATGGTAAAGATCTGCTCCTTTTTCCCCATCAGAATCAATGTTTACCTAAATTCTTAAACTTGCATCTTTACCATAGCTATACATCTTTTAAAAGTTTTGCTGGTAAATACATTAATCTCAAACAACTTTTACAGCTATTTAGAGATGGTGTGGCTCTCTTTGGTCACTGAATTTGTGGTGCTAGATGTATTAGCCATAATGCTCTCTAAAGAAGTTTATGTTCTGAATCTAAGAGAATTGTACCCCACTTTTGTTTTCCAGAACTAAGGTGGGGGTTTTTGTTTATTTTTTTTTTTAAAGACAATTCAGTTCTTTAAGCTCTCAAAGTATTTGTAAAAGCATCTAGATCTTAATAAAAAGTCCCTTTTTTAACTTTGACAATGTAGATGAACTATTTGCTCTGTAAAGAGCTCTGACTCAGATATGAAAGAAAAAAAAACTTCCGTTTTCTGTTCACGTAGCCTGGTTTTACATTACTCTTTAAGATCAAATAACTTCCTGATGAATCACTCTATAGCATATACTGACACTTAGTTTTGACCTAGCACACAACAGTTCAATCTTAATTCTTTTTTTTTCTTAATTTCTCCTTGCAAATGCTTAAGCCTTATTTATAAACATTGCTTTTTGTGTCAGCCTTTATAGCAATGTAGAGAAAACAGTGGAAAAACTGGACCTTATTTTGCTTTCTTTGTAAAAATATTAGACTTGCCTTAAGGTTGGAAGGCAACCATTACTGACATTTGTTTTTTATTTCATTTTTCTCTTTGGCTCTTTGCTTGACTTTTTTAATTCTGAAAGAAAAAAAAAACAAAACAGTCACTGGGGAACAAATGTGGGGAACAAATGATTTTTTTTTTTTTTTTTTTTTTTTTTTTTTTTTTTTCCCTCCTGAATAGTCCACACCAAAATGATCTCTGGAATCCTACCATCCACTTATAGTTATATTTCTTATTTTTGACCCATCTATTTCATTCATCCATTTACCATGGTGCTGTGGATAAGGGGAAGACAGTGGATGTTGTGTGCCTAGGCTTTAGAATGATCTTTGACACACTCTCCCATAGTCTTCTTTTCATCAAACTGGTGAGATATGGGCTGGATATGTGGGAGATAGAATGGATGGAAAATTATCTGGACTAAGTCCAGCTGGTGGCCAGTAACAAGTGACATTCATCAGGGATCAATGTTAGGACCAATATTTTGTAGTTTCTTTGATGACCATGATGATGGTGTGGAGTGCACTTTCAGCAAGTTTACAGATGACACCACTTTTGAAGTAACAGTCAATATGATGGAAAGCAGGGCTACTCTTCAGGGGAACCTCAGCAGCCCAGAGAAATGGGCTAACGGTACCTCTGTGAAGATCAACAAAAGCAAATGAAAAGTCCTGCACCAGGGGAGGTATAAACCCAAGCACCAGTACAGGCTGGGGACTGATTGCCTAGGAAGCAGCTTTGCATAAACAGACCTGGGGGTCCCATTGGACAACAAGTTGAGCAGTGTGCCCTGGCATTGAAGAAGGCCAGCTGCATCCTGGGTTGTATTAGGAAGAAGGTAACCAGCAGGTAATGAACCTTCCCCTTTTTTTAGCACTGGTGATACCACATCTGGAATACTGTGTCTAGTTCTGGGCTCCCCAGCATAAGAAGCATATTGAAACACAGTAGTCCAGCACAGGCCACCAAGCTGGACTGGAGATGGTGACTGGAGCACATGGCATATGAGGAAAGGCTGAAAGGTCTGGGTTTGTTCAGCCTGGAGAGTAGAAGCTCAGGGAAGACCTTATTGCTGTCAACAGTTACCTGATAAAGGATACAGAGAAGATGGACACACAATGATAGGACCAAGTTGGAACATGGGAAATTCTGTTTAAATACAAGGAAACATTTCTTTACAGTGAGGGTGATCAAATAATGGAAGAGGTGGCCCAGGGAGGTTGTGGGACCTTCAACCTTCATAGGTCTGAGCAACCTCATCCAGCTAGCTCTTCTTTCAACAGGGAGTTGGAGCAGATGGTCTCCAGATGTCCCTTCCACCCAGAATTATTCTATGATTCTATGAGCCCTCTTGTCTCTTGCTGTTGCTGAATTTGGTAAAACTGTTCAGATCTTTCTTGACAAAGGAACAATTTAATCATGAAGCAGGCAAGTATGATTCTTCTTTTTATTTAGTCTATCACATTATCTTTGCAGTAAGTTAAATATAACTTCAATAAAACCTTAATATGCCTTTCCTGAGACTGTCAATTTGGTGTATTATGGAGAAGACTGTTCAAATTTACTGTTGTCCACTGTTGTTCACAGTCTCAGATCTCTATTACACATATCAGAGCATCATAAAAACATTATTTTATTATCCAACAGCTTTTGTACTGTTTTCTTAAGTGAAATTGCATAGCAGAATGTACTATATAAATAATGAAAGTTAAGCGAGTTGTTTCCTCTGTTGCAATTTTAATTAGACCTAATCAAAACAAGTCATTTTGCATGATAAACTGAACAAATGATGAGCAAAAAAATTACAGTGATTACTGATAAAATACCTTATTATCAACTACTTCACTTTGATAGTATACCCATGAATATGTAATTGACTGTTCTAAATTGTTTTAGAGAGTTTATTATTATTTTGTCTAGTGGACATTATTTTGTGCTAGTACTTCGAGTGTGGCTCTATTTTCTACACACAAAGAAATACATTAGATTTGTCATTTATATTAACTCATCTATAAAACCCAAGCATCTTACTAAGTTTTAATCATGCACTTCAGTATTCTAAAATGGCTGTGATTTTATGTGCTCTTCTATTTTAATTAACTAGATTCAGTAGTTAAAATTTCAAATTGTCCTGTTTTCAGACTTTAATTAGGTTTAGAATTTGACTCGCAAAAGTGTTCCATTTGTCAACATAACAATTTTCACTCCTTAGATATTATCCCTAGGTATGTATGTAACCATAATGAAATACGTTGTCAAATTAGTTCAGAAGTGTGCCTTATCTTTCACTTATTAAAAGGTTATAATTTGTGATAAATCACGATCATTTCACCTCTAAAATGAGAAGACTTTTGAATCAGCAAAATAGATCAAAACAGAAAGATACTTTTTCCTGGAATCTGCTAAGTGCAGCTGTGTTGGCAGGTGTATTCAGCTCAAAAAATATAATAGATTCCTGTGGGGCGAATTCAAAACAGTTCAGAGATCTTAACAAATCACTTTGAAATTAGCTTTGAGAGATGTAAAAGAAGAGGGAAAAAAACCCACAAAACTATCAACATCTCATAATTAAGATTTCTAAAGTCCTAACCTTATGTCTATTTCTATCAAAGCTAGGTGGTGTAAGAACTTAGAACTCGTAGGTCTGAGAAAACATTCCTCTCTGAATTTTGCCTTACTGTGTCGTGTGTGATTTAATTTATTTCATTAATAATGTAACAACGTGGGGACAAGATGACTAACAAAAAAAATAGCAATGATTTAAAAAACAAAAATCCCAGATTTTAATAAAATTTAGCTCTGGATTGATAGCCAGTCTTAAAATACTTATTTTAATGCAGAAAGCTTAAAGAAGCAGTAGTGGATTTGTATTCAGACCTTTTTATTGAAACTCTCTTGCCCAGCAGATCTGAGTTTTCTTGGTTTAACTTGTAGTTTATATTGTCAAAGAAAAAACAACTGTAAAGATCAGGAGTATTCAGAAAATTTTTGATGTGCTCATAGAAGAAGTCATAGAATAATGGAATCATAGAATCATTAAGGTTGGAAAAGACCTCTAAGATCATCGAGTCCAACCATCGACCCAACACCACCATGCCCACTAAACCATGTCCCCAAGTGCCTCATCTACACGTCTTTTAAATACTTCCAGGGATGGGGACTCCACCACTTCCCTGGGCAGCCTCTTCCAATGTTTCACCACTCTTGCAGTAAAGACATTTTTCCTCACATCCAATCTAAACCTCCCCTGCCGCAACTTGAGGCCATTTCCTCTCGTCCTATCGCTAGTTACTTGGGAGAAGAGACCGACACCCACCTCGCTACAACCTCCTTTCAGGGAGTTGTAGAGAGCGATGAGGTCTCCCCTCAGCCTCCTCTTCTCCAGCCTAAACAGTCCCACTTCCCTCAGCCGCTCCTCATAAGACTTGTTCTCCAGACCCCTCACCAGCCTCGTTGCCCTTCTTTGGACACGCTCCAGCACCTCGACGTCCTTCTTGTAGTGAGGGGCCCAAAACTGAACACAGTGGTCGATGTGCGGCCTCACCAGTGCCGAGTACAGGGGCACGATCACTTCCCTACTCCTGCTGGCCACACTAGTTCTGATACAGGCCAGGATGCCATTGGCCTTCTTGGCCACCTGGGCACACTGCCGGCTCATGTTCAGCCGGCTGTCAACCAGCACCCCCAGGTCCTTTTCCGACAGGCAGCTTTCCAGCCCCTCTTCCCCAAGCCTGTAGCGCTGCATGGGGTTGTTGTGGCCAAAGTGCAGGACCCGGCACTTGGCCTTGTGGAATCTCATCCAGTTGGCTTCGGCCCATCGATCCAGCCTGTCCAGGTCCCTCTGCAGAGCCTTCCTACCCTCGAGCAGATCAACACTCCTGCCCAGCTTGGTGTCGTCTGCAAACTTACTGAGGGTGCACTCGATCCCCTCATCCAGATCGTTGATAAAGACCTTGGACAAGACCGGCCCCAAAACTGAGCCCTGGGGAACACCGCTCGTGACCGGCCACCAACTGGATTGAACTCCATTCACCACAACTCTCTGGGCCCGGCCGTCCAGCCAGTTTTTGACCCAGCGCAGAGTACACCTGTCTAAGCCGTGAGCCGCCAGCTTCTCTAGGAGAATGCTGTGGGAGATGGTGTCAAAGGCCTTGCTGAAGTCCAGGTAGACCACATCCACAGCCTTTCCCTCATCCACTAGGCGGGTCACCTGGTCATAGAAGGAGATCAGGTTGGTCAAGCAGGACCTGCCTCTCATGAACCTGTGCTGGCTGGGCCTGATCCCCTGGTTGTCCCACTCATGCCTGGTGAGCGCCCTCAAGATAAACCGCTCCATCATTTTCCCCGGCACCGAGGTCAGGCTGACAGGCCTGTGGTTCCCCGGATCCTTCTCCCAACCCTTCCTGTAGATGGGCGTCACATTGGCAAGCCTCCAGTCGTCCGGGACCTCCCCCATTAACCAGGACTACTGATAAATGATGATGGAGAGTGGCTTGGAGAGCACCTCCGCCAGCTCCCTCAGCACTCTCGGGTGGATCCCATCCGGCCCCATAGACTTGTGAGCATCCAGGTGGCATAGCAGGTCGTTAAGTCAGCCCATCAAAGGTTGTTGTGTTGGGATATTTCTGAATGATCTGTTAAATCTATACACTACCTGTCTCTTCTGTAAAGTCCGATTCGTATTCTTGGTGTATAAAAAAAAATCTGCTTCCAGGCAGTCCAGTAAAAGACGTTTGTATTTTGAGAACTTTTATAAAAACAGCTTTAATGGGTAACTTATGAAAATTAATTTTTTTTTTAAAGTCTTCATTTTAAAAGTGAAAGTTTATAATATTGCTTATAGTTCAAAAACAATAGGACTCTAAAGAGAATTCTTATGTATGCAGTATCACTTCATGTGTATTAGAAGTCTTAGAAAAGATCATTGTTGTTTAATTAAATCTAGAGGTCTACTCAGTCTTCTTCATTCTATTACTGACAACAAATAAGTCAGAAAGTTTAACTCTCAATTAGAGTCAAAGATTATTTTTTAACCCTCCCTGCATAAGTCAATGAGAGTTCTGAAATAAAAATGCCATATCAGATTTCTGCTAGTAGTCTGTAATTGACTAGATACTACTGAACATAGAATAGTTTCTACACTGTGGTTGAAATGAGATATTGTTTTATTAGAAGATACAATGAAATACATATTTTCTACTGTTTCTATTTGTTAAATCACACTGTTGTGGAAAATAATTTGCAATAGTATTTCTTAAGTGTAAAGTTTCTTTGTGTTTTCCCATATTTCTTGTGTGTTGAGTAGAATTATAATTACTGTATGCTTTCTCTATCAACAGTAGAGAGTGAGGCATCTCTAGGCAATTATTTAGCTGATCTGAGTTCACAAGATGGGAACAGGATCTTTCTGATGCCAGGCTGCAGGTGAATCAGCTTAAAGCATTTATCAAACCTGCAGTCAATGTGTCCAGAGCTGGAATGAATCTGAGCATTGTGTCAGGAAGTACTGTAGAATTCAATGCCAAGTGGATGATCCTTATGGCTTTAGCTAATGGAAGATCCTTGTTTGCTGTAGGATATTGTATGCATACATATTGTATGTAGCAGGTAACTGCTAGTTGATTAATACATACAATATTTGAAGGAGATTTAAAAGTGATCTGCTGCTTAGTTTGTAGGTTTACAGACAGATGGGACTGTTAGAATCTGCTGTTCTCATTCTTTTTATAACATAGGTGAACCAGTAAATATAAACTCTGAAATAAATCATAATTTCTACTTCATCTAGAACATTTTTATAAATATGTAGTCTTGATTCTAAATGAATAGCTACCATATTCACATCTAAGTTTTGATAATTAATGTAAATTTTCAGACTTCATAAGACTCTTGTAACTCTTTTATGAATAATTTCCAGTTTTTAAGCACTTTTTTTGCTGTAACCATCAGATCTGCATACAATATTTTATGAATGTCCTGCTAATTTTATAAATAAAAAATACTTAAGGAGAATGATGGCACCATTTTCCTGCTCCTACTTGATATGCCTTTTCATTTGAGAGTATTATTTTTACAGAAGTTCTTTCTGTCACTGAAAAATGACACATTCCAAGTCTGCCTATTGTAATATACCATAGGAAAACAATACATTTATTTGTGCCTAGAAATTGTATAATCTAAAGTTAAAACAAATAAAAAACCCCACAGAATAGGTTCAGAGATGCAGACAGATAGGAGAATTAAAGGAAGCACTGAAATACTATTCAGTGATAGCGAAGATCAGTAGTGATTTTTTTCCCGGTTTCCCAAGGTGCTATTTTCTAAAGAGTATTTTCAGCTATCAGCCAAGTGCGAGTATATCAATATTTATTCATAATTCCTCTTTGGACTTTCTGAGAACTTTTTTTATTGCTGTGTTGGAAAATATTTGTCAGTATGTAAGAGCTAAAGCATATAACGCAGAGTCAGCTGAAATATTTTATGACATAAACATGTAAGACATTAGGTCTGGAAGAAATTTATTTAATAAATACTCAAATTGAAGAAGAAATGCAGGTTTTATTAATTCTAGTGAAATTAATTATCTAATTCTGGTAAATATTTGCAAGTCTTTTTAGTCAAGTTTTGATTTGGGGGACGTTATTAAGGAAAGAGAAGGGAGGGAAATGATGGAGGTGCAAAACAGGGGAGAGAAAAATGTGTAGGCTGAGGTAACATTATTAGATTTTTTAAACTACCTTTGGAAAAGAAATGCACACTCACCAGGAGATGAAATTCCTGGAGTCAACTTCGTTCATTTTCTGAAGATATTTGTAACCATACTTTTCATTTCATGGGGATTTGCTAGCAGGAGAAATTTCCCAGCTCTTTGTTTTTGATGAAGATCCACTCTGCTTGAATAGATATTCACTGAAGCAAAGACTGAACTCAGCTCTTCCAGCTCCTGAATACACTCCAGTGTTCCATGTTTCATTACCAGGAATGTATTTTATACCAACAGAAAATTTCGTAAGAAAAAATAAGACAGGCCCTTCTTACAGCAATACTTCCTCTGATGGTTTGACATTTATTCTTCTGCAGCAGCTGTAGAACAGCTCTCAGTTATTGAAGGAAGTGGACAAATGTATATTTCTAGTCTGAAATGTTTGAGTTCCTGTTAGTATTTGTGGGATGCCCAAAACACAACTATAAAATACCAGAGTCTATGAAGATTATTATATTAACTATATTAGCTCAGTTGCCTGTAAGCGAGAAATGGGACTAAAAATAGGTTGAGGAAATATGTTAGTGTGTGTATGTTCTTTAAAAAGTGAATAGTACTAGATTGATCAGTTTTATCAGTTTAGCTTTGTTGTCTTTTTTCTTATAGTCATCTTTTGTTGGGTAATGGAATAACTTTTGGTGAGATTACACTCTAGATGCAGATATTTTTTGGGTTTATGGGTAAGGATGAGGGGAAAGGCCAACGAAGCAGATATCCTGCTGGGAGTCTGTTATAGACTACCCAAGCAGGATGAAGAGGCGGATGAAGCGTTCTACAAGCGGCTGGCAGAAGTCTCTCAATCGCTAGCCCTTGTTCTCGTGGGGGACTTCAACTTCCCGGCCGTCTGCTGGAAATACAACACGGCAGAGAGGAAGCAGTCTAGGAGGTTCCTGGAGTGTGTGGAAGACAACTTCCTGACACAGCTGGTAAGTGAGCCTACCAGGGGAGGTGCCTCGCTCGACCTGCTGTTTACAAACAGAGAAGGCCTGGTGGGAGATGTGGTGGTCGGAGGCCGTCTTGGGCTTAGCGACCATGAAATGATAGAATTCTCGCTTCTTGGTGAAGTAAGGAGGGGGGCAGCAAAACCACAACCATGGACTTCTGGAGGGCAGACTTTGGCCTGTTCAGGACGCTGGTTGAGAGAGTCCCTTGGGAGACAGTCCTGAAGGGCAAAGGGGTCCAGGAAGGCTGGACGATCTTCAAGAAGGAAGTCTTAAAGGTGCAGGAGCAGGCTGTCCCTGTACACCATAAGAAGAACGGGCAGGGAAGATGACCGGCCTGGCTGAACGGGGAGCTCTTGCTGGGACTCAGGAAAAAAAGGAGAGTTTACCACTTGTGGAAGAAGGAGCAGGCGACTCAGGAAGAGTACAGGGATCTCGTTAGGTCGTGCAGAGAAGAAAAGAGAAAGGCAAAAGCCCAGCTAGAACGCAATCTGGCCGCTGTCGTTAAAGACAACAAAAAATGTTTTTACAAATATATTAATGACAAGAAGAGAGCCAAGGAGAATCTCCATCCTTTATTGGATGGGGGGGGGAACATTGTCACTGAAGAAGAGGAAAAGGCTGAGGTACTTAATGCCACCTTTGCCTCAGTCTTTAACAGGCAGACCAGTTATCCTCAGGGTACTCGGCCCCCTGAGCTGGAAGACAGGGACGGCGAGCAGGATGAACCCCCCATAATCCAAGAGGAAGCAGTCAATGACCTGCTATGCCACCTGGATGCTCACAAGTCTATGGGGCTGGATGGGATCCACCCGAGAGTGCTGAGGGAGCTGGCACAGGAGCTCTCCAAGCCACTCTCCATCATCATTTATCAGCAGTCCTGGTTAACGGGGGAGGTCCCGGATGACTGGAGGCTTGCCAATGTGACGCCCATCTACAAGAAGGGCTGGAAGGAGGATCCGGGGAACTACAGGCCTGTCAGCCTGACTTCAGTGCCGGGGAAGATTATGGAGCAGTTCATCTTGAGGGCGCTCACAAGGCATGAGCGGGACAACCAGGGGATCAGGCCCAGCCAGCACGGGTTCATGAGAGGCAGGTCCTGCTTGACCAACCTCATCTCCTTCTATGACCAGGTGACCTGCCTAGTGGATGAGGGAAAGGCTGTGGATGTGGTCTACCTGGACTTCAGTAAGGCCTTTGACACTGTCTCCCACAGCATTCTCCTAGAGAAGCTGGCGGCTCACGGCTTAGACAAGTGTACTCTGCGCTAGGTCAGAAACTGGCTGGATGGCCGGGCCCAGAGAGTTGTGGTGAATGGAGTTCAATCCAGTTGGCGGCTGGTCACGAGCGGTGTTCCCCAGGGCTCAGTTTTGGGGCCGGTCTTGTCCAACATCTTTATCAACGATCTGGATGAGGGGATTGAGTGCACCCTCAGTAAGTTTGCAGATGACACCAAGTTGGGCGGGAGTGTTGATCTGCTCGAGGGTAGGAAGGCTCTGCAGAGGGACCTGGACAGGCTGCATCGATGGGCCGAGGCCAACTGGATGATATGCCACAAGGCCAAGTGCCGGGTCCTGCACTTTGGCCACAACAACCCCATGCAGCGCTACAGGCTTGGGGAAGAGGGGCTGGAAAGCTGCCTGTCGGAAAAGGACCTGGGGGTGCTGGTTGACAGCCGGCTGAACATGAGCCGGCAGTGTGCCCAGGTGGCCAAGAAGGCCAATGGCATCCTGGCCTGTATCAGAAATAGTGTGGCCAGCAGGAGTAGGGAAGTGATGGTGCCCCTGTACTCGGCACTGGTGAGGCCGCACTTTGACTACTGTGTTCAGTTTTGGGCCCCTCACTACCAGAAGGACGTTGAGGTGCTGGAGCGTGTCCAGAGAAGGGCAACGAGGCTGGTGAGGGGTCTGGAGAACAAGTCTTATGAGGAGCGGCTGAGGGAAGTGGGACTGTTTAGGCTGGAGAAGAGGAGGCTGAGGGGAGACCTCATCGCTCTCTACAACTCCCTGAAAGGAGGTTGTAGCGAGGTGGGTGTTGGTCTCTTCTCCCAAGTAACTAGCGATAGGACGAGAGGAAATGGCCTCAAGTTGCACCAGGGGAAGGTTAGATTAGATATGAGGAAAAATGTCTTTACTGCAAGAGTGGTGAAACATTGGAACAGGCTGCCCAGGGAAGTGGTGGAGTCCCCATCCCTGGAGGTATTTAAAAGACGTGTAGATGCAGCACTTGGGGACATGGTTTAGTGGGCATGGTGGTGATGGGTCGATGGTTGGACTCGATGATCTTGGAGGTCTTTTCCAATCTTAATGATAATAATGATTCTATGATTCTATTTAGATGTAGGAGTCTAAAGTATATGCATCTAAATGGAGAGCAGGTGATTAAACTCTTGTTGTCAATGAAGCTTTTCAGCTGACGCAATGTAGATGTCTGCTGTTGGATAAGATCAGCAGCCTTCTAGACCTCCCTGACAGGCTCAGCTCAGGTACCAGACATCGGTGGTTGGTGCCACCTGGGATGCCTTAGGATATCAAATCTGGCTTCCAATTGTTCCAGGAACCTGCAGTTTTTGTGTAGATCTGGTGTCTTGTTTGCAAGCCCTGTGAAGATAACCTAAGGCACCTTAGCTGGCACTATATGCCTCTATTTAGACAACCGAATCCTGTTTAAAGTTTTTTGTGAATTTTTTTTACCAAGAACTGATATTCAGTTGTAGTATTTTGTTCCCCATTTGATTAATTTCAATCTAAAAAAATCACTGACATTAGAAATGAAGCAGTATCCTAATTTTTATGTGAAGTTAAGAAAATGCAAATTTTATATGAAGACAGTTCTATACATCATCACTTACATCAAGTAATGTTGGCACTCAGGAAATTACTGAATAAATCCCATCTGATCTGTGACAATACAGCATTGAATGTATCCCCTGCCTATATGAGATTGCAATTTCTGATCTTAAAAGCTGCAATAAATTCAGTATAATTTTGAATTAAATGTTGATTATCTACAGCCTGGACTATGTTTAAATACCTTTATTATTCATAATTACATTTGTCAAACGATTCTTTTTTTTTAAATCTTGCATTGGGCTGATGAATGTAAACTTTCTGTAAGACTTATGCCAATCCCAGTGTGACCATATACAGAAGAAAGGTCACACCAAGTAAACCTGAAGCTGCAAAGATCTTTCTTTAGCTGATGAATTAAAAGTTTGGTTCTGTTTCCTATTAAACTATTTATTTAGTTTTATTTATTTAACATATTTCTCACATTAGAAATATGCATATGACAGTTTTAGAAAGTAGACTTCCTCTCAAACTCTGAACTTTTCTCTTGGGTCAAAGAATGTTAAAAGGCAGGATAAATAACATCTTTATGATAATTAGGCCAGTTGTACATGAAATGAAAAATTACAGAAGTCACAGTGGAGAACTATTAATAAATACAGGCTTTAATACTATATGATGGGTTTTTTAGAGATAGCTACTACATAAAAAATGTTTTAAAAAGTAAAGTAGAACTCTTTAGGCATACAAAATAGGGTCAAATAGCTTCAAAATATTTCCTGTGTGTTTGCAAATTTTCTTTTGACATAGCATAAGATATTAGATTCCCACTCTGGTAAACTAAGCTGAGTCACTGGAAGATGTGCATGTTCTACAAAAAGAAAAAGTTCCACAAAATTAATTCAAGCACTTGTGTCTTGAGCATCCTCTCTTCTTAGATGTTACTTTACTCCATAGCTCTGGTCCGGATTGCTTCCGATAGCTTTCTCTAAAACAAATCTGCCTTTGAGGTACAACTAATCTCTAGGTGAGGTGGGGCAAGTCATAACCTTGACTCTGTCGCAAGCAGTGTAAACAGAAGTCAATTTACACACTTTGGTCTTAGGGAGAAGGACTAGTGTCTGACCTTCTTTTATGTAGCAACACAGTCTTAACTTCCCTTATCTGTGATAAGCATACAGAGCATACCTGACATAGGAGATCAGGATGAAGTGATTCAGAAAATGAAAAGTTTCTTGTCTATTTTCTAACGTTCAGTAGTGGTAGAGCCTTCATCTTTTTATACAGCAGGGTCTGTGTTCTGGCCTAATTCTGCATTTTCCATTAAATAATCAGTGGATGAATAAAAAAATGGAATGCTGAGACTGAAGGACAGAAGCCAGAACTCCCCATTCCTACCCAAGTTCAGTAAATGCTAAGAAGCTTGGTCTTTCTTTGGTTTTCCTTTATTCAGGTCAAGGCCCCATGAATCCCACTACACTTGAACAGATTTAACAGGAGGGATGAAGGCACCTCAGACATACACTTTTTAATGAGAGAAGCCTGATGATGACCCTTGAAAACTATTTTCCTTCCCTGTTCAAAATGTCATTGATCTCTCAGTTCTCTAACAAAACGGATTACCTGAAATAATTATTAATACTGAATCTTAACATAACAGTAGCTGAAACTTTAATGTGAGTCTGAAATGGCATATAAAGGCACTGCTAGTATAATACCCCAGATATTTTACTGACTTGACAGTGCTTGGTCTCACTTTACTTTTTTGGTCATTCCTTGGACTTGGTTTGAGCTTGTAAAAAGTCCCTAGTGACCAATTGTCTACTGCTTGACTGTTGTAAATGAAGCCCTGGGAAAACTACATATGGCAAATGTTTGATGCCCCTAGGCAGTCACTTCATAGCAAACAGTAGCCCTTTCTGTCAGCTAAGACTGGGGAGGCTGTTGTGCAGCTTCCAGGCTTTAGCAGGGAACCAAAAAGAAGGAAGCAGATTGGTAAAAGAAAACATAAAGATGTGTGTTTGAAAATTTAAGTGTGTGATAAAAGCTGGCGTAACCAGAAGAATCCTCCACTATGGGCATTATACTCCGAGCAAAAAACACAGGATGTTGCTGACTCGTTGCAACCTTGCACCCCCAGTCATGCTCAAGGAAAAACAGGTGTGTTAACTTTGGGATTCAGAGGAATGTTAGCTGGGTGAGCATAACACCATAGCAAAGTGGGAGATACTAGGATGTTTTACATAGCAACTGTAACCATATTATTAGTGAAACCTTTCCATATTAATTAGATAATGTTGACTATTACACTGTTAAAATATGAATTGGATGAACAAGGAGTTCTTGTTTCCACGTGTCTGATAGGTTTCCTTTTGCCCATAACAAGACTTGGAGTGCAACTTCAGAACATACCTACACCAGATCCTTTGTGGACACAGGCACATATTTTTTCAGTTTCTAGATCCCATTGTGGTTTAAATAGGACTTGGGCACCCCACTGTTTATATAGGTCAGTTTTAGGAAAAGCAAAGCATAAACATAGATACCAAAGAACTTTATATTTTAATAATGGAAAAATCTTCTATCATTAGGCTCACTTATTATGTGAGCTTTTTTGTGCTGCATTTTCTGTTCAAGTCCTACTTTGGACCGAGCTTTAATTTCATTTGAAAATTGACACTATATAATTGATGGAAGAAACAAGAGTTTTCAGTGTTGAAACAATGGATGAATGATTGGATCTTACAGACCGGATAACGTTCAAATTCAGTTTTGGGACTGGTCCCAAGCTATAACCTTACTCGGGAATTGTTTGGGAGAGTGCTATCTTGCTCAGCCAGATACTGCCCCAGGGCCACCCTGAACAATTTGGCTGCATAGACAAGCAGATACTTGAAATGCTCCTTCACACCCTCTAATTTGTTATTGTAGATGTAACCTCCATGTATTTGCATTTGGCAGTCACCAGGGAACAAGGTAGGGGGCTCAGAAAAAATCAGGGAGCACAGCTTCAGTATTTTTCTCTCCCAGCTGAATGCCATATTCATTAGATGAAATAATGCTTTCGTGTCTGTTCTCCTCCTAGTCAAATGAATATAAACATTTGATTATAAGATACCTAAGCTTCAGCAAAAGATATGTGATGTACACTTGTATAGACTAACTTAGAACCTGTGCCCCATCAATTTTATTTAATTAACATTCTTGGTATTAGTCTATGATTATGCAAAAAGTTCCTCCTACATTGCTGTTTTTAACTGGACTCAGTAAAATCCGAGTGTGTTAGGACAGTGTGAGCACACCTCTGGGAATTTAATTACAGAATGAGGAGGCTATAAGGGATCCCAAGGGGTCATCTAGTCCATTCTTCTGCCCCAAGGCAGGATTATTTATGCTTATGTCATGCCTGACAGATATGTGTCAAACTGGTTCTTGAGGACTTTGAGTGACAGAAACTCTACAGGTTCTCCAGGCAATCTATTCCGGCTTTCCAATACTCTTTATTACTAAAAGCTGTGGGATTTCTGTGTGGCTTTGCTGTTGTTTTTCTAATACCCAACATAATTATTTTTAACTGTCATTTAAACCATTATTTCCTGGTTTATTTACAATTAATACGGAATACAAAAATACTGGGAGGTTTCCCTTCCAGAAATTATGTAATCTCAGGTGCCTTGGTACTTCATACAGCAAATACTACCTTGTGTCTTTTGGTCCCAGAAGAATTTTTATTAAAAACTTAAGGAAGAATTAATCGGGTCTGTCGTAGATCCGCGTGTAACCTGAATACCTAAGGTTTTTTTCACAGATTGGAAGACTGAAAACAGTTGTACTGGGTGCAGGTGCCCAGGTGCTGGCAGGGGGTGCTGCAGGGGCGGCCTCTGTGAGGAGAGGCCGGGGCTGCCCCATGCTGGACACAGCCGGTTCCAGCCGGCTCCAACCGACCCACGGCAGGGCATGGCTGAGCCCCTCAGCCAAGGTGGTGGCACCTCGGGGAAAACAAGTTTAAGAAAGGTTAAAACACTGTGCAGCAAAGGGGAGAGTAAGGAAAAAAAATTTGTCAAGCTAATTTAGACGGTGTACACCAGGTTAGTAGGAATAAATGCAGTGAGTGTCTATGGGTAGATGACATGAAGTTCTTCATCCTCTGCTTGGTCCTCTGTTGTTGAACTCCAGGAATTGTCTGAAAGCTGAGATCCAGAACTAAGGAAGTATTCAAGTCTGCATAATTATACAGTAACAAAACATTTCAGCATTAGGGAGGATAATTCTTCCTAATAAAGAAAAGAATTATTGCAGCTCCTCTGATGAAAAATGAAAGGAACAAATAATTTTAGTTGTTACTGGTTTACTTTTATATGAAATATCAGATAGACTTCCTGTAGAAAATGTTAGGCATGTGGTATTTAATTTTCAGATTTATGCAATTTATACTGGCCACAAAAGATGTCTGTGTAGAAACAGTAAAAATAATGATGATGCATAAAGTGCAGCTTTCAACACTTATTAGGCACTTGCATGCACAGAGCACTTATTAGGCACTTGCCTGTACAGACTGGTGATTATTTTACTTACAATTATCTACCTATGCATTAACCATTTATTTTATGTGCACAATTATCTGTATTCATTTGCATCCCTTTCCAGGAGTATTTTGTGGTCTGATTATGAAAACTTTGTCAGAAAAGATCAGTAAGAAAAGCCTATGAAGACAGCAGAATATATTTTGGACAAAAAAGAAGCAGAGAACAGTATTGATTGAAATTGAACAGAATTAAAGAGAGAACAGAGAGAGAGAGAGAGGACACAGGGGAAATGTAAAGTATTCAAAAGAAAATTAATATTATGCTGAGTGTTGTATGTGTCCTCTTTCTATAAATATATTGTGAGCAAGAAATAAATGAGCAAACTAACAAACAGCATACTGTGTGAATATGGAAGAAAATGCCAGAAGTAATAAAGAGAAAGAAAGAGCCAGTTGCAATGCATTAAATGTCAAGAGAAAGAGAGAGTTAGAATGACTGTAGAGCAAAGTGCAAAAAAGAATAGAATAGAATCATAAAATAGAATAGAATAGCATAAAAAATAAGATAAAACAAAAAATAAAGAATATGTGAAAAAAGATAGGAAATTTCACAGAGGCTGAGAAAAAATAAAAATATTTCAAGTACAGGAAGAAAAGAGGTCACTGAGACTGCAGAGCATGTAAGAAGCAGCCAATTCATTTACCTTGTGTAACATCCTTGAGGTACAACTAATCTGCAGGTGAGCTAGGGCAAGACTCAATCATTTTCAGGCAAAATTTCCAAAGAGTTAAAGGTATTGGCTCTCAAAGTATAATGCTGTTTTTCACACATCCTTCCACCCAAGATTCAGTACAGTAAATAACTCTCTTGAACAGCGTTTGCTTATCTATTTTTTTAAACATGAAATATCTGGAAGATAGAAGGAATTGTTCCGTCTGATGTTCCTTTCAGTATGTTCAGATTTTTTTTTCTCTAATATTTCTAAGAAAATATTAGGAGTTGGGTCCGTGCTTAATGTTAAGCACCAGCAGAGAACATATTTTCTTTTTGAGTTTTATAGGAAAGATGTGTGAAAAATAAACTAAGCTTTGGTAGAAAGTTTATACCCAGATAGCAATTCTGGATGAAATGGAATAATTTTCTCTGTTATTTTTATCATGATATTATTTAAAATTAATTCATCACTGCTAGAATTCATTGTTATATTTGGAAAATGTAGATATAGAGTGATCACTGAACAGGGTTTGCATCAATTCTACGTATTCTAGGTAGTAGTTTGCTACTCTATCAGTATATGTAGTAAAGTTATTTTGATCAGATTATCCTAAAATAGCCATATATTTGTGAAAGCTAGCAGAGAAATACTCACTTATCCTACTCTAGTATTTGCCCCTTGATTGCTCAATAATGGGAAATTCTCATTCTTATTTCTATCATTCACAAATATCCAAATTCATTTAAATCGTCTCCATAGCTTTTGAAAACCCTTCAGAAGTAGCTGCACTATATTATTTAAGCCATAAACTGCACAAGATTAGAAAAAAAGCTTCCATTGGAAGTATTGCAATGGCTAAGATGGCAGCCCAAGACCTACAGAGAGAAATAAATTGCCTTATTTAATTCTAAATTTGTTTTAATCCCAAGGTTTGCCTAAATTATGTGCGAGAATGATCAAATGGTTGAGAACTAACAAGGGGTTCGGAATTTCTAAATTTGATAGATTGGCTCAGAAAGAAGAACTAGATGTTTTAAATCTGTTAAAAAACCCCAACCAGACAAAATCCTCCTTCCATAGGTGATTCATTTCCACAGATATAGAACAGTTAGATTTGATTTACTATAATACAATGCTTTCTCTATTGATAATCCCAGACATTACACATTTCAGTTTTCTAAATGTTCTTTCTTACAGAACATTTATTATCTCAGAGTGTTTTTACACTGGTTTAAGTGAGCCATTGGCTAGTTTTTAAATAGGGTAGATCATGTTACTGATCAAGTTATGTTTATTGACTTCATATGTTTATTTCCATGCATAGTATAATATCTTGGATCCATAAAAAATAATAGCAAAGATTATCTTGTGCTTGCTTGGGCTGGGATTTTTTAAACGTGCCTATTATATTAGCTTTGGAAATAAAAATCCTGGTGTGGAAAATTAGCTCATGGAGTGATCTGAATTAGTTTACCACAAAGCTCATGCACGAGAAAATCACCTGCACAGACTTCTGCTCAATTTTGACTCCTGGAGTTTGTAACCCTAACAATGTTTTGGGATTTGTTTGTGACTTTTTTAGGTACAGAATGTTTACACATACACATATATTTTTAAATATTTATCAAGCCAGTATTATACTTGCTTTAATCATGACACTAAAAAATATTTAATTTCTAAGTTTAAACTTCATTGGTGGCTTGTACAGTAATTGTCTCATCTCTATACACCTGAATCTCCATTAATTCAAGTGACTTTCAAATCCTGGGAACATTTTGTATAGAGGGAGCTGTGGAACATTTCTACTTCTAGAAAAAAAAAAAACAAACCAACACACCAATGTGAGAAGGGGGAAAAAAAAGAGCTAAGCAAAAGAGAAAAAAATAAAGCTTTGATAGATGTCAGGATGTACCCAGGACAATTTACAACTCTGTCCTTACATAGTAACGATGAAATAGAACAGCAACAGTTACATTTAACAAAAATAAAGTAAGCATAACTTCTGATGTAAATGATTTATTGAAATTGTTTTTTGAAGAGTTCTTCAAAGAATAATTAACTAACTAGATACAATAGAATTATTATTCTCCAACAAAGAAAGCACAAAAATATTTACCTTTAAATAATGATTGGAAAAAGAGATGGTTATTCTATATCTGGAGTTAAAGAATGAACAAATTTCACTAGAATCAGATTTGACAGAGTCTGTTTATGCTTTATTCCACTACCAGAAATGTTTATTGTGGTATCTGGATTGCACAAAAACCTTGTTAAGCAGATTTTTAATGCCATTTTAGTTTAAGAGGGAACAAAGTTGGAAAATAAATAAACTGTTTAAAAAGTTCATAATTGACAGGGCATTATTCAGCTGTATGTAATTTTGTATAACTATATTATACAATTTAAAAAATATATTTATAATTAAATCCATCATTTCTTGTTCAGATTATTTGTAAAACACAATCTCCAACTTCACCCTTTCTTTGTAAAGCAGACATTCAAATAAAGGCAATCAAATTATAATTATTACATTCTTGCAGTTGCTGTCCATGTCTCAGCCTGCATGGTATTGTACCATAGCAGTGTCTTGATGTTATTGATCAAGTGACAAATTAAGATAGATTATGCTGGGCAGACAGGATGATTTTTCAGATGCTAAACCAGATTGTAGAGATTTGCAAAGACAAACTTTGAGAATTTTTTCCTACCTTTATTTTTATAGTCAATTTTGTCCCAGCTGTTGAAAGATATTTATGATAACACTGAATATAGAATCATCTGACATTAAAGCTTATAAGTTACCATGACTTGTGTTTTTCACACTATTAAAATACTTCTTTTGTAAGTCTGAAGAATTACACTAGCTAGATGCAATAGCAGCAGCAAGGAAAGTAACAAGACAAGGAAAAACCAACAACCCACAAAAAACAACTATCCTTCTTTCATATTAACATGAGACAGACAGAGCAATTTCTTATACCAATATTGAAGGGAAAAAAATCAAGAGTATAGTTGTTGTCTTTATCTCATGCAAGATTCTTTTATATCTAGTTTTACATTGGATTTTTAGGTGCTTGTGTAGCAACCTCTGCACCACATTTTCCCTGTGAGCCATAGCCTACAGATTTGTTGTCCATATTCAAAATCATTGCAACTGCATGAGACCAGCAGTGAAAATAAAAAAATTACAGCTTATGTCATGTGACACTGAAAGAAGGCAGATACAGACTTATTGCCTAACACCACTCTCCTGTTCCCGCTATTTTGCACTGAGATAAGGGTAAACACAGGGAAACGGAAAGGAACCCTGCCAACAGACAAACTTGTAATAATTGGTTCTTGATTACCTTAAAATCAGAATGTAGTGTTTGATAAATGTGTGAAATGTATGAAACAGAATGAAGCATCGTAGCAGCAATAACAATAATTATGATGAAGGTTACGCACTGACCCACTGCATTACAAAACCTAAGAGATTTTGTTCAACAATATTCATTCTTATTAAAAAGAAAAATGGTATCTTAAATTACAGATCAGGAGAGCCAGTAATTATATACAGTTAAGGACAGGTAAAGAGATGAAATATTTAGTAATAAAATATGTAGAAAAGCCTGCCTTTTGCAGAACTTTTACTATATCTAAATTAAATAATACGGGTCATACAAGTGTGATGAAAGATAGTTATTATTATATACTGATATATTTATAATCAATAATTTCTTCTTACTGATACCCTTCTATGGAATTTATATTTCAGTTATCAGCAACTGTAAGAGAATGGATTTTCAAAAATTGAAATAATACATTGTTTCTCATTTCTTGCCTATGAAAATCCATTTTAATTTTGAATGATGGACTCCATGTTCATTTTCAGATATAACTAACTTATACAAAAAGATTTACCAAAATTGTATAAGAAATTTAGAATAATTAATCAGAAAGCCCTTACTATTCAGAGTTATTACAGTGGTTAATAATAATGGTACTTGCAGTTCTGAAACTTTTTGAATCTCTAACAAATATTTATATACACACATTTATCACTTTCATTGTCTTTTCCTTCTGATATAATAATTCCTGAAAAAAAGTGAAGTTCTGGTATGAGGTACCTGAAGTAATACTCTGAAGTTTATTTTACAGTTTAAACAATCCACCTCAATCTCATCTGATAATTGTTCTTTATTTCCGGCAAACTGTGTGGTTTGTCTTTAGTTAAAGTCCAGTATTTACTGTGAGTCAAAATGAAACCACCAAATTCATTAAACAGAGAAGGACTGGTGGGAGATGTGGTGGTCGGAGGCCGTCTTGGGCTTAGCAACCATGAAATGATAGAATTCTCGCTTCTTGGTGAAGTAAGGAGGGGGGGCAGCAAAACCGCAACCATGGACTTCCGGAGGGCAGACTTTGGCCTGTTCAGGATGCTGGTTGAGAGAGTCCCTTGGGAGACGGTCCTGAAGGGCAAAGGGGTCCAGGAAGGCTGGACGATCTTCAAGAAGGAAGTCTTAAAGGCGCAGGAGCAGGCTGTCCCTGTACGCCGTAAGAAGAATGGGCAGGGAAGACGACCGGCCTGGCTGAACGGGGAGCTCTTGCTGGGACTCAGGAAAAAAAGGAGAGTTTACCACTTGTGGAAGAAGGAGCAGGCAACTCAAGAAGAGCACAGGGATCTCGTTAGGTCGTGCAGAGAAGAAATGAGAAAGGCAAAAGCCCAGCTAGAACGCAATCTGGCCGCTGTCGTTAAAGACAACAAAAAAAGTTTTTACAAATATATTAATGACAAGAAGAGAGCCAAGGAGAATCTCCATCCTTTATTGGATGGGGGGGGGAACATTGTCACTGAAGAAGAGGAGAAGGCTGAGGTAATCAATGCCTTCTTTGCCTCAGTCTTTAACAGGCAGACCAGTTATCCTCAGGGTACTCGGCCCCCCGAGCTGGAAGATGGTGACGGCGAGCAGGATGAACCCCCCGTAATCCAAGAAGAAGCAGTCAATGACCTGCTACGCCACCTGGACACTCACAAGTCTATGGGGCCGGATGGGATCTATCCGAGAGTGCTGAGGGAGCTGGCGGAGGTGCTCGCCAAGCCGCTCTCCATCATTTATCAGCGGTCCTGGTTAACGGGGGAGGTCCCGGATGACTGGAGGTTTGCCAATGTGACACCCATCCACAAGAAGGGCCGGAAGGAGGATCCGGGGAACTACAGGCCTGTCAGCCTGACCTCGGTGCCAGGGAAGCTGATGGAGCGGTTCATCTTGAGGGCGCTCACAAGGCATGAGCGGGACAACCAGGGGATCCGGCCTAGCCAGCACGGGTTCATGAGAGGCAGGTCCTGCTTGACCAACCTGATCTCCTTCTATGAGCAGGTGACCCGCCTAGTGGGTGAGGGAAAGGCTGTGGATGTGGTCTACCTGGACTTCAGCAAGGCCTTTCACACTGTCTCCCACAGCATTCTCCTCGAGAAGCTGGCGGCTCACGGCTTAGACAGGTGTACTCTGCGCTGGGTCAAAAACTGGCTGGACGGCCGGGCCCAGAGAGTTGTGGTGAATGGAGTTCAATCCAGTTGGCGGCCGGTCACGAGCGGTGTTCCCCAGGGCTCAGTACTGGGGCCGGTCTTGTTTAATATCTTTATTGATGATCTGGATGAGGGGATTGAGTGCACCCTCAGTAAGTTTGCAGACGACACCAAGTTGGGCGGGAGTGTTGATCTGCTCGAGGGTAGGAAGGCTCTGCAGAGGGACCTGGACAGGCTGGATCGATGGGCCCAGGCCAACTGGATGAGGTTCAACAAGGCCAAGTGCCGGGTCCTGCACTTGGGCCACAACCACCCCATGCAGCGCTCCAGGCTTGGGGAAGAGTGGCTGGAATGCTGCCTGTCGGAAAAGGACCTGGGGGTGTTGGTTGACAGCCAGCTGAACATGAGCCGGCAGTGTGCCCAGGTGGCCAAGAAGGCCAATGGCATCCTGGCCTGTATCAGAAATAGTGTGGCCAGCAGGAGGAGGGAAGTGATCGTGCCCCTGTACTCGGCCCTGGTGAGGCCGCACCTCGAATACTGTGTTCAGTTTTGGGCCCCTCACTACAAGAAGGACGTTGAGGTGCTGGAGCGTGTCCAGAGAAGGGCATGAGGCTGGTGAGGGGTCTGGAGAACAAGTCTTATGAGGAGCGTCTGAGGGAACTGGGACTGTTCAGCCTGGAGAAAAGGAGGCTGAGGGGAGACCTCATCGCTCTCTACAACTCCCTGAAAGGAGGTTGTAGTGAGGTGGGTGTTGGTCTCTTCTCCCAAGTAACTAGCGATAGGATGAGAGGAAATGGCCTCGAGTTGCGCCAGGGAAGGTTTAGATTGGGCGTGAGGAAAAATGTCTTTACTGCAAGAGTGGTTAAACATTGGAAGGATTAAACAACAATTAATTGTGGTTAAACAACCCAGGGAAGTGGTTGAGTCTCCATCCCTGGAAGTATTTAAAAGATGTGTAGATGAGGTGCTTAGGGACATGGTTTAGTGGGCATGGTGGTGTTGGGTTGACGGTTGGACTCGATGATCTTAGAGGTCTTTTCCAACCTCAATGATTCTATGGTTCTATGATTCTATGATTCTATTATCTGTATGACCTGAGGCTATATTTGAATGTGCATCTCCAGAGGACACAACTCAGTGATACAACGGACCTTAAACATTGATGTTATCTCACTTGTGTACCTCTGTCATTATGCTGAAGGACTTTTATATGAAAAAAACATTTCTTTCCCTCAGAACATATGGCTACATAGTATATTTTAATACATAATATGAATAGTGGTATTGGAAAAGAACAGTATTTATTTCCTTCTGTTTTACATATGGGTGTTTTTTAGTCAACTGAATTTAAAGACATTATATTCATTGTGTGTAGTTATTAGAATTTTTACCCTTAAGAGTCCTCTCATAAGCAAAGCAAGAGATAATTTACCCAGCATAATTTTTTTTATGTCTGTCAAGGTTGATGTAATAATGAAAGCTGAGAAACAGATTATTTCTTGATTCTGTCATCACTTAAAGGTTTTAATTCCATCACTTTCTCAAATGTGTCCCGTACCACAAGAGAGGGAAGGAGAAAAAAAAAATAAGATGGAGAAGTATCATTATCACAATAACATGTTGTCATGCATCTATTAATAAAGATGATGTAAAATTCTTTATGTTATTTAGAAATATTTTACAAATATACTACATTTAAGTTTGTGGTAAACATGTTCTTAAATTGTGATATAATAATTCATTATCATTATGTTGTTCATGAAGATTGAATATGTTGTTCAAGTTGAACAGATACTTCAAAAAGGTCCCCTTCCTCTTCCCCTACCCCTCCCTATTTTCCTCTCCCTTCTCTTCGCTACCCTTCCCATCCCTTTGCTACCCTTCCCTTCCTTTCCCTGCCCTGCCCTGCCCTAAGTTGCCCTTCCCATTGTTCTTACTGTGAACTGTAGGTGAATACATGCACCTGTACACATGCAATTCAGAATAGTCAAATCTGTGTATATATCATCAGGTGACTCTGGAGAACAGAAGAGGTTTTGCTTTAAGTCTAAGTTTGAGAACAGTAAGAATTAGCTGATTCTCTCTATTGTATAGACTTCCTTAGTATTCTACAACAAACAACAAAACAAGGAGATAATAAATTTTTGTTAAAACTTATGGCAGAATGAGTTTTAAAATTCTTCAGAAAACATTGTCTGCCCTGCAATGAAGGCAAATAGATTAGACATATAGAACTTACAATATGTTTTTTATTATAATATCATAAATATATGTTTTTTATTATAATATCATAAATCATATAGCTTTGAAAAAATTGTAAAACACCGGTTTAATTTTTATTTTGCAACTGCTTAAAACTCCACTGGTCACTATTCTGCCTAGGAAAATAAAAAAAGGTGGTTTAAGGTTATCAGGAAAGATAGCTCACTGAAGTTTGAAAAGGCTCAAAAAACACTGCTAGATGTCCAGATTATCTTTTTCTTACTTGCAAAGCTTCATAAACTTTAAGTTTAATGAGTGGTAGGCCATTTGTCGGTTGTAAAAGTTTTGTACACTAATACCTTATTGAAACATACCAGTTCAGCTGTAATGAGAGAGAGAAAGAATGAGAGAGAGAGAAGTTAATTTATTGAACTTGACTAATCTTTTACGTAGTATGAATATATTCCAATTGTTTCACTTTCACTTTGTTGGACTGGTCACTGCTGGTCAGAAAATAACATCTAGATTAATACTGTCAACAGTCTCATCCTTTCAGGCTTCTGTATATTCAACAGAGAAATAACATGCAAAAGACATGGTTGGTAATACTTGGGTGCCAAAAATAAACAGTCTGAAGTATATGGGGGGGGGTTTATAGGTTTTCTTTCAAGGGTTTTTGTTTATTTGTCTGTTTTGTTTTGTCTTCTTTAAATTAATTGGTCATGCCATTTCAAAATCTCCCATGCCAGTGAAAGTGGAAGTGAAACTTTCAGTCCACTTATCTGGGCTACCTTCTCAGCTCTACTTTCGCACCTTCTGCTGAAAATTTGGTGAGCATTCTTCAGTACTACTCCTTATACAATGGTAAAATATAAACACACAATTACATCTATCATGAGATATGAAGTTGTTTTGTTGTAAATGACCCATAAGTATGCTTCTATGCCGTAGTTTAATGTTGTCTTACTTTTGTAGAAAGACGACTAACAATGAATTAGCTCACACAGGCTTCTCTTCAGATCTCTTCAGTTCAAAAGCCAGGGCCTAAACATGTTGTCCTTACCTCCTCATCCTAGTAGAGCAAAAGGGATGGGAAAAAAATCAGTATCATTAGAATAGGGAGATGCCTCATAGGGAGTTACTTCATATAGTTTTTGAAATGAGCCAGTATAATAAGGCAAATAGTATGAAGGAAGTAAAGACAGAAATTTTGGAAACAATCCTCCTTTGAAACGTCCTTTTCATCTTTAAATGATTTCACTACAGTAATTGGAATTTGCATGTGTACAATAATCTTGTTTCCATCAAAATGCCCATACTAGAATAACAGTATTTTCCAGCAATTCCTTACAGAAACTGGAAAGAAACGCACGTTGTATATTTTTCAGAACACTTGCTTTTTAAATGGTTACCACTGCATATGTGCACACCAGAAATATACATTAAAAAACCAGATTTACTTCATATTTCTTGTGGTAGTGGATTTATGATCCCATGATCCCTTGAAATCAGTGATACCTAGATGGATTCTATTCTGTTCTTTTATGAAAAGGGAGAAGAAAATTCTCAAGAGAATTATACTTCTGTTGGTGGGTTTAAGAAAACAGGTTTTGGTGGAATAAAGAGTATGAACACATTAACTACAGATTTAAATTGAACATGAATTGCTTATGCATGAAAAAAATGAAAGCAGCAGCAATAATGCCTCAGTGGAAATAAACAGAAAAGAAGGATAGCCTGAATCTTTGTGGCACTTATGGGTTACTAGAAAGAAATTACAATACAAATGCTTTGATTCTTTCTGTTATTTGCCATCTTGCATATAATACATGTTCTTGCCTCTCAGGACTTATATATGCTTCCTGAAAAACTATCCTCTATTTGAAAAGATAGGAAGAGTCACAGTGGTTGAGATCAGATTTCCTCCTAACTTTGCTTCTTAGCTCTGAAAATGACAATAAGAATTCACTTAGGGAAAGGGCATAGGGAAAATAGAAAGAATGAAATGCTCCTTTCCTTGTTACACTTTTCTAGTTTCTAGCAAATAAGTAGTACATATTTTTTGTGAGGGTTAGAAGCAGCTTAAGCCCTTGGAATGTATATGTACCTGAATTGGAAGAGTTACTGGACTAAGCATGTAATGGACTGAGGAAATGTGGGGAAACATTAGGTGTAATAAATTGGGACACAAAGTGTAAATGTTTGTATTTAATTAAGTCAGTTTTATATGCCATTATGTTCTCATGACCTGGACAGCAACTCAAGACATTATATTTTAAGCAGTCTAATACCAAAAAGGAATCTAAAACCAGGAGTCATTTTCTTGGGGTGTGGGAACTCTGCTCTGTCTCACCCCCTATGCTGAAACAGGCCTAAAATCTAGATGTCCCATTTTCTGTGCAAGTCCACTGAACAGTAGGCTATTCAATAAAATGCATGCACTGTTGGCAACAGAAGTGACTTGCTTTAGATAGGAATTTCATATTTTAGTACCCTGTGTTGATGGAAGTACTTACTGAAATTCCTGTTCAGGCATAGTCCTGTGCCTAGGTCTTTTATTAGGTGCCTCAGGTAAAGTGCTTATTCATTATATGGTCAGTGGGGATCAGTAAGTGATTCTGAAGTCTCCCATAGACTCTCACTCAATTAGGGAGATAGGATCTCCCCTTGAAAGCCCTAAGGCTCTTACCTGTCTTCTGTGGCTGTATAAGGAACATAAGCACTTAAATGCCCGTTGCGTTTTTTGGATCTGAATGCAAAGAAATGGTGAAGCCAGCAATAAGTTTATGTAACTTCCCTATTTTTAACAACATGAAAACAACTTCCAAACCAGGATTAACCATCTCCCTCACTGCTTCTTCATGAGTGAAGCAAGAGTAATATCACGTTGCCTAAGCTCTTCTTGAATCAGCAAAGAAAATATAACTGTGTACACCACACAATACATTAAGTGAGCATTTATAACATATCAAGTTTTTGTTCCCCACCCCGTACATATACAGAAGTACATCAGTCTTACATGTAAGTACTTGAAATACCTAGGAGCAAGTAGCCCCTTGAATAACTCAAAAAAATGAAGAGGTTTTTAACTGGATTTGATCAGTGGACTCAAATGTTTGAATATCAGTAAAATTCATCTATATACTACTTTGGTTAATGTTCACATTTAGAATCTCTTGACAGCTGCAGTGCTGTTTTTTCAGCACTCATAGGTCTATCGATATATTAATCAAAGGAAGTTGTGTTTAAAGATTTGTGAGTGGCAGACAAGGGCTTTTATTTTGATGGTATTGAAGCTCAAAGCTAAAAGCTGAATTTATGTCTCCAATCAATGAAGAACATCATGTACAGTATAATATAACCAGAAGTCTTTTTATTTTGTATATACTGTTGTTTTGATACTCGGTCTGTTGAATTTGTAAATACAATAACATTTCCTAGATCTGTTTTTTTGTATTTTTGTAATCTAACTTTAAATGTTTCATTTTTTCAACTACTTATGAAACTTCAGAGATACTTATAATGATTCCACACAATGGATTCTGTATCAGCCTTTTGTATTTTTAATGATGTCACTCCAGGATGAACACACAGTTTGCCTCCCCAAGGTGCTACAGCTCTTCTCAATACTCTTTTTATTTTATTTTATTTTTGGTGAAAGGCTTCTCTGTTTACATTCTCATGCATACTGAATGATGTTATTGGAGGATAAACAGCTGGATTCCTCCTGTGGGATTTATATCTGACTCAAATAAATGTAAGTTTTCCTTTTTGCATGAACCAAAAAGAATAAGAACAACAGGAATAAACAGGAAAAATACATGTGTAATTGCAACACATTAAACCGCAAACAATTCAACAATCATCCCCAATATGACTTGGGGGACATTTGAGGAAAGAAACTGCCTTTTAGAGTTTGAATGATCCACTGTTGTTTTGAAATATTGTTCATTAAGTATCCCTGTAATACATAAATTTTAATTCTTTAAAATTGTTAACTTTAAGCAATAATACTGTTTGAAACTGTAAGAATGTGAAGTCTCTTAATCTGAATTATGATTATGTTGTAGATGTAATAAAATCTTCCATAAATGTAACTACTATTGTTCCGGTATTTTTTAAGAATTGTATATTCTTCTGTGTGTCCACATCATGTGAGTTTTCATGATGAAATCTGCATCTACTGTGAGTAGAATATCATGAGTGTGTCAGTACAGGGATAGGAAAACTGAAATTAAAAATAATATGAATAAACAGAAAAACAGTTTGAGTTTGAGCAATCCCTGAAATACTTGTGCTATCTATAAGTTTTCAGAAGTGGACTTCAGAGCATCAAAGTACTCAGATACAAGGATAAATATTTAGGAATCTTACCCATATCTTTCTCTTAATAAATCTCTAGCCAAGGCCTGTGCCTAGCTTATACGAATTGTCTTTCATAATGGGAATACTGCTTATGCAGGCAGGTGTCACGTGCAAAACATTCAGATACATTTATTTATTTAGCCACAATAATGAGAAATATTCTATGATGGACTCAGTGAAAACTGTAGTGGAGGCATCTGTATTGCCTAGAGTCATCCCACAGTGATGAATGTATGTATATACTCTACATATGGCCAAAGTGTAAAAGACTAATATTACCCCAAACGAATAGTGTATCCAAAGTCTCTATTCATTGTATGCACAGTGAAGCTGAGTGGCATTAGAAGTTTCTTAAGCAAAACATATTTGGCATCACCTCCCTTTGCAGATAGTCATGGGTTGCTCATAGGCAACAATATATATATGTGTGTGTGTGTGTGTGTGTGTGTGTATGTCTACTTATGTGGATTTTCCAGAATGTTCATAAATGACACTAGGCACTTTTCTATATACAACTGAAATGAGCACATTAATCTTTGACACAGGAACAAAAACCTGACTGAAAAGGGTAACTGTCATATTAAAATAAACTTTGTTCTTCTCTTTCAAAACAAAAAAATACACCCTCAGTTCAGACAGTGGTATATGTGGACGATGAAAATCACAATGCTGATTTGGTGCTATCATAGTATCAAATGTGTAGAATCAGGATTTTTATGACATTTTCAAAAAAGTTAAAAATAACCTTCCAACAGCCATCAGAGGCTTAATTCCAAATTCTCTTTTCAACTGGTTTTGTGGGCAAAATGCTACAATCACAACCAATAGCATTCAGAACAGCAGGAGGACAAAAAAAGGGTCATAAAATACTTGTTCTGAGAAGGATTTTTGGAAAGATTAGAACTATGTAAACTAAGAAAATCACACCGATGTATTTCACTTTCTTATGTTAAAGGCTTAAAAAAGCCTGGTTGTGTTTTGTCTGGTTCTGGAGATGAAAAGCAAACAAACATTAGCTTATTTATTTAATTTTAGCAAGAGAAATGAAAATCGTACCAAAGAGACAGAAAAACAGAGAGCAAGAAGAAGGAACAGAGAAAACGGATTATCAGAAAGTGGCCAAGGAGGCTATGAACATGTGCTATAACAGTAACACAAATATAAAGGACTGATTCAACCAAAATCTTCTTCCCAATGACCATTGTGCAATTGCCTTAAGAAGAACAGTAATTGTCTTTCATATGACATTTGTGGAGGATGATAAAGTAAATAACCATAGCCATGTTCAATACTGTGAAAGAGAACGTCAGCACTAGAACAAAGATGAGAACTTTATTTTGGTACAGATTCATTATAAACTAAAACAAGTCACATACTTATTGAATAAATGGGATAAATGCTGTTCACCCATCTATCTATCTATCTGCACATTGATATATAGAGGTATGGATATATAGATATATACACGCTGATAATTTTTAATGTCCTCTTCATATGAAAATCTGGGACATTATACTATGATCTTCTATCTGCTAGAGCTAAGCAACAGTGAGCTAGGATGGCTCTTGAATAGGATAGGATAGAATAGAATAGAATAGAATAGAATAGAATAGAATAGAATAGAATAGAATAGAATAGAATAGAATAGAATATTTCAGTTGGAAGGGACCTACAACAATCATCTAGTCCAACTGGCTGACCAATTCAGGGCTGACCGAGTTAAACCATGTTGTTAAGGTCATTGTCCAAATGACTCTTAAACACTGACAGCCTTGGGGCATCGACCATCTCTCGAGGAAGCCTGTTCCACTGATTGACCACCCTCTCCGTAAAGAAATGCTTCCTAATGTCCAGTCTGAACCTCCCCTGGTGCGGCTTTGAACCATTCCCATGTGTATCACTGGATACGAGGAAGAAGAGATCAGCACCTCCCTCTCCACTTCCCCTCCTCAGGAAGCTGTGGAGAGTAATGAGGTCACCCCTCAGCTTCCTTTTCTCCAAACTAGACAAGCCCAAAGTCCTTAGCCACTCCTCATAGAACATTCCTTCCAGCCCTTTCACCAGCTTTGTTGTCCTCCTCTGGATGCATTCAAGGACCTTCACATCCTTCTTAAATTGTGGGGCCCAGAACTGCACACAGTATTCAAGATGAGGCCGCACCAGTGCTGAATACAGCAGGATAATCACCTCTTTTGACCGGCTGGTTATACTGTGTTTGATGCATCCCAGGATGTGGTTTGCCCTCTTGGCTGCCAGGGCACACTGTGCTGACTCATATGGAGCCTGCTGTCGATCTGCTAAATTGTTTGATATTTCTCTTTCTCAGATTAGACAATCAAGAGTTTTAATACTGCAAAATATAATCCCCAGAACAGCATAGCTGAGCATGTGCCTCTTACTAGTGCACCTCTTCAAGCAGAATACTTGTTCTCAAAAACTGTGCTAATAATCTCTTTAATTTAATGGGTAGACTGCAAGAAGATGAGGTACACAGCTCTAATGATCCCATGAACCACAGTCAGATCATTCCACAGTTCCTTACAGTGCATATGGTCATGCATAAGCAATGCCCTGCTTTTCTCCCACACTGATTAGTGGAGATAAATTGTGGACCTGCATAGTAATTATGCTTATATCAATCCTTAAATTCACGACTTTCATGACTTGCTATTGATAAGGCAATTATATTGCCTATAAATCTTGTCTGTTGCTGGTATTGCTTAACAACATATGATGATCAGGTAAGCATAATAGCCCAGTACATTCAAACCCAAGATGATACTCACTAAACATAGCATGCCTCATCAGCCAGTGCTACATAGAATCATAGAATAGAATCATAGAATCATTGAGGTTGGAAAAGACCTCTAAGATCATCGAGTCCAACTGTCAACCCAACACCACCATGCCCACTAAACCATGTCCCTAAGCGCCTCATCTACACGTCTTTTAAATACCTCCAGGGATGGGGACTCAACCACTTCCCTGGGCAGCCTCTTCCAATGTTTCACCACTCTTTCAGTAAAGACATTTTTCCTCACATCCAATCTAAACCTCCCCTGGTGCAACTTGAGGCCATTTCCTCTCATCCATATGTGGCACTGCCATTCCATTTTCTGTACTCCCAGCTCTGCTCAGACAAAGCTTTTCTACATTCCTTTTTCTGACCATTTAGCAGAAACTCACCATTTTTTCAGTGTTTTCAGTTAACCGTGGCTGACCAACACCCACCCGGGTGCTCACTCCTTAGCAGGACAAGGGGAGAAAATAGGATTAGAAAGCTTATGGGTCAAGATAAAGACAGAGAAACCACTAACCAATCACTGTTATGAGTAAAACAGACTTGACTTTGGGGAAAATTAATTTAATTTACTGGCAATTGAGTAGATTTAGATAGCAAGAAACAAAAAGACATATTAAAACAATGCCTTTCCTCCCCCCTCTCCCAGGTTCAACTTCACTTCTTCATTCCCAACTCTTCTACACACCCCCAATCCTCCCCAAGTGGCACAGGAGGGTTGGAGTTGGGGATTCATGGTTGATACATGGCAGTTTCTTTTTCTGCTGCTCCTTCCTTTTCACACTTTTCCCCTGCTCTGAAGTAGGGTCTCCATGGGCTGCAGTTCCTTCAGAAAATATTCTTCTGCTCTGGCAGGCAGCAGTAACTGCTCTGCCACAGAGCATCTCCTCTTCCTCCTCCTTCTCTGACCCTGGTGTTTGCACTTCTGCTTCTCAGTTCTTTTTGTTTCTCCTCCTCTGCTGTGCGATGTTTTGTCCTTTCTTATTTACTTTTTCCTAGATGCTCCACCAGCTTGGCTGTTGGGCTCAGCTCTGTGCTGCAGTGGGTCTGCTGGAGCTGGATGGAACTGTCTGGCACGGGGCAGCCCCAGCCTCTCCTCACAGAGGCCACCCCTGCAGGCTCCCACTTCCAACACCTGGACATCTGTACCCAGTACATGCAAGCATTCAAGCTGCCTATATGTTGTGGTTTAATCTCAGCCGGCAACTGAACACCACACAGCCGCTCACTCACTCCCCCCACCCCGGTAGGATGGGGGAGAGAATCGGAAGAGTAAAAGTGAGAAAACTTGTGGGTTGAGATAAGAACAATTTAATAATTGAAATAAAATGAAATACTACTACTAATAGTAATAATAATAAAAAGAATATACAAAGCAAGTGATGCATGATGCAATTGCTCACCACCCGCCGACTGATGCCCAGCCAGTCCCCAAGCAATGGCCCCCCCGGCCAGCTTTCCCCAGTTTATGTACTGAGCATGACATCACATGGTATGGACTATCCCTTTGGCCAGTTTGGGTCAGCTGTCCTGGCTGTGCCCCCTCCCAGCTTCTTGTGCACCTCCAGCCTTCTCAGTCGGTAGAGCATGGGAAGCTGAAAAGTCCTTGACTAGTGTAAGTATTACCTAGCAATAAGTAAAACATCGGTGTGTTATCAGCATTATTCTCACCCTAAATCCAAAACACAGCACTGTACCAGCTACTAGGAAGAAAATTAACTCTATCCCTGCCGAAACCAGGACATCATAGCATTACCTTTGAATTCACAGCGACATGGAGGAAGAAGAACTGGATATCACTGGTTGTACCTCCAGATCTAAATCATTCCCCAGCTGTTCCAACCTGACCATTTCTCTCACAGCCCACTCCTCCTCCCTCATTTCTGTTTCCAACCTCAGCTGCTACACTGAAAAGCTACAGAGAAAGTTAGGCCCTATTCAACCAACTCAATAAGATTCAGTCTTATTGTTTTGGGGGCAGATACTTAGTCTTAGGGAAGGCTGTGAGAGCCTATTTGTCCATGGTCTGTATGAATTAAGTGTTATGATCTGATTAAGTGAGTGGTGGGTCTGGACACTGAAATCTATATAGGTCCAAAAGAAACTGCAGAAACTCTATAATCGAGATAAAATATCATACTTGTCTACTGCATTTTTATCATGAGAATTAGTGTGTGTGTGTGGGGAAATCCAAACAATTTAAGTTTAGGTCTATGTTTTAATTTACATTTTTTTGTATATACTGCCAATCCATTTTTGATTACCATGCATGATCACAACTTTTGGACTTATCCTAAATGCATGCACACACACACACACACACACGTATCTTTGTGTCTTTTTCTCTGTATATACAAAATATTTCATTAAAAAATCAGAACTTAACCCAAAATAGTTAAATTATCTTCATAATACAAAATATTCTGACAAGATAAATTTAAAGCATTTAACATTTAATCCTTAACATTAAAGATACATTTTTTCCATACTTCCATTGTTGTGGAAGAGGAGGTTTTTCACTTTGTCTGGAATTACATTGTCAGATTGACAACATGAAGTTTAGCTCAGAGATTGGAAATACTTATAGTTTTTTAGTACATATACTTTAAAATTATTTTCAATATTCACAGCTATATATAGTATGGTAAGAACTCTAGTTCATGCTTCTAATGGCAAAGAGCTAAAATACTTCAAGCTAGCATTACTCAGAAGAGCCTCATGTGACTAATTGTCAGAGCACTGTAATGTACTCACCTGGAGATTATTCCAGGGTGAACATCAAAGCTCTTGCTGGACTCAGATAAGTTTGTGTCTTTAACTGATTATTACCCGAAACTCTTGAACATGGAAACAGTGCTGAAATCCCAAGGCAACAGACTTGCTAAAAAAGATATGTTTCTTAAGTCTGGCCAGGTTGGAAATTAAAGCCTTCCACTACCCCACTGTCCTAGCATTTCTTTTATCTAACTCTAACAAAGAAATACATGAAACTGGGAAAAAAAATTATAATAGTACAGAAGTATTTTGGTCCTGGAAACAGGCAAGAGAGGTGCAGCAGGGGGGGTGAGCAACTGATAGGAGCTAGTGATTGCTGTTCTTCTAACACATAAAATGTATGCAGCAGACTCAGAATAATGGCACTCCCCCTTCAGATTCACCCAAACATAGTACCAGAAGGTATTCTTGCATGATATAGCCATGAGTATTTGCATAGCCATGCAAGTATAAAATTCATGAAGCTTTCCACTAACCCTGAACTGGGCTAGTGAGATTTTTCAAGACTGATTTGTGTTATCATAGTAACTTTATCAATATACCATTGCAATTTAAAGTAAACTAAGTCACAGTTTTAGTCTGTCAGCATAGGAACTACCCGTTTAAAGTATTGCCAGGTTGAAAAAAAACTGTAGTTACTTTGAGATGCAAAGTATTTTGTTCAGAGAGTTAACCTTCTTGACTTGGTATCTTTGTGTTTTAAGACTTCTAAATTTAAGGTGAGTCCAAGGAAGACCTGTCTCTTTAAAAGTGTAAAACAAACTGTTTTATTTAAGGAAAATTCACTTTGGTCTAACACTGATGAAACTCAAAGCAATTATCTGTGTTATCAAGCTGTCTTGTGGAATTATGCCATCTCTTACTGCTCAGTCTTGTTTTGTTCCTTATGTTTTTGAAACAATTTTGAAACACTTTTAAAAGTCTGCTCTAGAATGTTTTCACTCTTAAAAGCAGGTCAACATGCAGGAAATATTCACCGCTCTAGTTACCATACAACAGATGAAAAAGGCCTCCTAACAAATTTGTGGTCAGCTAGTCAGGCCACTCACCTGGAGCATAGGATAGGCACCGGGATATGCTCATTGTCCCACTCTTCTCCTATGGTGAGCGAACAGACGCAAGCTTCCTGACAGCGACTGAATTACGCAAATGTGCATGTGCAGAAGTCTAAGGTTAGACACCTACAAATAAATTGTAGGGCTATATTTATATTGTGTTCACAAGAACAGGGGTTACTTGCATTTTTCAACCAAAGACACATTTTAGGTGCCTAATAGTCTTTTGTAGATCTCATATCTCATTTTAATTCTTCTAACACAGACCTGGGTGTTGTATCTTGGTAATTAGTTACACAGACCATGTGTATGGTTTGGATTCTTTTTTTTCCAAATGAAAGGAAAATCAAAAGAGTCTTTTAAGAGTTAATAGTTTAAAAAAAAAAAAAAAAAAATTAAGAATTAGAGAAACCATCCATACAACTGTATTTTAAAGTGAAAGGTGTTAATGTTAAAGTCTGTGTCCAATCTGTAATACCGAGTTTTATCTAAAGACCATTTTCTTAATTTTAAGTCAAAGGACTTCTGAATAATCATATATTTTTTATGTTTTCTTTCAGAAAGTATTATGGATTATATTTATCTTTATAGTAAAATCATGTGTATAGAATTTTTTTTTTTTTCCATTCTTTGTTTGATCTCATTTAGCTTTGGCATTTCCTGATTTCAGTGTTACAAAAGAATTTCCTTTTAATAATTACAAGAACTTCTGCATCTCTAACAAACCTCATCATCATTGTGTTTTATTTTCTGTATCCTCTACTATAGTACTTTTATTTTATCCAAATTAAATCAAAACAACAACTTCTTTTTGATGGTCTTTTAGCAATGAACCTGACTATTATAGCTGGGAATTTTATAACCCGCTAGAAGAAGACACACTACTGCTATTGAACATCAGTGAAGATGTGAGACCCTAATTCTTTTAGGTACTTGATAGTAATTAAGTTGTATTCTTTTAAACGTATGATTTACTTCGCCAAGAAAAATATATAATTTTTATCACTGTGGAAATGTACAGAACTGAATTACAAGTAAGATATATACCACTCCTAAGACCCCTAATATGTAAAATTTAATGCTTGTTAAGTACCGCAAAATATAAAAGGTTTTTAAACTTTTAGACTTAAGACTTTCATATATTTTAATATTCTAACTTCTATGCCCTAAAACTTTTTCTACCAACCAGCCTATAGTTGTGATGCTTAAGTGCTGCTCTATACTTTGGCATTTTCCAGACAGCATGACTCCTGTGGGATTCATCAGAGAAAGCCATTAGTGCACTCGCTGGCGTAAAACTTGCATGATGCCATAAATCTTTTAGCAAGCGGATTTGGAAGATGTTTTCGTGAAGGTTATGTGTGTAAGGTAAGCTACATTACATGAGCCTTCAATGTGTGCCTTCAACATTACACTTTCTGACATTTAATAAAATAGTGATTGCAAAGAGCTGCATCCTCAGAGGCCTTGTTATGCCAGTACCAGTGTGAAGGGAGTACCCTCAGACTGTCTTCTATGTTTTAGATGCAAAAGAATCTGTTTTATTTTTCTGAGCTACGTAGGAAAACCTGGTTCTTTAGAAGATTTTGCTTTTTATCCTTGCAGGTTTTAATAAAGTAGTATTTTACTGCATTAAATACAAACAAGTATTTAACTTAGAGAAGACTACATATAAATGCACAGCCATTTCAAAACACAATAAATTACTTATAGCTAATTTATAGTAGAAAGACTTTATTGTTCTACTCTTGTCAGTCTATACAATTTTCATACATCGGTTATGAAAGTCAGATCTCCTTGATTTCATGTGCCAAAATTATCTTCTTTGAAGAATAAAAGAGCGTGTGCTTATATCTACTGGACTCTTGCTCATTTTGTAACTAAAACAAATGATGGCACGGTAAAGTGAAATGATCTCAGTTCTTCTTTTTAATTAACACCTATGATTCATAAATCTGCAGATAAAACTGAAAGATGAAAACTTTTTACTGTTGCCTGCTCAGGGAAATTGAACTGCAGTTTTAATCTAATGTCTATACTGGAAGCTAGTGGATATTGGTAGCACTCCACAGTTTTCAGAGCTTCCCCCTCACATGAAATAATTTTTAAGCTTTGCCTTCATTTCTCTCTTTCCACCTCTGCAAAGCAAAACTAGCAAAACAAGATGATTTGCAGCCGAATTTATTAGGTACCTGTTGTCACTTCAAGGAGCCTGATAAGACGTTAATGTTCTAGTTTGGACCAGGGTGCCCTTCTGAAACAAGTCTCCCAATCACCTACATGTACTGAGCTCTGACTCACTTCACGGAGTGGTTTCAGAGCAGTTGAAATGCCTGCTGTCTAAAACTAAAGCGGAAGCTGCACTCTCAAGACACAGCTATGGTGCTCCATCTGCTGATGAGCATTCAGTCCACTGGCCCCAGCTTAAGCTGTTCACCGGTAAGATCCCTCAAATATGTGTCCTGTCGGCATCTGGTACTCAGCGTCAACTGTTTTACTCAGCAGATCCATTGCTATTTTGCTAGTCTACCTGCTAACGTTGCCCTGGTCTCCTAGGACCAGAGAACATCACTCATTTCAGGCCGCACTTCCACTGACAGGGGACAGGACATATCTCATAGCCCCACCTCTCTTAATTTTACTGGCTATATAAGGAGGTGGCTAGTTGGCTTAGACTATGCAGCTACTGGTGCCTAGAGCTAGGTGAGATAGATCCAGACCAGAATATTAAACCAATTTTAACTTAATTACTACTTTATTATTCAATAAATGTCTAAACCATGTTCCAAACTGGTGGTCTCCCTGAATCAAGTCTCAAACATATCCAAAATAACAATTTAACTCTACAATCATAGTCATGTGGGAAGATGCTTGTGCATTGTTGTAACAAAGATTAAAATTAAGAGACAATCTTGTAAAATGTTAATTAAGCTTTGGATCAGCTACTCTAATAGTTTGACATCACCACCTATAAAGTTTGGTTATATAAGTATTTCTCAATCTTTCTTCACAAACTCACTTCTTAGAGGGCACCAATATGTTTAGACACTAAGAAACTGTAACAGATACTATATAGATAAAATTATATAGATAAACGTTGTTAGGTTTGTGGGTCATTGTGAATATTTAACTTCAAGCATGTGTAATGAGACACAGCAGGATGAAAAAAAATAAAATAAAAGGACACCTTTGGGCAATTTCAAGCTTTTAAATGAAGAAAAAATTTAGTAACATTTCCAAGGGCCAGTTGAAGAGATTATTTTTAACAGGATTAACAGTCAGATATATGAACCAGCATTTCAAAGTTAAACTTTTGAAAGCTTTAACTTCAGAGTTCGGGGAAAAAACCCTACACAACCAAACAAGAAATATAGAGTGATTTAGAGAAATATTAGCATGATCAGTCTAAAGACCTGATCTTTATCGTTACCATTATTAATGGGTTAATAGCAAAGCTCTTCCAATCTTAAGGAATCCTGTGGTATCATGGTATCAGTAGAAGTCATCCTGGAAGGATATATTGGAATGTATTACTTTAAATTGCCCTTAAGTGTATTGCCAGCTTTCATTTCTAAAAATATATTGTGAATAATAATTAAAAGAATGACCACTGTTGATTGGTTAGAAAAGAATGATTTTCTGTCTTGGCCAAACAAATAGACTATTTGATTACAATGTCTACCAATGGTCAAACTGACTACAGTCAATTATTATATCATACCTTTAGAAATATATAAACTTTTCATAAATTTAGGGATGCTGTGATCAAGATATAGGAGGAGAAATAAGGCAGTTCATTTAAAAGAATCATATGGCTCCTGAATGACTGCTGCTGGGGAATATTCCAAATCAAAAGATATAAAAAAAAAGACTGTTGAGCTGCAGCTCTCAGTTAAAAAAAATGCAGCTATGTTAAACAAGATTGATAGTACTCAAAGAAATGCTAGTATGTTAACATTTCTTTTTCAGGAATGAAGACACTGTTCCTTGATTTCTTGACCTGCTTTGATATTTACTTTGAGATTCTCACTGAAAATTGCTAAATTTTATATTGGCAGGTATAGTTTCATTTTAATTGCATTCATTTCACTGGCTTATCAAGACTATAATTAAAAATCTTTCCATGTTTGCTTTGCATAGGCACAGGACAATGCTGACATTTTCTAATTGTTTCTTTTATGCTTGTTTTAGCTGGGAAATGTGTTTTCCCTGTCTTCTCTGTTCAGACTGACATTTTATCTACTAACTAAATACTTGTTTTTAATACCTGCAAGATTGTTTCTGCTGAAAGAAGAACTTTCTTTTGCCCTCCCTTTTATAGCAATATTATCTGAGAACCCTCTGCTGACTTTTTCTACACCTTAAACAAAAATAACCTTTGATGATTTTCACTGTCATTTCTGTGCTTGTGGTAACTGCATCATGAAATTTCTTGACCTGAATGAAGTTACTTAAAAATATTGTTCTGTTTTTGAACATATTTTGGAACTTATTTTGTCATACTTGCTAAATATATTAACCAGCAGACAGTCAATGCTGCTACTGTTCTACTTATTAATTCAGAACTGATTTGCTGAACTAGCTAATGGTACAGAAATACAAACTACTCATTCAGATTTCTCAATTTTATTTCAGGACAGATTATGCACTTACAAACATAAAATTATATACAGAAAAAAATTATTATCCTTGGATAGATTGATTCAATACAAAAATATCGAGGACGCAGCTCTTAGTTGTATGATTTAGTTTTAGGTAGTCCTGCAAGGAGCAGGGAGTTGGACTCGATGATCCCTATGGGTCCCTTCCAACTTGAGATGTTCTATGATTCTATGAATTTGTGATTCTATAATAATAAAAAGATAATGGCTTACTATCTCTGGCCTAATAAAAGATTTACAGGAAAAGCACATTTCATGTAATACCTTTAGGAATCAAAAGAAGTCATTTACTGCACAGGAACAGCAGTTTACTACTCATGTAGGGCATTATATATACTGGTTTACCGCTTATATGCAAAATTACATTTTTCCTTTTTTTTGGAGACTATATGAACATTACTAATTAAATCCCCAGACATGACTTCACCTTTAGAAATAAATAAATAAAGAAAAATAATATATTCTTTAGTCAGCTTTTGTGTGAATGATGTTTTTAATTCACCAGCTCAAGCAGCTGAAGCTTGTAAATAGGCACTGAAGAAAAAAAATTGAGATTCTAGCTTTCCTTCTCTTTTTTTCCTCTTTCTGTATTCTGTTTACTTCTTAATGATTTCTTGGGATTCTTCTCATGCTGTAGACTTATGGAACATGAATGCAAATGTAGATATATAAGGATATTAATACACATGACATACAAAAAGAGAACTGAACTGAAAACTAAAATGACAAAATGTGAATATTGCAAAGTAAAGCAATGACAAGCTAATAAGCATCAGTATTACAATTTCCTTCTCAATCTTAATCTCTATGCACTACATTTCAGTCTTTAATTCTATAGTGTCCAAATACTTCACAATTATTCATGAAATTATTTTCATGAGGTGAAGGGCTTTTGTTAACCAGAGTTCTCATGTAGGAAATTAACATATTTATATAGTAATGTGAAAAAAATGCATAAGTATGGGAAAAAATCTTGTCTCATCTCTCTCACTCTCTCGTCCCTTATCTTTAGAAGGGCAAAGTTTAGGTTTTTTCATATCATTGACAAGCAACAACTAGATGCTGGATTATGTGGTCTGAGTATGTTCATTTCATTACACAGTTCTCTTTTCCTTTTTTCCCTCTGTTTAGCTGTAGTAAGTAAAAAAGATTTCACTGAAGTGTGTCACAGAACAGCAAGACCGGACAGCTCCATAAGGGTGGGTCGTAGTCAGGATCTGAATCAATAAAGTGCCTGGCCATGGTTGCACAGTCATGCAGGCAGAGACCAAGGGACAGGGCTGGAGCTTAAATACAGCTTCCAAGTGAAGGTGAGGTGAAGGACCCCACTTCTCACACCTCTTTCTTACAGCCGTCTGATCGAGGTTGCCCTTCAGCACAGGCAGCCAAAACCACTGGAGAGGGCAAGGTTGCACTGAGGGCCCTGACAAAGTATGATATAAACCCCAAACGTTAAAACTTCTTTTTTTTTTTTTTCCCCAGGTGGGCATAATTTATTATCACATAATCTGAGAGTTAATAAACCTAACATGTATTACTATATTTTCATATTTTTTTGTCTTAACTTCTGTAAAAAGGAACATAGGTGATATAATCTGATTCTATTTAGTGGTGGAAAATCAATGTAATGAAACATATTTGTGTTCCTTTCTAATGTTAAAAGCAAACTCTTTAATTGCTAACATGATACTGAATTATTAAACATCCACAATTGATTTTGTTGATTTAGCTTCCTGAACTTGAATTTTTTCCTTGTACAACAGAAATGCCTAATCAAATCTGAGAAATCATCTATATAATGCAATAACTTGTCTCTTATTTTGACCACTACAGGATAACTCACAGGAATTAAAAAGAAAACAAAACAAAAATCTTGTCTGATGCAGTCCAATCAACTTGCTTGCCAATGCAAGAAGAAAAAATGCAGAACATTTGTATAAAATTCATCCATTACTTCATATACTTATATCAAAAATAATTTGTGTTTACTAATATTAAATATTATTCCTTTCTTCTCTACTGAAACCACCCCTTATAAGTGCGTTCTTAGAGGATGTAAATAAGAGTTTACAATATGCTGACTTTATTTTATTTTTAATATATATCTACCAAGGGACAAATTGAAACTGCCTAGGTTATTATGGTGTGGTGCAACATAGCATGGTAGCCTCCTATTCCCACATTGTTCATTATTTCTTTGTCCTATAAAATATCTAGGAAGGAGACCTTTTTCTTTAAAGGGACTTAATCTTCCCCCATATGATCCAATGTCCCCCTGCTTAGAACTTCTTTTCGGGATATGACGACTTGGTTCAAATTCCTCATCTAAACCAAGTCAAACTGAAGATCTGAAGACAGGACTCCTTTTTACCAAGATGACTGGCATAGATTTCTATATTTAGATGGGACTCTGTGTATTTCTGTATATGCATATGTGTGACATAACAGCTGATAAGCATGTATGTAAAGGGGGAGAGAGAGACAGAAGAATGAAGAGAGATAACTTGCATTAACTCCTCCAAGAAAGTTCAACTATGATAACCTTAGCACACATCCTTGACTTTTTCTGATTTTGCTGAAATGCATAAACACCTTTTCCTATGCTGTCCTGTGTGCCAAACCATCTCCTCAATATATCTTTGCTGGTTGTTTCAGTTTGGTTCACACCGGACACTTTGAATCCTATTCTGTGATATATACCTCTCCCCATGTCCTGTTATGCATGCCTGAGGTATCAATTCCTCTAGCACCTCTGTAAAGCTGAAGTCATTTTGTAGGGTACAGTTTAGCAAAAGGGGCAATTATTTGGGACAAAAAAACCACCTTCAGAGTACAGTTTTTATTATCTGATGTGGTAACTTTCCTCTATCATTCTGTATACTGTTTTGTAATTGTTTAAGATGCTAAGCATAGACTTGTTATAGATTTACATTATATAAGCTCATTTTTCTTCTTTCCTGACCTTCTTTGAAAAGTTATCCCTTGCAGTATATTTGTCAGTGTCTTCTCTGACTTACTTGTCTAGCAATCTGTCCGTTGGCATCCTCATAACATCTGTCATGAATGTCTATCTGCACCATTCTCCAAGTCTTTCATTTGTTGCCTTGTCTGTTCACAGTAATTGCCACATTCATCATAGGTACTTCTTTTCAAGTAGAAACAATTTCATTCTCTGATGTTGCATTTAATGTCTTCTTTGTAGTTCTTTGTATTTTATTTCTTTTTGTACCGTAAGATATCTGCACTCAGCAAACAAGTATACAAGTAGTGCCCCCCCCCAAAAAAAAAAAAATCGCTTCCTTCACATGCTGAGTTTCTCATCTTATCATTGCATAAGAAAAGAGCTCACATCTCTATTACAATTTGCAGATCTACAAGAGGTGCTGCCTTCAACCTGCTTCAAAATAATGTGAACTGGAAATTGAAGCTGCAATTAGCTGCAATGATGCAGTGAAAAGTATAGCTTGGTACTGTATAGAAACATAATAGAAAGAGAAAAAGGTGCATTCACTCTACAGTATAAATCATGATATTTCAGTCCTTTTCTCATCCAGAGCCTTATGGATGCCAGTGTCCTGGTCCGTAAGAGAACAATGGGGAATCTGAGAGAATGTACTGGAATCCTATGATTTTTAAAGAACATGAACCAAATATTCAGCAACAAAACCAACCTCTGCTAATATTTCTTACATGAGAAAAGATATGTTTCTTAAATATGTGACCTTTGTTTACAGCACCCTCTCAGACACACTTGTCTGCCAAGCAGATAAACCTGCCACACTGTTCTGCCTAGAGATATCTTATTTCCTGTTTTAGTAACAGAATCAAGAATCAGGTAATAAATAAATAAATAAATAAATAAATAAATGAGCTTACTTACTCCTGTCTGATTCTTTCACAGCTTTCCTAGTACAACTGACATTGCCAATTGTACAGGTAGATGAGATTTGTAGGCACAGAAGGGGACTAGGAATATATTACTTTTTAAAAGCTGTATAATTCTTTACCATTAGCATCATGTCATATTAGACTATGATTATGTGCCGACATGACATCAATATATAATGTTATAGCATTATCTCTGATGATACTGTCATATGAATGGCCACATAACAGTTAAGTAACATCATCATTTGTTAAATGCCAACTGTTCCTGGAAATTTTGACCTTATTTTTGATTATTTTTTGTGTACTTTTATATAAATTTTCTTTTTTTTCTGTTTCATGTTGGATTTCTATGGATTACAAAAAGAAGTATAAAATATAGAGATCAATCTATAGAGTTTTATTTTAATTTTGTTCTTAAATGTATGACTTATGGATTTTTTTTAACCCGGATTTTAATGAGTAATGATCTTTTCAATGTGAATAGTACTACTGATATTCAAAATACTAGTCTGAATTAGAGTTCACCAACATGTGCAAAGGCTTCCCAGTCTAACTCAAATTTAACATGGAGAGGTTTCCTTCACTGAAATATACACTTTAAGTGTACTTCATAATTCTTACCCTTAGGATCATAGTCTATATTTTTTCGTAGGAACAAAATCTTTTCTTTCTATCCCCGATAACAAATTGTGTAGCTCTCTAGCAAATACATCTATTCCCAGCAATGCATACGAGTTCACTTACACATTATACATATTTACTTTCTTTATAGAAATTTGAACTAGGACCACAGAAAATGGATCTGTGAGTGAATTATTCAGGCAGTAACTCATTCAACCATTGCACCTAAGGAGCTGGAGATGGAAAGATATTCACTGCAGACCAGATTAAGTTTTCTGTTTTCTTCTCAGTTTTTATTATTGCTTACATGTCCACATAGTGCTGTGGCATTCCACTAATAATGTTCCAGGACTTGTTTTGAGTTTTGGTATTCTTCACCCCTAGACCTCTTAGAATAAAACATATACAATTTACCTATGTCTTCACCTAATTTAATTCTTCTCTAATGTACATGTGTCTATAGTCTATGGTAACTGATTGATTGTTATGGACACAGAAAATCCCAGTTTTTAAACACAGATTGCTGCAAACAAACCATATTACCTCATTTGGCTTTATAAATTTTTCATGTGGGTTTATAAAGTTTAGCTGCAGAGACCACCTTTACAAGTCACAGTATAATTCAGTGGGTGATGTACCACTCTATGCACTATTTGCTTACTCTTTCAATAATGGAGTAAAGTAATACCAACTGCTGCACTAACTCTGAGTTGTGGACATTTGCCTGAGACCACCAATTCATTTCACAAAGTCTGCTGAACAGCAATCAGATAATAATGACTTTTTGGTATGTAGTTAACGATGCAGGGGTTTAGAGGACCCATACCTGATGAAGTGTGCAGGGTGGATGGTGTGCAGTTAATGTAATGTGAAGTAATGATAGAGTAAGTAGAGTAAAAATAAATAGCTTAGCTGCCACATTCTCTGCATGTTGAATGTGAAATGCAGCTGGTATGTAGAGGCCTTCTTTATAACAATTATTAGTTAAACCCTCATAATATGGCTTATGTAGGATGAACTAGGCCTTTTATTAGCTTTCTGTACTGGGGTAAGATTCAGCTAGGAAACTGAGCTGTTCAGACAAATCACGCTACATGCTCACATAGATGAAATCAGCTAGTAGTATTTATATAAAACACTAGGGTTGGGGTTGTACATGGACATGTGGATGGTAACACCTGAGTGATTCATTTTTCAATCTAAGAATTTTTAAATCTGTTTTTGTGAACATTTAAGCTTGGTTTATACTATGCTTTGAATCTATTATCATGTTCAATTGCATCAAGCATAGGAAAGTTAACTACATGGCAGAGTTGATCAAAAGTCTTCCTTCTGAAATCAGAATCTTTATGTTCAATTCAAGAGGATCATATCAGCATCAATGGACACAAAGCTATTTTCTATGACTAGTTCATCATAAGGCCTTCATTGCTTACCAATGCCAAGTATAATGAAACTTTTTTTCATTAGCTCTTTTACTATCAGGTGGGTAAACCTGTCAGCTGTTATGTCCAGGGATACCTAGTCTAAAGTATTACTAACAATATCTTTCTTCTGCTAAGGACTCCCAGAACTATGAGTCATTGTATATTTATTACTCTGGGAAAAGATCAGCAACTATATATAAATATAATCCTAAGATTCTATAGCAGACTGCCTAGAGTATTAACTTCTGAGGATTTCTTTTACTATTCTATTCCAAGTTATGCTTCCACTTCCATCTTCATTTTTCTCTTTTTAAAAGGGGATACTTGTTCTCCAGTCCAGTTCCCAAAGATTATCTCATTCTTAAAATGTATACATCAATAGTTAAGGGAGATTTTTTCCATACCATTGCCCAGGTTTCTGGGATTAGGTTAAACATGGCCATTATTTCTACTCAACAAATTTATGCACAAGTCTGAAAGGAAAGTGGATAGCCCAAACAGCTTTGCTGGGGAAATGGTTACCCTTTGTTTTAAGGGTAACCAGTCTGGCTTCTAACTGTCTGTCTCAAAATATAATGTAAGAAGTAAAGTACAGAGACAATACATTCAAAACTGATTTTAAAAGGACACATACTTTTTACTAAAAGCAAAAAAAACATAGCCATAAATAAACAGTAACAAACAGTAAATAAGCACAAAAGAAGCTCCTTTCTTAAACAAAATGAAACAAAACATTTCATTTCAGTAACTGAGAAAGAGGAATGAGAAGGCAACGTTAACTCTATTCTCAAGGAGTTCAAACACTCGACATAAATTAAACCTACCTGACTGTTAAAGGAATTACTGAGCTCTACTAAGAATTGTTGTTTTAACCTTTCTCTTTCTGATTGCTCTGCTCTTGTGTGTAGTTAAACAATATTTGCTTTGAAGAAGCTGGTCTGAGTCACTGCATCTTTCAAGTCATCACTGATTCCAAAGGGAAGAAACTCTGTAAGAGAATCTTGTGGCTCTGGTGTGGAGTGAGGTGGGGAGCAAGATATGCTGCAATCCCATTCAAAAAAAGAAGGGATTTCAGTCTGAGAAAAATACAAACACATGGCATTTGAATGAAGTAGCCAAAAGAAGTCAGGATCCAGCTCAGTTTTGATTGAAAAAAAAAAAAAATTGATATTACTTCATATGCAGCAACATATATTAAATTGCTCATGCACTTCAAGCTTATAAAAACCTCACACATATTCTAAGCCTTTTGATGGTCACAGGAAGGGATAACATGCTGTTAATCACAGCTAGGTTTAACAACAGAATACTTGAAACTGTTGAAAGTATCATCACATCCTGCTCCCACCCCAGGTCTTTTTTCCTCTCATTTTTTTAACTATTAAAACTATTCAACTATTAAAGTGTGCCAGCAAATAATACAGCATTAAGTATAATTCCATTTTGTTTATAGAGGAATTATTTAAATAATGAACTGGTGATCACAGAGGGTCCTGTTGTAAAGGGATGGATTTTATAGATGTAGTCTAAAAGTAGTGAGTACTTTTCTTTAAAGCAGATGTAGTATGGTTACTCATTATTTAAAAAAAGAAAAAAAGAAAAAAAGAAAAAATACATGTAAATTATGTAAGAAAATAGAAATGCATAAACAAGTTTCTACAGTTTCACAATGAACAAATAGAGACATGGGGATCAAGTTCTTTCCCTCTGTATATGAGTGCTTTGTGTCTTGATATGGATCATTTAGCAAATCCATACTTTGCCCTATTAACCAGCACAATGGAATAAAATTTAAATTATACATGCTCCTGAGAGTATAAAAGAAATCTGACATCCAGAAAGATAAAGAAGCACAGCAGCATTTTACCAAGCCTGCAGACAGCTGAACAGATGTCGCAGCAGCCAGCACCAGAACCAATCAAGGAGTCAGAGAGGGGAATGTGCCAAGGGAGCAGACCCAGGCCCAGATGCCAACACTAGAAGAATTCATCTCTTAACATCTGTTTGTACCAAGCATTCCCCATATGTGGGTGTATGTATTGGCTTTGGGCCTAGTACACACAGAAAAAAAAAAAAATGAACTGGAATACATTCAACACTGCCAGGAATAAGCAGAAAATCTGCCAAGTTTGTGCTGAAATTTTGTGAATCTGACAATTGCTTTTCTATTTGTAAATGCACAATGTGTCCCTGTGGTAGCTTTGCATGTGTATATATTTTAGACTGTGAAATAGGTTCCCACCTTTTTAGATAAAATTTTACCTAAAACAGCTTTCTGGAATTGACCCAGTCTGTCAATAGACCCTAAAAAAACCCGAAACAAACCAAAAAATATACCAAAAAACCCAAACAAAAAAACATGAACCAAGTTAACCTTAGTTAAATAGGGGCTTACTGGATGTGTCACTCACTGGAATTGTGATTGACATTCCAATAAACTTGCACCTCCTCTTGCCATCCACTACAGGCAACATGAATCTGTAACCCTTAAAGAAATTTGAGACAAATTAGACTAAGCAAAAAAGGACAAGGACCTAGATGCCGTGAAGTATGACACTTCTAATTACCTCTTTACTTTCTAAGTTTTTATTTAAATATTTATAATTATAATAAATAATAAGGGTCTAAACCAAAAAAAAATCCCCACAAAAAAACCAAAAGACATACATATCTAACTACAACTTAAGCAAGCTTCTGCTTGGTTACTGGGAAAACCTACTAAACACCTAAAATCACAGCATTTGGGACATGAAATTCTGCCACTAGGTAGATGAAAAATCATCCAGGTCTTGAAAAACTGCTAGCTTAGAGCTCTCACTCAGACCTGGTTATCATGGCAGGGTTTTTAAAAAAATGCATACTGACATTTTGTCCTACATTACAGGTAGTCAGTGTTAGCAGGCAGTCTGAGAACAGGCCACTGGAGTGGGCTTGCAGAAAAGACTGTGGGGAAAGTTTTAAGGTGAGGTATTCTGGGTAGATTAGAAACTAAAACACGACCTCTTGTGGAATAGATGATTTGAAGAACTTTGCTAGACAATGGTCAGCCACGGAGCCTATTTTAATAGGAATCTTCCCTTTCAGATAAATCCCCTTTGAGAAGAAGTACAGAATGAGCTTGCTACCACACAGCTGCGCAGCTGTTGAATAGAGGTGTTTTGGATATCACCTTTGTATAAAGACAGATAAAGCTGTCTTTGGTCTTATTCTGGTGCCAAAGACATATCAAGGATCAGATTCTAATGGTAAGTCTACAATAACAAGGAACAAGGATTTTATGGGACAAAACAGTTAGTGTTGAGGCCCTGAAATCTGTTTTCCACAGGCATTGTTTCACTCAGTCTTGTTATGGTCAAAAGGGACCACACTCTGTATATGACAACAGAAATGTATGGCTTGCCTAGTTAATGTTTCAACCATCTAATGGTCCACATTATCTAATTAATAATAAAAATAAAATCTCAATAATAATAATAATAATAATACAGTTCAAATTGTTATGCATAAACCCTCTTCCTGTTATCTACCTCTTTTCTGTGGTGCAATACTCACTCTTTTGATGTTCCCCTGGGTCCTAAGCTTGATAGACACAGTTTCCTTCAAGAATGGGAGGGAAGGTTTATGGTGAATGAGTCGCATCATGACATCATGGCTAGGAGTGAAGTTCCTTACTTCACAGACCTGGGGGCCACTTGGGGTTATTTTTATATGTTTTTTTATCACTGTCTGCTTTCTTCTCACTGGGTCCCAGCTTAAGCTGGAAAATTGCACAGAGCCTAATGTAAAGGGTGCTTGTCGGTTACTCTGTGACAGCTGAGGAGTGTAAGAGCTTTACCACATACGGTATTCCCAGGGCTTCAGCTACAGCAGGGCAGGCATCAGTCACTTGACCTCTAGGGATGTTGCAACAAGGTGCTGCCAGATCAGGCCAAGGCAAGCCTGGGTAGGTCCTTAGAGTCCTGAGTGGGTGAGTTTGTGCTCTGCAACGTGAAGGATAGTAAGAAGCTGGGGGGGGAGTGTTGGCTACTGGGAGATTTACTTCAAAGTGCACTCCTGAGTTGAACCAAAATGCTGATGCAGAGGCAGTCTAAGTGGGTTAGGAGTTTGTGTGCTTTGAAAAGTGGTTTTGTCACTTAGAGTTCGGGCATCTAAATGCTTAGGTCACTTCTGAAAAATACGAAAATGTACCTTATAATTCTTATTGTAAGCCTCTATTTCCTCGCCTGCATGTTAGGCTACACCCCCCATACAATTTTTAGAATGTCTTCCCAAAGGCACTACTTCTTACCGGCAGACCCAAGACATTTGCAATTCACAAGCTGCAAACACTGGCTGAACTGCAAAATGTTATTGCTGAACTGAGCTTTTGTAATTTTTTAATAGCTTTTATGGCTGTAGGCAGATATCTGCTCTCAAGTGTTTCTGAGGCAAAGAAAGAGAGTCCAAAGGCCAGAAACACACACATTACCTCTTCCCCTCCTCATAATGAGATGGGAAAGAGAAGATTGAATCTTCAGTTATCTCTTGCATGTGTAGCACAAAAAGAAAAGCTATATGCCTGCTACAATCACCAGTTCACCCATCCCTGCAGGCACTTTTTGCAACACTGTTCTAGCAGTCAACATAAAGTTATGAGGTTGACTTTAGAGAATGGAATAGTATACAGAGCTCAGATTAATACTGCATTTACTATCAGTATAAATATGAGGTACTATGATGATTACAGTGTTCATTACTGATCTTTTTTTAAAATTAGTTTAAGCTGCAACATCGCATTTAGCATGTGCCAGACACTGAAACCTGCACCAAACTGATATTATGCTCCCTAAAAAAGAACTTGGGTAAAATGAACTGAAAATCACTCTAAAGCAGCAGGCTATCATTGGTGCTTTCAACAATTCATGGTAAATGACAAATCATTTTATGTCTGAAATTTCATTTTCTCTCCAATTCTGCATATCAGTATTATGCATAACATACTTCTTTTAATATTTACCATTTTTATCATTAAAGACAACATTGAATGTGTATTCCTTCCCTTTTCTCTTGGTTTCAATAGCATTGTTTTTTAGTTGGTTGGTTGGTTTCCCTTCATACACAAAAATTCCTGAGAAATACATATTTCTAGGATTTCTACACTTGGTGCCATCAGAATGGCAGATTGTTTGAAGTTTTTTGACTTTTTGCTCCTCTTTTAATTAAAACTAATCACTTCAGATGACTTCCCAGTGCCTAAGTTGGAGTTGTCAAAAATATCACTATAATATATGCTTATCAGGGTGCTAGAGACAATCTACCAAGACATAGAATGAATCTAAAAGTTAAACTTTTTAAAGATAACACATTTAAATATCTAATATTCAGTATCCAGAGCCATTCTAGAATATTAAATAAAGTTGATCTATTTTAGGGCTGCAGATATTTTTACCTAGACAGACAAATAAAGACTTAGGACTCTAATTTCAGGACCAACAATTTTAATGGCAGTGCAATTCGGTAATTATCTTACTGAACTAAGCCTGAAGACCACCTTTTTTTGTTCTTTATTCTGCCATTATATTCTGTGTGTAAGATAGCAGAAGTTACTTTTCACTTTCTGTCTTACCTGCACTTTTTTTACTCGGTCCATTAAGTTCAGAGCCCTTTAGGAAAGAGACATTTTTATGTATGTTTAGAAAGCTGCAGGCACAGTCTAAAGTCCATGTTCTACCTTGTAGACAAATGTTCAACTTTTCTTAATTCAGTTCACACTATTTCGTGCCTGGTGTTCCTTTATAATTATATTCTGACTTTAAGATCCACCACCTCTCTTCAACCAAATGACACCAAAAGTTATTCTGTTCCTGTCAGTCAAGTTTTCATATATATGTGCTTAAAACATCCTTTGAACCTTATGTCCCTTGAAAAAGAAGCTCTTTGCAATCATTGGTGTCTAACCCTAAGGCCTCCACCAGGATCTTTCTTTATTATATAACAGTAACTATTTTTGCTTATCTAAATGGACTACAAAGTTAAGGAATTAACTATATTTCTTCTTAGATAATTTAAAATGTGTTTTGAAACACTTAGGAACAGAAAAAGAAATTCACTTTTATCTCTCATTGAAAAGAAGAGAAAAAGGAATATCTGTTAACTCCATATTTGTTCCCTTAGACAATATTAATTCATAACCCATAGGAGTCCCTCTTAGCCATGGCAGCAACATTTTAATCATATGTAATTCTGACACCCTAGACATGCAACATAAAATTATCAAAATTTCCACTTTCACTGATAAGTCCCTTAAGTAACAAGTTTCATTATCCACTTTAGCTCTAAGAGATAAAAGTACATTTAACTAACATACAAAAGTTGGACTATTTAGGTTTTATTGGTTTCATTTAAGCTGCTGCTCAGGCTAAGAAGTAATTTTCCTTATTATCACTAGCTTTCAAAGAATTGAAAAGTGTTAAAGCATAAAATTTAATCATAAAGCACCCAGGTCTCCTTCTCTTTAGAAATGGTTATTTTTCCTTCAAATATTTCTATTATCTTCTCTTTATATATATGTCAAACATTCACTTTGCTAATGCTTTTCCCTATGCCACTTTAATAGCATCAAATCTTAAACTAAGTAAAACTGAGTGTCAACAGTGATTACATGGAAAGTACCAAAGAAGAAATTTAGAGTCCCTGGAAGTGTGTTAATGACTGATTGATTGTTGTCTTATTTCTGATATTTACAAAAATGCTTTGTAGGGTCATTTTCTCTCCTCTGAATCTTACAAAATTGTAAAAGGAGCCCAGGACTGAATAAACAAAAACAATTCCCTGATATAAGACGTGTCAGAAAAAGATTTTGAGAAGGAACTTCTATAAGAATAAAATACTGCTAAATAAAATTGGTTTAATCACAACAGAAGCAAGAATCTCATAGAGAGTCTGAATGGCAACTAGATGATTCAGTACCAATTAATGAAAAAAAATTGTTTGCATCACTGTCACTATGGAAGAACGAAAAAGAAAGTTCGCTGATCAGAGAGAAGAATCAGAGGAACTGACTTACAGGAGAATACCAGCAGAAGATATTTCAAAAATATAAGTGGATGAATAGTACTCATACTCTTGTTTAGCAGGTTTATTACCATTTGTTAACAGTTTGGGAGAAACAGATATTATAAGCCTATGAATTCTGAAGGAACTTAGCTAGGAAACTCTTCACTAGGAATGGGGAAGTTACAAAAGGCAACAGCCAACTTCTTAAATGTTAATTAAAATGATAACTTAAAAAGGACTCTAGGAAAATATGCAGAATTATGAACAAGCAATTTTGGTTTCTCTGTTTTGAAAAGGTTATAGCAGAGAACAGAATTAATGGAGATGGTGGTAAATATAATGGGAAGAGTCAACAAGGCTTATAGAAAGAAACATCTTAGAAAGTCTTAGAGTTCCTTGAAGGAATCTGTAAGCATATAAACAAGAGTAATTCACTATGTAAATGTGCTTATATTTCAGAAAACTTCTTGACAGACCTTCTTAGAGTCCCTTACCCAAATTAAGCTGTCATAGGATAAAAGCAAAGAGAAGACCCCACCCTCCTAATTATTTGCAGCCTGTTAGCATTCACAATTCAAGCTAATTTTTCACCTATGACAGAGGTCAATCCAATACTTCCTAAAATCAGTAAAATGAAACACCTTCTAGATGTGCCTATAGCTGTCCATTCTCTATAAAAAGGGTCCTAGCAGTCTAGATAAAACTCAGTACCTAAATATTAAATGCCTAAAACACTGATAGGGACTATTATTTTTTTTTCACTAAATATGAAACCAGGTACCCTGTGGGTTGAAAATGTAATTAAAGATCACATTACTAAGCACTCTTATACACGATTAACCTCAATTGTATCATTTCCTAATTTGTCACACTTAATTTTGAAAATATTGTCATTTCCTTCTAAGGAGTGTACATGTGATTTTATGTTTAGAATTATTAATAGCAAGCTTGAAAGAATGCATGACATGCCAGCTTCAAACTCTAACATTCTCTTTAAAGTGGTGAATCTAAATAATTGATCACTACTTAGACCCGCATGAATATGGTTTCGGTTAACTTCCAGATGTTTCCGTTAATATAATTATTTAAAACAAACCTAAGTCCAAATCCTTTTACATATAATATAAATATTTATGTTCTCATCTTTTAATAAAATACTTGACAACAATTAACTTGGAGTTATTTATTTTTGGAACTGAAAGTTAATATGACTGACAAAAAGCTCCTCAAACCTTCTCTGTCACCCTCCCTCCCATACACCTACACAGAGGCTTATAAAAAAGGAATTGCTTCAAAAGTTTATATTGAAAATAATTCCTAGAAAAACATTCTTTGTGTCATTTATGTTATGAGTTTGTCTGTACCTTCAGGACTTATATGTGCTTACTGTTGTACAAACATAAAAAGAAAGAATTTCTCTGTCTCAGTAGACTTATAGCTGGTATAATAATAATATAAATGACAGGAGGAGAGGGATCTAAGCTAACTGCCTAGATTTCTTATGGCATAATTAATTTCATTTTGATGTATACATTACATGTTAAGTAAGGAAAATCCCATTTCAAGAGTTGGATTGCAGGCATCTAAGTGTACACAACTATCTACATTAAATTTATGGCTGTTAGCAGTGAATAAAAATTAATGACAGTGGAATTGTAAAAGCTGTTAAGGATTTGTGGAGTAGATTCCAAATTCTTTGCGTGTGTATGTGTAGTGAGGGTGTGAGTGTGTGTGTGTTTGGACCGCACTCCTGTACTCAAAAGAACACATTACATATTTCCTTCACCTCAACCAACTCTCTACTTGGCAATGGAAAGTAATCCCAAAGTTGGCTAAGCATTTCAGAACATCAGTGTAACCAAAGTAAGTATCCAAAGTAAAATTTTAAACTATTAAAATTAATTCTTCAGACTCTCCTGTAGCTGTTTTAAACACATTTCCTGTGGAAGAATATAATTTCATTCTAAGAAAAATTTGTTATGAGGAATTAATTTTTCAAACATGAACTTGTAAAATTTACTTCTTGCACCCAATTGTTTCTGGTCAAACTCAGAAGTGCCAGAGATTTGAGAATCAGTTCAGCTTAGCATCTCCCATGTGTTGAATGCAATTCACTGCTCTACCTTGTTGAAGTCATATGTTTGGTTTCCATACTTTCCTTTAGGATAAGATGACACAAAAATTCAGCATTCTCTTTCTCATCAACCATGCATGTGATGGTGATTCCTGGGAAATGGGAGATCAGACCAAAGTTCATTCTCTGCTGAGCATGTTTAAGTCCATTTTTCTGGATTCCAGGAGCATTCTGACCACTGAACTTCAGGATCCTTTGAGAAGTGTTGATGAAGGAAGGAATATGTGTAAAGCTCTCAAAAAAATCCTGACTGTAAACAACAAATCTGTGGCAATATCTAAATTCAATCGAAACCAACTTGTACTGTGCTGCTAGGCTTTTAATAATACAGATTCAGCATTAAGGGTGATGTTAAGAAGCCATGGTAGACCATGGTAACCTCTCCCAGGAGTTCTGAGATAAAAAGATCTTGAGGGAATGTCAGAATCATCAATATATAAAGGGGGCTTATAAGAAAGATGGAGAAAGACTTTTTACTAGGGCCTGTAGTGACAGGACAAGGGACAATGGTTTTAAACTGAAGGAGGGTAGGTTTGGGTTGGACATAAGGAAGAAATTTTTTACGAGGAAGGTGGTGAAACACTGGAACAGGTTGCCCAGAGAAATTGTGGATGCCCTGTCATTGGAAGTGTTCAAGGTCAGGTTGGATGGGGCTTTGAGCAACCTGATCTAGTGAAAGATAACCCTGCCGACAGCGGTGAGGGTGAACTAGACGAACTTTAATGGTCCCTTCCAAACCAAACCTTTTTATGATTCTATTATTAGATCACATGCAACTTTTGAAGAACACTGTATTTTATATCAGCTTCCAAACTGTCACACACACTTCAGGAAATATGGTCACATAAGTATGTATCTGCCACTTTCCTCATAATGGAACACAAAAGCAAAAACCCGGGGAGAATGATGCTTACTTGCTTTGGCTATGAATTTAAATTACAGAGAATGATTTGGAAACACATGTGCTCCAGAGAGATGGGTAGCGAGAAAAGAACGATTTGCTTTGAAAGAAAAAGTGTTAAACTTATTTTGTTTATCTATATCACTATTTTGCATAGACGTAAGTGGAGATTAGTTCAGAGCATCAACTGAGATATCTGGTAACAGACTGTTAGAAGTTTCCCCCCTCAAAAAACCCTCCATTCCTATGATCAAGTACCTGTATAGGACTACATACACTGGCACATAGTGAGGATGGTAAAGAGAGGAACATTTTGTTTGTTTGTTTCATCAACATGTATTTCGCATTGTCTTGTTAAAAAGCAGCATAACTTAAGCAAATAAGTTCCACTAGAAATAACAGAAAGTAAATGCCATAAGATTATTTTTACATGACAAATACCTAAGTGGATTTATGTTATATCCTTCCCTGCCACCTCTTCTCCCCACCCCGAATATTTGTCAGTTGTTACAAATAGATTAATTTAAAATATTATCACTATATTCCACTCAAGGTTCCCTTCTCACAAATATTTTCGAGTATTAGTAGGTGCTTGGAACAAATAACATTCCAGATTGATGTAGAGAAATTTCAACTCTTTGAGGGAAGAAAAAAAACCCAAAATAACACCTTATCAACCTCTTTTTTAATAAGAAAAACTAATATATTTTAACCAGAGATTGTTACAAAAGCACCCTAAAATTCCAGAAGAATAGCAATGGATCAGAAGTGGTTAACTTCATATGCAGGAGAATCTCAGAGCTGAACAGGCTCTGGTAAATGGGGAAATTTAAAAAAAACTCCTACTCCCACTCTTCTAGTGTCTAGTCTTACATAATGCACATCCTTAGTCAGACACAGATACCTGCTTATCTACTATCTGCAATCCAGTTTAAAAAAAAAAGACGTAATGGGAATGTCCACAGATTGCAACACTTTAAAGCAAATC